>NC_141705.1:8120477-8589356 GCF_971803275.1 Cyanistes caeruleus | reverse complement strand
TCTCCAAATCCTGGCAAGGTATTGCTGCCCCTCCCATCAAAGTTCATGAACTTCATACACTCCAGTCTTTTGGCATTTCCTGTAGAAATCGGGCCTTTTGGGCCTGTTTTTGTCAGCATTTGCCTCTGTGCTTCTCACCTGCTGCTGAGCAGACACACTCTGCAGATTTAACAAGCCCTGAGAAAACAAGGACTGACCATGTCCCCAGCTGTGCTGCTGAATGCCCTGGGCTTGAGAGGGTAGTCAGGGAATTATAGAATGGTTTGCATTGGAAAGGACCTTACAGATCATCTAGTTCTAATCCTTTAGCCATGGAAAGGGATGACACCCACTAGATCAGGGTGTTCAGGGTTCCATCCAAGCTGGCCTTGAAGATTTTCAGGGATGGGGAATGCTAGAAAAGTAGGAAGGTGGCTGTTCAGCTTGCTGAGGTTTGCCATGGCAAGGGAAATCCCACGCTGCTGTCATACCCAGCCCCGTGCTCTTCCTTAGGGTTTGCCACAGGCACAGGGCTGGGATAGCTGACAGGTTTCAGCTCTGGATGTATGAGGTTTTGCAGGTGGAGGGACTGGGAAAGGAGAGGCCACTCCTGGCTGGCCCAGGTTGGGGTGAGTAACTGGGAGAGGCCTGTCTGCCGAAGCAGGTGAAGTGTGGCACCTGGAAACGTGTCTGATTATGAGGAGGTGCCAACAGTGTGCATCATAGCAAAGCCTGCAGACTCTGCTTTGCAGCACAGCAGGGAAAAACAGCAGAAGCTTGTGGTGAATCTGTTAAGAGCTGAGAAAACACTGGTTTTTTTTGTATTCAGTTAGCAAACGGTCAAGAAAAATTCTCTGAGGAAAACAATTCTTCCCTGCTCTCTTGTCTTTCACTCCTCTGACTGCCTTTGCCTGTGTTCTGAGAAGCCCATTGGATGGTTTTCAGGGGTATAAATTACTCCTATCCTCAAGAAATGACTTTGCACAACTATCTTTAGACCTGAACTTGCTGGAAACAAAGCCAGAGAAGTGGGTAAAAGAGTCCCTTTCACATCCCAAAGGCAGTGTGGCTCCAGACTATACTACTTCAATAATGTGGAAAAATTGGATCTCCAGAGACTGGTACATGCTAAAACAAGCTATATATGTCCAAATAAACACAGACACAATCCACAGACATAAAGGGAAGGGAAACACCACTAAATATCTAAGCACAGGTTTTTGGGATTTCCCTCTCAGGCAATGAAAAGATAGTGAGAATTTTCATCAGGCAGCCCAGAGTTTTTTTTCTCTTTGAAACTCCTTGCAGGGTGCTACAATAGGAAACGCTTTACTGGAACAAGGTATGACAGAGATATTTCACATGAAAAGGTCCACTCTAAAACTAACATCCCCAGCTTGGAAATGGTAAGGAACTTTTTGAGAGTCCTCACAAATGTGCTTCTGCCTTCCACCTATCTTAAAAAAATTGGTGTTGCACTAGAGGCAGACTAAGGCAAATTCAGAACTTAAAAGCTCAGGCAAGAAATTTGGAAGCAAACCCAGGTTTTGTAATGACACCTCTTTATTGAACTGTGCTGGTGATAGTATGGACAATCTGTGCCATAGCCCACGTCCATGGCTGGCTGCTGGAGCACTGACACGAGCTGTTCCTGTAGCCTGAGACCATTTGAGAAGATGACTATGCAAAGGAAGCACAGGTCCAAGGGCAGAGTCCTGAGGGCCCAGAGTCTTCAGGCACAGATCCAGGTGCTGGCACAGAGCGGTTACCTGGGACAAATCAGGCTCTGCCATCTGCCACAGAGAGCTGCAGAGCTGAGCTGGAGGACAAGGGAGGAAGAGACTGGAAGGACTTTCTTCTGCAGGCCCCAGGGAGCTCACATAAGCTGCAGAAGCCATTTGAAGCTTTTTTTTTTTCAGGTGTTTGAAAAACAGACAAAGAACTTTTGAGAGTCACAGGAAAACCAGGAAAAAGCATTGGAAGAAGCCCCTTGGAGTTATATTCCTCAGAAACAGCTCATCAAGGGGATGATACATTCATTAGGGTCTGTGCCCTTAGAAAGAGGATGACAGCACCCACTTGTCTCAGAACAAACATTTCAGGGCAGCTGCAGATTTAGACTTGTTCTCTGTTGCAAAGATGTACTTGCCACTTTCACAGCTATCCTTTATAGGGGAAACTCAGTTTCTACAGACATAATGATCCTTCTTTTGCTGAAAGGTCAGAACAGTTCCCAAGCACAGTGAGCTCTGCCAGCAAGACGACTTGTCTGCAACCCGAGGTATGTCTGTGTGCAGGCTTCTGTTATTGAAAAGGAAAAGCAAAGCCCTACCAATGCTGTGATATGGTCAGACATTTCTGGAACTGATCTGCTCTGATATGAGCACAGCAGCCTTGCTCACAGCAAGGTTACAGCTGGGTTTGGGGTTGGTGTAATTGCTGTGCAAGAGGAGGCTCTGTATGAACCAAGGGCTGAGTGGCTGTGGCATTCTTCTATCAGGTGCAGAAGCTGCATCAGTTGTGCTAAACTAGGTTGTTCCTGGTTGCCAACATGGCCCAAAATGCCTCCTCTAGTATGCCTGGTCCTCCATCAGGATAGAAGTTCTGAGAGCTGTGCCCATATGTTTCCCTGCCATATGGGATTAGCTACACTGGTATAAAACAGCTTTACACCAGGCTAATATCTTCCATTCTGCCTTTTTAAATGGTTAAAGCAATCAACTTCTATGCACAGGCAAGGCTTGACTTTCTTTTTCATGCTTGGAAGGTTTTATTCACAGCTGTGAAGGCCAGACATTTTATCTTTTTTCCCCTCTTTGTTTAATGAAAGTCTGAGTCTCAGAGAAGAACCTCAGCTTCTATAGAACTGTTCTGTGCACAGGGACCTGAGAAATGGAAACATTTCATGTTATGGATCAGCTAGGAATTATATGAAAGGAATCTTTTCCTCATTAAAACTGTTTTTTCTTGTCCCCACAGCTCCCAGTGGCTGGCAGTTGACTGTGCATGGCATTTTTTTTATTCATGAGCTAATACCAGGAACTGCCTCTGAGCAAGATCTAACATTAGGCACCGCCTCAAGGCACATCTCAGAGTTCTTCCACCCATTCTGATTTTCCCAGTATCACCATCACTCACTCATCCAGATTTGCAGCCAGAACTAAGACAGACACAAATCTGGTTAGAATACATCCAGCTGCAGGCTAGACCTAGTGGAGAGAATGAGACTGGCCAGCTGCAGCTGATGAGGTTGTGGTATTTTTTGTCACTAACAATTGTTGTGCCCATCAGTTTGGATCAATTCCCTCCCCTTCCTTTTTGATTTTTGAGAATCTGCAGTGTCTACATTAGCTGTCACAGCTTTGCTCTGAAACCTCATCAGGCTGAAAGAATGAGGCAAGAAACAATATTTTTGACTGACTAAACTTCAACTACATTTCTGGTTTTTTGGGACAAGAAAAATGAGCCTTTCAGAGAGCTGGGCTGCCTGAAACCAGAGGGACATCTTGGATGAGGAGGGTTGGAAAGAGCACCACTGGAGCTGCCAGCACAGGTGAGCATGGCAGAGGGGACGTGGTCCCCTGTGGTAGAAGGTGGGTTAAAATCACTAAATCACAGAATCAGAGAATAACAGAAAGGAAAAGGTTGGAAGGGAGCACGGATGGATCATCTGGTCCAACTGCCCTGCTCAGGCAAGGTCATCCCAGGGCACATGGCACAGGATTGTGTCCAGATGGTCCTTGAATATTTCCAGTAAGGGTGACCCCACACCCCCTCTGTGCAGTCTGTGCCAGTGCTCAGACTAGTAAAGAAGTTCTTCCTCATATTCATGTGAAACTTCTTGTGCATTGATTTCTGCCCACTGCCTCTTGTTCTATCATTCCTAAAAGAGCCTGGCTCCACCCTTTTGGCATTCTCCCTTCAGATACTTACATATGAATGATGAAAGTGGGACAGCCAGCAGTGGAAAGGGAAAGCCAGAAGGAGCAGCAAGAAGGAAATGTCCAGCAGCCTTGGCTAGAGGAGTGACCCCTGAGTGGGTGGCTCTAGGAAAGGCCAGTGGCATTGGTGAGGCATCTCTGTCCCACCCTGGGATGGGTGGGGAAGCCTGGAAAGCCTCAGTTCTTTTGAGGTAACAAAGTCAATTCACTGCTCGTCCATTACAGTGAGGGGCTGCTGTGTTGGAGGCAAATCTTTGTTTATGTGAAGGAGCCAAAGGAGCAGGATTGGGGAACTTGGAGGCTGAAGGCAGCCCAGGTATTTCTGATCTGGTAACTTACAAAGGCACCATCCCTGTTGATTAGCTCCTAATTTGGTGAGAGGTTACACGTGAGCCCAGGATACTGTGATGTGTGAATGTGTTCACAAGTTTGTGCCTTTTAAATTATTATAGTTGCTTCCTAAAACAAAGTAGAATTAAGCGACAAATACAGAAGGTCAGCTATTTTAGACACTGTTAAAACTTGCTCTGTGTTTATGTGCAGTCAATGGAGTTGTTTATACTCAGAAAAGATTTGAAATTATCTACCAAGTCTAAACTGGCCAGTCTAAGTAGAAGTTCTGACAGCTCCTTAAGGAAATTTAACCACACAATGATACCACAAAACCATGGAAGTCCATTTGAAAGGGATGACTGCTGAAGACCAGCAGCAGAACACAGCACTTACAAAATGTGCTGTCACTCTCTCACAGAACTAACCAGCAAAACTTTATAAAAGCCTGCTAATGTATAAGATGAAAGGAGACACAGAAGAAAGTTCAGACTACAGTGGACATGCTAAATATAGAAGGGGAAAAAAAGAGATGTTCCTAGACCACACTAGGTAGCTAAGCAACTAAACTACAAAATGCCAAGCTCAATTCCCCCCAAAATTCCTCCAAGAACTGAAATGAACTCTAATAGCTGATACAAATCTGAGCCACTGAGCAAAATCTCTGATAAAAAGAAGAGATGGAAAGATAAAATAGCCATTAGCAAATTTTGCATAAGGAACTCAAACCCATACCCTATAATGAACCAGGGAAGGAGGAAAATCCATTCAAGGATACAGAGATGAACTTTAAAACAAATTGTGTCAAAGCCTAGGTGAATGAAGTTTCAATTCATATGATCATGCTCCAGAGAAGAAAGGAACAGAAGTATAAAAGCCCTTTTGGAAAAGCAGATCATTACCTCAGGAGATTACTTAAAACAGTCTGTTTGTTTTGTTGTAGAAAGAGAGAAAAACAGTCATGAGAAATAATTGCAAGTTTTCCTTATTTCTTCAGACTCTGAGGTATCATCTTCAAATGGCAGATTTTAGCACATTTTTAGCATGTTTTTCCCTGCCAGAGCTCCTCTTCCTCAGAGCAAGCACCGACTGCAGCTCACCGTTTCTCCTCATGTCCCAGCACACGCAGGCTGTGTGTGAATCCAGCTCTTTGCCCCGGGAACTGGGAAGAGCAGGACACAAGAGCAAGGCTGAGTCACCATTTTTAAGGCTCAAATTTGGCAGTCTTAGCTAGAGCACTGCCAGCATCTCCTGTGCTGACTAAATGTGATGCTGGCTGGAAATTTTTTCTTAAAAGATGCTGCTCTAGGCAGGTTTAAGCTACTACTTGCCATGCCATTGCACAGCTCTGCAGGAGGTTTTTGCAGGCAAACCAAGCTCATTTAAGGAGGTGTGTGCATTGCACTACAGAGCCAGAGGAAAATTCTTGCCTCAACTTGAAGCAAGTATTACATTCCTTGAGACCAGCAAATGTTCTGTTGCCTGCAAAGAGATACTTAAAATGTGGCATTTTACTCAAAAGTACAGACACAGTGAAGGTGAATTTTCAAAAGCAAAGCTCTGTAATTTCTCACGTATGTGATGACAACTTTGTGTTTATTTAACATTTTAGGAAGAAGCCAAATTCCAGATGTATGAACACTTTGGCCAAACCACAAAAGCACAAAGGAGGTCAAAGATACATCATTAACTGCATTAAATATTCCAGGCATAAGCCCCTGAATTTAATATTTCATGAACAGTTAGCAATCTATTTTATGAGGATCTGTAAAATACCTTCATTTCTATCCTGCTGCCAGTAGTGAATTTGTTAGCAAACTGTGTCTACTAACTTTGGTTAATATAAATAAGGATACAGATATGCTGGAAAAGTCAGATTTATAGCTGCTGCCAACTGGTATAGCTCTGATGGTTTGCTTCCACTGTTGACATTCAGCTCACAGAATGACACCCACATTTAGGCATTTATGGGTGTGCATCAAAGTCCCCATTTCAGCCTGTAGAGATGTAATTTCCCTCTCAGCTGACAGATGGTTGAAATGGTGCTTTGAACTCCACTCACCAATGGAGCAGAGTTCCACTAATGTACCCCTGGATGCCTAAATCAAGTTATCTTCACAGACCCCACCTGAGGGTCTGATCCACAGTGTGAGGAATACAAAAACAATCCTGGTGGGACAGATCTGTGCCTACTGCCCTTCATTGTCATGGCTAGTGCCTCACTTTGGAAAGAAATGGGCATAACTCCTCTAAGGACAGGAAGGTGTTGTCCCTCTCTCTGGATCACAAATTTCCATCTCCCATCCTGCTCCTTTTCTCCAGATACTCCTATCAATTATTTAAACAGCCTCTCCTGCCAACAGTCACAATATTCTGGGTTTAGCATTATTTTTAACTCTTCTTTGCAGAGTTTACTGGATGCTGAGTGCTTGGGAATGTGCTTTTCCTAAAAATGACTCAGTGAGCAAGGTAAATCAGACCTTTTGCTGGAGCTAGTAAAGTATTAAATAAAAACTCCCATGTGATTTGAAATCTTATGTTCACAATGATTACAATCAACTGGACATGGCAGTACCAAAGTGCTGCCAGAGTGTCTTTCTGCCTGTTTGTGGTAACCTGAAGAAAGATATTTTCTTCTTCCACAGAAATGCAGCACTTACTAAAGGTTTATACTGCTCTGAGTTCTTTTTTTTCTCACTTTGCTTATTTATCTTCTTGCCCTCAACTGGCCTGATGCTCCTTGAAAGTACCTGTTAGATTCATCCTTTTCTTTTACAGGTTTTTCCCCTTCTAAGTAATTTTTGAAGATGGCCTTTTCCTCTAAAGGAGTGGGGTTTGTGCCACATTTCTTTCTTTTTCTGGCACAACGACAGCTTTGCTCCCAGGTTCCTGGTCTGTTCTCACTCCCTGCATGCTCAGTGGCAGCAGTGAGCAGGATTACTGCTGCTTCTTATCACCATCAAAGCTGCTTTTCTAGGTGTGATGGGCATGAACTTGAGTAAGCAACAGAGGGGATAGGCAAGCAGAGGAAGTTACCAGTGGGGCTCCTGTTCTTTCAATTAAAGTCACCTTTCCTTCAGACTTCTGGGTTGGCTAGAGCAAAGAAGGAGAAGAATGCACTATGCACTGAAGCTCTATTTTTAATCTCATAGCACAGGGTAGTTCTACAACAAAATAAAAATAAAAGACATAAAGGAAAAAAAAAAAACCATAAAGAAAAAAAAGAAAATACGTAAGATCCACATATTTTTCCATTTCTAAATTTTTTCCATTTCTACCCTCATGGCTGTATACAGAAATAAGGTACAGGTCCCCAGATGACTTCTGTATCCTCTGGTACTGCTGATGCACAAACCCATGTCATCTGAGGAAGTATCCAGATACCTGCTCAGACTGTACAATTGCTGGAGAAACAGATTCTTCAAAACTTGTGTGAAATATCTGTCAGACTGGTGGCATTATTAAGATGAAATTATTTTCATTTTACCTAGGAATCTGCACAAGCTGGACCTGAGACCAAAATATTTTGAATCAAGCAGAAAACAATCCAAATATTAGGTGGCAGAAGTTGGTTTTGGAACACATTCATTTAAAAGGAAAAAATGGGAGGAACTACTAAACTAGTAGTACTAGTAAACAAGGAAGTCCCTGAATAAATCTTTTGAGGCATGGGGCTTTAGGCTGACAAAAGTTCAGCTGCAAACACAATATCTCATTTCCACTTAAGTATTCTGCATTTGAGACTTTTGGCTCATCCAAGGTCCACTGAAGCCAGCAAAAACAGTCCCATCTTTTTCCATGTGTTTTAGGTCAGGAACTTTCTGAGGAAGATGTGTAACAAATCCAGCACATCGAGAGCAACTGACAAGTTTTCCAGCTTTGCAGAAAATCTAGATAAGGAGGGAAAACAGGCAAGAAAGTCAACAGTTTTTGTGATTATTTTTGCAACAATATCTGACTGTGGATCAATTCTTTTTCCCACTTAATAGTACTGGTCCCTTGTTCCCTTACCCTGCCACTGTGTGTAATAGCCATTCGTTGTCTCTTGTCTCACTGTGAGCTCCTTTGGGTCAAGGACTGTCCTTCTATTCTGATTCTGTATGGCCCCTGGCCTAAGGGTTCCCGTCCAAGATGCTACAGCAACATAAAAAAAAACAATCAATAAATAATGACAATATCTCTTCTAAAGACAGTAAGCAAAAATGCCAGACTTTCACAGGTTTTGGCTGGGCTAAACAGTCCCCAGAGTCCTCTTCTGTGCCCTTCGGGGCTGCACAGTGCCAAAGGACTCCATGACTTTGTCCCAGCCCTTGCTAAAATGCTGGTGGGAAGTGCTGAGCCTTTTTGTCTACTCTTAATGACAAGGGTAGAGCCAAAGGCACTCAGCATCTTTCAAAAGATACTCAGTCCATTGCAGGATGTGCCCCTGATGCATTGCAACTGTATCATAATCAAGGAGGATGAAACCTGTTACCAAGGCATGGGTACTAAATCATCCCTGTAGAAAGAAAAATGGGAAATTATACATACCACGCCATGAAGCAGTTCATTTTGGGAGGGCTTATTCTGACAGCTTGCACTTCTCCTGAATGCTTTGCACAGATTTTGCGGACAGTGAAAACAACTGTCTTTCTGGCATGATCTGGAGCTAATTCATCAAAAAGTAACAAGTTTTGCATTACTGGCTCCCCGTCCTCTTTCTGTAGGCAATCTGCCATTCTAGTTAGGTATCCTGGCATCTTGTGCTGGAGCATCCAAGTCTCTCCCCAAGAGCTGTCCGCAGGCTCCCACTCCTTGCTCTCCAGCTCTCTGTTGCCTGGACAACACGTTACAGCCCTCTGTGCAGGCATCAACATCCACACACCCAGACAAATGAGACTGTGCCACCCGGATCACCTTCCGTGGCTGAACAGCCAAGGCCCCAAACTGCTAATTAAAAATAGATCAGAAGAGAGAGGAGCCAGCAGGCTTCGAGCCTCATCTGAAATGTACGAAGCGAAGACTTCGCATGACATCAGGAAGCGCTGACTAAGTGATCCGGTCCCCAGGACTCTCCCTAACACGACAGCCGCAGCCTAGAGATGAGACTGACTGCTAGGACTAATTAAGCTGACTCGCCGCAAAACGGCCAAGAGATCAGAAATTCCACGCAAGGTCGATAATTGAAGGCCGGCAAAGCCTTTGCGGGGGGATGCGGCCGGGGCTCCCCGAGCAGCGCGGGCGGTGCCGGGCACTGCCGGCAGGCGGCGCCGCTGCTCCCGGCCCCGCCGCCAGCGGATCCCGGCCCTGACCCATGGGAACAGCCGGACGCGTCACGAGGGCAGGCGCTTCATTCTAGCTTCTGGCTTCATTTAAAAAATGAAAAACAACGAGACAGGTCCGTTTCTGATTCTCGCTCATCTCACTTTCAACCCCACATCCCAGCAGCCGGGCGTTGATTTGGAAAGTGTTTCCCCACTTTACCGTTAGCTGTGGAAATCATTATTATCATATAATAATATGATTACATATATATATATATATATATACATTTATTTATTTATTTATTTATTTATTTATTTATTTATTTATTTATTTATTTATTTATTTATTTAATTGTAATATCATTATAATCAAATACTTTTCAATGCAGGCGATGCTGTCCTTTTGGAGGCAAGCAGCAGTGCTGAAACACTGAAAATGGTTTCCCTTTTCAAAGGTGGCAAAGAGGAGAGGGAAGCGACAAGCAAGGATTGCAGGCTGGCTGCACTAAGTACAAATTGTGTCAAAAGAGAAGTTTAAAATGGATATTGATGCATAAACTACAAGGTGTCCTTGAACCTCTGAGCTATAAGAGGCAGTGGAAAGAATAAAACCCCACTCAGAAGATGCTTGAATTTAATTATGTTTGTATTAGTGGTGTACTTACACTGGGAGCTTCAGAGACTCCATGCAACTTTCTCAGGGATGAGAAAGGAATGGGAACCCTCAGGTCTAGGGAAGAGGGATGCTCAGAGGAGAAAGTGCTGCTCTCACTCTTGCTCCATGCACAGAATATTTCTTTCATAAGTACAAGTAAAACACTCAGAACTCCAGCCACAGAAAAAAAAAAAATCAGACTTCTCAGTGACTTTGTGGATTTAAAGTCTGAGGTCTTTATGCTTTGATTTTCTAACTGCAAAAAGAGACAAACAATGCAATTTGCCTGCTGGAAGCAGAAAAATGTTGACAGATAACACAGGGTCAGGGGCCATACTTGCAAAGGAAGTCCACAAAGTAGGTTTATCACCAGGGGGTTGATTTATCTGTCATCAGTCAGATAAGTAAAAGTGTTCTCAGTCTGACAAAATCCATCTTGTTCAGCAGGTGGGTGCTAACACACAGGCAGCTCTTTAGTTTTCCTGGATGGCACCAAAACCTCATGTTTTCCTCACTGAAAAACTGAATTTCACTCTAGAAGTTGCTTGTCACCTGTGACCAGCTGTGTCCACCACAGCACTCTCAGCAGTGAAAATGACAAATACCCTGACACAAAGACAGAAATCTTTATCTCAAATATCTCTTTCTTCCCATAATCAGAGCAGCTATTTTTCTCAGAACAGTGGCAGCTGGATCAGGTCTCACCACCAAATTGCTATTACTTCTGCAAAACAGATAGAGAATACTTTGGATGGAGTTGTCAGCAGTAACCCTGGGAACAATCATGTTTACAAGTCAGGAGCAAATTTCCTATGTAAAAACCCTGTGGGCTCAAAGGATGCCAACCTCTGCCATGTGAGTGGGACAGCAAGTTTTATCCAGTATGAAACACTAGAAATACCTTTTTTCTCCCACACCACAGCTTCACTTGCTTGCTGCAGCTCACTCCTTCCTATATCCCAGCAAGCTGTAATATAAAAATCAAACCAACCCTGCTTAAATTTTGCACTGAAAATCATGTGAGGGGAAAGGCCCAAAGCATCAACTGAGAAGTTCAACATCATGAACTGCCTCAGTTTACCCCCGTACACACAAAGCAGGAGAGAAAGGAAAACCACCTCAGCTACATCCCACCACGAGAATGGAGAGTGTCAGTGGATGCAGGGATATAAAGAGGGGTTTGAGTACAAGCAACTGGCAGCACACACAAGTCAAGTTGTTTAAGGAAATAAAAAAGCGGGATGTGCTAAAAGCCAGCCATTGTTTCCTCCTGGAGAGTCGCCCACTCTGCAGGCACTTACTGCTTCTGTCAGCTTTTAGGCTGAATTTTGTATTTACACAACTCTGGAGATGACCCTATCTGGATTGTGTGACAAACAGCATGAATATAAAATCCTCCTTCTCCAGAGGCACCTGGTTGGAGCTCTATTTTATTTGCCAAAACATCATCTTCTGCCTAATCTGAAGGAACTTGGCCCACCAATGCAGCCTGATGTTCTTTGGAGCATCATCAGAGATTTCAAGACCTACATTAGCTGAGTATCCGGCAAGCTTCCAGTCCCCCTAAATATTTTCTAAGCACTCAGCTCCCTGAGGGAAGAGATTTAAGAAGAAATTGGCATGCAGTAAAGCTACTTGTATTTGTTCTGCCACTGTCAGAGAAATGGCTGTGGGCTTCTTTTGGAAAGCTGCAGGTTTCTACTAACATTTTGACATCTGTGCTGTTTTGTTTACAGCTGACAGGACCCAAAATGATGAAAAATCAATTCACCTGGTCTCCAGCTGGGTGCTGAAGAGGGTTAGCATCTCTGTACACTGCTATTTATCCTTTACTCATGGTAGTCTGTGCCCTTGGGAACTGAAATCCCTGCCCAATCCCTCCCTCCTTTTCTGCAGTGAATTCTGTAGTGCAGAGCTCATCCCCACTGCCATGAAAATGAGATCTTTTGGCATCTTCCCTTTTGGTATAATAGGCTGGGAATTTGCAGAAGATTCCTTAGCTGAACTTACAACACTGGTAAAACTGCCTGGTTCTGCAGCAGTTATCCAGGTGTGGTCATGGAGACTGCAGTGAAAATCCCATGGAGGGAAAAGATGGCCAGAAGGGCGAGCACCTCCAGGGTAAGCAGCCCCCAGACCCAGGAGAGGGAAGAGATTCTTGGTTCCATTTCCCTGCCATCTCTTTTGATCCATTCCCACCACAACTTCTGCCAAGGAGGATGAAGCACTGCTGGAGATGCTGTGGTTCAGAGTTCTGCCCTGCACATGGCACCTCCAGCTGAAAGACAGAAACTGCAGCTTCTCTTATGTTGGATCTGCAGTTATGGAGTTTTCCTACATTTATCGGAGCAGCTGAAGCTCAGCAATACCACAATGCAAACCCAGTGCAAACAGCCTGACCCAGACTTGTCCCTGTGTCAGCCAATTCCGCTCTCATGGATGCTCCTCCCGGTTTTGGCAGTGCTGTTGTAGAATGTAAATCCATAGGATTCACCACAACTGCCCCAGTCTCTCTGTAGGGAAGATTTTAGCCCAGTGGTTACAGGCAGAACACCCAGCCCCACAGAAGTGCAGGTGCACTTCAGACAATTCACCAGTGGAAAAAAAAAAAGTGGATTTAGATGGTGGCATCACTGGGAATTTGTGACACACATTGAGCAGGCAAACAGAAGTAAAATAAATACAGACTGAGGACGTGTGGGGCTGTCTTGAAAACAACTCCTATGACTCAACATGACACTCTATCAGGCCATGTTTGCTCTGAGGTTACCAGCACAAATCTAAAAACTTATGTTACTATGACTGGATGATAAAACAAAGAAGAGCTAAAAAAATCAGATTTTTTTTCATTTCCACCCAAGTTTTCTAGCATCTGTAGAGGGATTCCTGCTGGGGCAGATGCAAATGTCTCCTGCTGCACTGATGTAACACAGAGAAGAATTGGGTTTTCCAAGGCTGTGCAGTAGTGCTGCCCAAGTGCTGTGTTTAACAGCCCTTACAGGCTTGTACCTCACTATTAAATGTAGCAGCCTTGTCAAGTATCTTATCTTAGCATAGCCTCTTCCCATAGGATTTTGCTCTAAGCATTTAGATTGACTCTCTAACAACCAAAGAACAGAGTGACCCTCCTCTTCAGGCTGCAAAACAGTTCTGGGGCTATCTAAGTGACCAGGGCTGGGATTTAGTGTTGGGCAAATTCTTACAGATATTCCTCCATCAACCCCTTCCTGTACAGAGCATGACTAGAGAGAGGATATTCTAGTTTCTCATTGTGGGTTTTAGGTTTAACACTGAATTACAAGAAGGTAAAACTGCCAACAGCCCACACCTCTGTTTATTGACCAATAATAGAAACAAAGAGAAATACTATGAGCAAACCCTTTTCATGAAGTGCTCCTGTAACTTGTTTTGTAAAACTGTTTTCTATGTTTCTATGCATGTTCAAGATTTACACTGCCACAGTTTGGCTGTGTTAATCTTTAACTAGCCTACACAGCACATGGGCTGATCAGACAGGCAGCTCTCGGAGGGAAGAGGACAGAAAATACAGCCATAAGGAAGGAAAAATGCGTAGGAGTTCAGTTTACAAACCAGTGAAACCAGCCCCATGGGCTATAAATCAGGATGAAGTTAATGTGTCTTACTTCAAGAAGACCCCATGCATTGAAAAAAACAGAAGTCTGACTGAACTAATGAGACGGATTCAAACATAATGGAAAAGATATTTGGTGCTGGTGTGACAGCAGAGCATTGCCAAGAGCAGTCTTTGTTAGATGTGTTTTATTGCAGACATGCTGGTTTGATTCTTGGCATCACTGAGACAGGGATGCTCACACTAGGAAGCTGAACCCAAATCATCTTAAATTTCTGGAGCTGTCTAAAGCTGGATACTTGGAGCCACCTCTGAAGCAAAGCAGCTGTTTTTTGTTTTTACTTTGAATTATAGAAAGAAGAGAGAGTGTCTGTGCTGCACTGAGCACCATGCATGGGTGTACTAGCTTGGCAATTTTCAGCCATAAGGAGAAAGTGATCCCTAATATTGTGAGGGCATGGCAGCTCAGAGGGATCCTGGTGATCATAAGCTCCCTGTGGAATTCTGGTTGAGATTTTAGGCTTTCAGAGAGGATGGCATGAAAATACACATAACACTCAGACTGCTCAGAGATCACTCATTATTGTAGGAAGGATACTGCCATACCATCAGAAGATTGTCAAGATCCAGTGACTGCCAAATTCTGGCACTGTGTCCTGCCCTCTGGACACTATTTTGTCCTATAAAGAGATGTAAAGAGACAGAAAAGTAAGATCTGCTCTACATTCAAAAGAGAGCTTGTAATTCAAGCAACATATAGCAAGTCCTCAAACAGAATTTGTGAGTTGTACAGACAGATTTCCCAGACACTGCCAGGCTGGCTGTCAGTAATGATGTGCAGTTGCTGCTGAACAGCACACACAGTGTAGGGAAGTTCCAGAACTGGGAGGCAGGAGCTGTGAGCTGGGATGTTTTCAGAGGTCTTGGACCATTACAAGTGAGAATCATTTTAAGGCTCCACTGAACACGAAGGCTTGGCAGACATAAGGAGTTTGGCTTTGCTCTGGGTCATCAAATGGGAAATAGCAGGGTGAAATTTATTGAAACAGATACAGATACAGCATTTGGATGTTGCTGATTTTTTTCTAAATGTCCTCTTTTATTTTACATTATTATTAGGTACTGTCTCTGCCAATTTTATCTTACTGCAATCCTTTCTCCCTAAGGCAGATCAATTTTCATTCTATTGAACACCTGGAGCAAGGGGGAAAGGTTTTATACAATGTCCATTGTTCCTTTTGTTTTCTTTCTTAGTTTTATGGAATTTCTCCACATCAAAAAGATGGTGGTATTTTGTCTGTGATTGAAATTACACAATGTTAAGAACTGTGTATTCACTTAAGTTTTAATTTTCAAATAAGCAGTTTCTTAAAGTGACAGGAGTTTAGATGTAACTTTGTCCTTACTGTATATCTGATGTTCCAGTCCCCAAAATATGTTGAATTAATAGGCTTTGTTCCTTATATAATGAAAGCCAAAAGAAAATAAATACCTGTAAAGATGTTTACAATTTGATATTCTGAGCTTTCTGAAACTCTGAGTTTTTAAAATTCCCAGTGAATTCAATGGAATTGCAAATGTAAAAAACCAGATCATTAATGACTAGGGATGAGTTTATGGCTATTAAATAAATTTGCTTCAGGCTGATGATAAAATTAATAGGGTTTTGGATGTATTAATAAAGAGATGAAAAACTTGCTTAAAAAGATGATTTCTATTGCTTTGACATTCCATTTCTATCTTATTCCTAAAATGTCATTGGCACATGAGCACTACAGACAAGTAAATATTGTATAATTGTATTTACATTCCAGATTAATTTTAAAGGTCTGTGAGGATGAATGTGATGATGAAGACAGAAAGCTGGGACTATGATCACTTTCCAGGTCTCCTGTCAGCCACTTTTGATGAATCTCCTCACGTAAGTGCCAGCTCTCCCCCCACTGCCCGTGTTTGAGGAGGGGGATCAGCAGGTGGCTGGGGGAGCTGTGTGATGGGGGTGGCAAGGGCCACTCACTGAAAACCAGCAGCTGATCACCTTCATCTACCCCCAAGATGTTTTTTTTGTCCAAATGACACATGAGGGTGCGGGGGGGGTCACATTTCCTGCTTCTCAGGGGAGCACGGTTCCCCTTGCTTGTGCTGTCCCTGACCCGTGTGGGGACAGTCACTCATTCTGGTGACACTGCAGAGAAGGGACAGCCCTGCTAACCCTCACAGGCTGCAGGGGGGAGCTGCCTGGCTGGACACAACTCGCTCCAGGTCTCCCAGCTCCTCTGATCCACTGCACTTCTCCTGAGGGCTGAGGTCTGAGGAGCCGTGCAGAGAGTGGTAATGGATCAGTTTGGATGATAATGAACCATGGAGTGTGTCTGACACTGCAAGGTAGAGAGCAGTTAAAACCCTGAGGTAGTACAATTTTACTTGTCTCCCCTAATATCAGCACAACTGACATGAGCAAAGAGCAAAGCCACTGAGTAAGAAAATGCCATCCTAACATCCCTTTTTCAGGGTAAAACTGTCCTTTATCTCACCCAAACAAAAGCGTGTGTAGTGTTTTTCACAGTCCCCAAATGAGCATAATAGCTGCTGGCAGCGAATCTACTTTCATCATTATCAAGGGCCTTGTGATTACCTGTGTTATTGGTTCCCGTTGAGATTGTTACAGTGAAAACCATTTGTGGAAAATTAAAATGAATAAAACCTTAAAAATCTAGTGCCATGGTTCACTGTTGTCTTCTAAGGAGTGAAATTATACTACCTATGTAGGGGAGAAAGCCAAGAGCCCTTGTAAGCAGGAACATCTATTTGCATGGAGTGTTTACATCTAACAAATATGCTTTATCCTTGATAATTTACCCTGTTTGGGTCCAGGAGAGCTCAGACAATATTTAAGCATGGAGTGAGGAACAAACACTTCCACTGTGCTGGATTGAAGTGTGTGCACAGGTACAAGCCTGCCTGCAGAGTGTACTGACCTTTGGCAGGCTTTGACACAGATTTGAAAAGCGCCAGCTGAACTAGGAAAAAAAAATCATAGGTGTGACATTAGATGGGGATTAGTTGTCTGGACCAACTTTCCTGACTTTGGCTTTAACTAGTATGGAGATAAGTGAGATGAAGGACCAGCATCATGGAGCCTGGAGAAGATGCAATGCCACTGAAATTCCTGCCACTGCTAAAATTCCACAAGGGAGCCCTGAGATCAGGAAAGTCTTTACATTCACTTCTTGCACATGATAAATCAGAAGATGGCTTAAGAGATGACAGGATATTTAAAGAGGGTCTTTCCAGAAGGAAGAGGAAAGGAGGAGGCCACAAAGTTACAGAGACATTTATTCTCTCTCAATATTTATTTCTTCTAATCTTGACATCACTTGTCTCATGGAGGATAATGCCAGTTACATGTTCTTTTTTCCTTGAACCCTTGCATTACCACTTCTAGCAGTGCTAGAAGGTTCTCCTGTGCTAAGCACACACCTGTGATATTTTTGAGGAGCCCTTTCTCACAGTGCCCACAATTCTACCTCTCCATTTTCTCTGGCCTCCCTGGCTTGGCTCAGGACAGCAGAGCCTGATCAGAGAAGGCAAGGTGCCTGAGATGGCACTGGATAAGAGTGGAGTGGTGCTGACTGGCTAGGAAAAGCATCCAGAAGATGCATTTGGGGTGATTTTTAGCTCATATGCTTATAGTTCAAAGATTTCTTCAGACAAGTCTCAAGACAGAAGTTATCAGTAGATAAAAGAAGGCTTATCTGCAGATTTAATTGCAGATAACGAAGTACAGGGAAAAGTGAGTGTTTTGCTACACAAAACCCAGTTAATATCTAGGAGAGATATCTCCAGCAGGACATGGCAAAACAGTATGAAGAACTGTGAAACTTGTGCTTTACTGGAACTGTCAACAGTGGCCAAAGTGAAGAAAAAGTAAGAAAGGAAAAAAAGAAAGGCACAGCCAAGTAAGGTGACAGAGAGATGACTCTACAGAACTACAAATCAAAAAAGGCAGCACAAATATGTAACATCAACATCCATTTTCTAGAGTAGGCAGGATGATGCAGGGCCCTGCTGGTAGCTGTGAGAGCTGTGGTAGCTGTGAGCTGCTGCTACTCTGTTCTGCTGGGTGTGAGCTCTTCTCCTGGCATTTAGGCAGAGGAAACTGGTCTATACTGGGTTTTGCAGCAGAGTGATTTTTAGTGTTATTACTGAAAAACAGAAGTTATGGCTACCACCTGAAATCTGGTGCCCTTCTACGGGCCACTGCAAATCGATAGGGCAGCTATTAACCCAAATTGCTTCCAAGAGAAACTGGGCAGGCATTAGAAAAAGGGAATCTGAGTTTCAGTCAACTGATTGGGAAGTGGGGCACACAGGGATTACAGGTGTTGCCAAAACTGCTCTGGAGGCTGAGATGAGCCCAGAAGCTGTATCTGTGAGCCCTACATAAGTGAAGAACACCACATTGTGCTCCCCGGTGAACTATAATGGTGTTTTTAATGTAGAGAGAAAATTCCTCTTTCCTGACAATTGCTGCAGAAGAACAGGTATTTTCTGGCCTTTTTCTCTCTATTGCTTTTATGCAAGAACTAGCTTCAACTCTAATTTTTCCTCCAATAGATTTTGTGAGGCTGCAGGCTGACCCAAAAGTCCGCAGCAAGCAGAAGAAAAATGCTGGTGCCAACAGCTCTGCCGTAGCCTGCGGCAGCTCAGCAGTGCACTGAGCAGCCAGAGTATCAGAAGGGCAGTTTGGGAGCCCATTGCTGCTCATCTCCACTGCCTAATTGGCAGAAAACTCTGTAATTGCTAAAAGTCAACAACACCGAGAGTTCAACACAGAAATCAAACAGGGGGGCAAATTAAATGACTGTACATAGCAGGTACATGCTTCTAGGAGAGCCAAAGGCTGTTCATCTCACAGCAAGTGAGCTGCAAAGCAAGTCCCTAACAGCACAGGCACAGAACCTCCAGCAGGAAACAGACTGACCTCAGTGAAAGTGCTGATGAGCAGGGAGTTTGGCAGGGGTTGAACTCATGGCACAGAAAGCAAGCCTTACATAGTTGAGTTAAGAAGTGAGAAGCCTTTGCTTTCTTGTGTAAAGAATTTATAGACACACCTACCCCATGAGACCAGGCATAGCTCCTTCCTGCTTGAAGAGAAATGTATCTCTCCAACTCTGATGCATTTCCATGTGCAGGGACCAGATTTTTAACTAACCTCAGGTAAAACTTGAGAAATGGCACTCAGTGACATGCACAGGAAACATCCAGGGTTTATTCCTTTTGATCCATGTAACCTATCTAAATGGCCTTCTGCCCAGACTCTCACATGTCCCCCCTGCTGCATCATCTTGTCTCCCACTCCTCTGCAGGCTTATAGAAGAGCAGCCAAAACACGAGGGCAGAGTGATTTCAAAGAAGCAGTGCCAGCCTGCCCTATAAATAATACATACAGAACTTTTGTAGTGGTGAATTTTGCTTCTGAATCATCAACTGTGTTATCTTTCCCATTCCTGTCTTCTGCTGCAGCCTTCCTGTAACCCTCTTAGAATTAATGTAAACACAGACTTGAGGAGTGGTTTTTACTGTGGGTTCAGTAACCCATTGAATGGATCTTTCTACTGATCTTCTGCTTTCACTGACTTCACAGATGAGCAGGACTCCTTATCCAGGGAACAGGAAGGTGTGGAGCTGGTGCTCAAAGGCAGCAGTAGAGAAAAGGCCTTGAATTATAAACAGCATTGCAGCGCTCAGTAAGAAAGGACATTAAATACAGATTATGAGAAAGGACATTAAATACAGTTTTTGTAAAGCAAACAGGACTGTATCCATGACAATCCTGACCTTGACCATCCATTTTACCACTTCAGGGAGAAAAACTCTAAAGGTTTCAGATACTGGTGAGCCAGAAATTCAAAGACCTAATCAAACATTTGCCTGTAAGCCAAAATCTACTTACAAGTTATGGCTGACTTTGAGATAGCACACTATATCAGTACAGTGGGGTGTGAGCAATTGGCTGAGATACATGTTTGTGCAGTTTTCTTCCTTAAAACAAATGCAAAAGTTTGAGATTTGCAAATTGAAGAGCTATTGACCTAATAATTTGTTTGTTTTACTTGAAGAGACACAGATCCTGCTGAAAGTGTCATTCCAGCCAGGAAAATAAAAAAAGGGTGATCACTTCAGGAGCTCAGATGTGGGACTGAATATTGTACTTTCATGTCTGAAAGGTTGCCAGAGTGAAAGAAATAAACATCATAAGGGCTGAACTGTGGCTCAGTGCATTAAAAATTATACCAAGTGTGCCAATGGCTCTGAAGCAGAGACTAAGTGCATGACACAGCCCCCCATTTCTTCTGCAGGAAATCAAACAGATCCTAAAAGCAAAGGAGATAATACCATCAGAAATAATGCCCTGCAAGCCTCCACCAGATAAATTATATTTATATAAAGATGCTTGCAGGTCCAAAAGCTCAGATGTACTGACTGTCATTCCCTCCTATCCATCACTTTGGTCTTGTTGGCTTTCTGAGGCTAAGCACTGAGGACAAACAATGCACTTGGCTTCCCAAATGTCCACAGAGGTCACTGCTGGCACTTTTTTCTCTTCCTACCACTTATTCTTCTTTGAGAGGCTGAACCTGTTTGTTGAGCACACTTGCCTCAGAGGAACAGACACACCAAGATCTGAACTGAGCCTTGCAGTTGTGCCTAATGTGTCTGTAAGGCCCCATATTTTTGGATGCCAGTGTCATAAAATCAGTTCAATCCTCTCATGGCAATAGATGGAGTAGCTCCTAAAAGACATGCATTTTCTGCAATGGTAATAAGTAGTGGGGAAGCAATGTAACAAACCAACCCATCAGCACATAAAATACTGTCCCTCCCCACCATCAAGGGGGACAACTCCCCCTTCTAAAACTATAGAAGCTGGTCCCTTCCTTTTCTCAAGGTACTGCAAAGCTCAGGGACAGAGATGGACAGGATTGCTGAGCTCTTCCTTTTCCTTTCTTCAGCTTTTGTACAGTCAGTGTTGGCCATTCAGGGGACAGGATGGAGAGCCCAGAATGGCACTGACTGGCTGCTGTACCCTGGTGGAAGCCTGACAGGATTTGGGGTGTTCCCTTGCCTCCTCAACCTCCCAGCATAGGGAGCACTGGCAGCGTGGGGACAATGCACTGCTGATCTCTGTATCCTTTCTTTTCTACCTCCATGCCCCTGGATTTTAGTATGTTCCAGGCTGCCCCTCTTGTGTGGGTATCCCAGTTTAGCTGAAGCCTCTAAGACAGCACCATTCATACACAGTGCAGCTGATGAGTCATGCCCACTTAATGTCTTGAAGGACTGGGCTCCACTTGTCCCACTGCTGCTGTTCTGTTCCTCAGCAACAGCACAGGTTCTCAGGAATTTCTATCGTTTCCACTGCCTCCTGGTATTCTGTTCCCTGAACACTGAGTTCTCCCCATCTATTCCAGGAGCAGGTGGGCAGCTGGGTTACTTGGATGCAATTGCTTGCAGCACATTCCTCCACTGGCATTTCTGCTTCCCCTCAGCCACAATGGTTCATTAATGATCTGTAACTTGGATCATTAACTATTATTTATGCAGAAACTCAACAGAACATTGTCAACTTGAAAAATCACATTCCTCAATGAAAATGTAAGTTGTTGCTAAAGCTAAAAATATTGACCAAATTTTCTTTTTCAACTTATTGATGCCCTTGCCAGCAAGCTAAGCAAACCTATGCCATTTTCTTTTTGCACTTCCATTTGTTTTCCAGTTCAGTCCTCACTACCACTGTTAGGTTTTATTGGGTTTTGTTGTTTCTGCCCAAGAAGAGTCTAATTATTAGAACACTATTTAAGAGAAGCTTCCCTTTCTAAATACATAAACCTTCTTTATCTCATATAGCTGTGCTTTCCTCAGGCATTTTCTAGCAGTGACTCTTTCAGCACAAAAGAATAAAGCTCCAAAGCCCTGTGATTGAAAGCATGCCAACCTTTATTGACAAGGAAGCGCCAAGGCTTTGGAGAACTGTGAAATAGAAGCCTATGGAGAAAGAGATGCATTATGTATAAGAAGATATTCTAGAAAATACCCAAAGGGAAAAACGAGCCAGCCTTGAACAACTGTGACAGACTTCCAGCCTCAGCACTCACATTTCTGTTGAAATCTGGTGATGAGAGATGATCAAGAAGCTGAAATCAATGGAGAACAGAGATTCACAGGTTCCACACAGTGATGAGCCTCTGTATAAAGTCAGATGACTCAGAAAAGGAAAGACGGGTGAAAGATTTGGTCACCCATTTCCCATTAGAAAGTTGTAAGAATGGGGTTTTCAAACTCTCAAAGAGGCAAATTCTAACTTAAATGTCAGGAGGCAATGAGAAATTGCATCAAGCTAACAAATGCATGGAAACAAAATAATCATCAGCAACTGTTTCAGCCTGTTTGTCTACACAAACGTGGCAGCCAAAGTGCCAGCAGGCACAGGAAGGACTCAGAGGTCCAAATGTAGTCAAGACATTGACAAAACAAATCACTCTTAAAAAAAAAGAAACCAGACTATGACTGACAACCAGAATTATACATTGACAGCCTCCAGCCCCTCTCACACAGTTCAAATTCTTGAATGATCTTGCTTTATTGTGGGGCAGTCACAGGTCTTTGCCTGGAATTTCCTAATATTTCAGATATCTGGTTCCAATAAGGAGCTTATTCCTTTACAGTTATCTTATAAACATGGTGAAGGAACTGATTCATAGTACAGGTTAATCCATTCCAGAGCCACTCCAAGCACCCCAAAACAGAGCCTAAAATGGAAATAGCCTAGTTATGCCTTTCCAGACAAGAAAATAAATGGTTTATATTCTAGCTAAGATGTGCAAATGCCAGCATTTTAACTTACAATGATACAAGGAGCGCTTATTTTCCAAGAAAATGTATCAACACAGCTTAAATCCCACTGTGATCTGCCTAGACCCTTTTTGCCTTGTCCACAATATTTTCAGACCCTAGAAGAAGACCCTTTTAAGGACACCCTAAGGAATGCCCTCTCTGTCTACGAAATCTGGTGGCTGAGGAAGCTGCTGGTTTGTTCAACACCTATCCACAACTTTCCCAACCCTAGTTTCCAGCACTTCATGCCAGGTCTGACAGGAGTCAGCCTGAAGCCTTGCCTCTTCCCACTTCCTCAGAGATTCCTGATGGATAGACCTGGGCTGCTGAGCATAGCAGCACCTGCTTACCTCTTCATTCCTTAAAATGCACTTTTAAGTGTTTCACCCCCAAAGTTCTTCAAACCCTCAACTTGCTTTTCTAAATATCTTTTTGAAATAATTGTTGTCAAGGAATGGGATGGACAGAATAGGCTCCTTCAGCCTATACCAGCCAGAGTGTCACTTTTTCAGCAAGGCCTATTGTAAAGTCACAAACAATTGTTCTGCAAATTCCATTTCCAAAAATAGCATTTGGGTAGTTTGCACACTACATTTCCATCTGGAGATCTTTTCTCAGTGGCTCCAAACCCATGAATTCATAATGGAAAATACTGTCATAGTTTGAATAATGCCTGCATTGAGCAGAGAGCAAAACTCACTAAGCAATGAATCCCAAAGCATGCTGAGCCCTCCAGGTCCAATTTCTAAAGCTGTTAAGCATGGATGTATTTTGTTTTAAGCAAGCTGCTATTGTAGCACCTTGCAAGATTTACTGTTTGTACTGTGGTGGCACATATTGATTCCTGGGATGTGCAGAGCTGAAACAGTTGTTGCAGAAATAACCTCTAGAGCATTGGATCTGGAGTATTGTATCTTGGCTCACTGCTCCAGCCAGTTCACCCACTCAGTCTCTCCCCCTGCTCATCTCTAGGTATCCTTACACATCTCTCCTGCCTTGCTTTCCAAGCAAAACCTCACAGAACATCTCAGACTTGATTTGATTCTGACATCACGCCTAGGGCCCTTGAGCTCCACAGTCACATCCTCGGAAGTGTTTGAGATGCCATCTGTGTATGTGAGCCCAGTATCTAATTTGCTTAATGAGGCACATCAAACCCACCCAAAACTACATCAAAATGTAATGAATGGTGTGATGTAGGAGCAACCTTTGATTCACCAGAGTAAATTAATCAGTAGCTGAACTCTGAGGAAGTTGGTGGAGTTCTTTGACTACTGACTGCTGGGGTCTTTGCAGTAGGGCTCTTCATGTTTTATCTACTGAAACAATGAAAGCCAACTCATTAAAAACATCAGCTCTCTGGAGTTATCAGATTTCAGATTTAATACAATTTCTGCACTATTTCCTGCTGTAATCTCCAGCTAGCATGACTTGAAGCGTGAAAATTGGCACAAAATTAAGAGAACCAATTTGGATGTATTAATTTCATCTTATGCTTTCTGTGTAAATCCCATGATTTCTTCTTCTGGACTGCTGGATTTTTCGGCACAACCAACCTGGAAGATTCTGTGGCTTTCACACAGTGGTTCCCACCTAGTTTCACCACAGTGGTGGTATTGAGGTAGCACAGTAGCATTTTAGATCTGCTTCTTCCTTGCAAGCAAACAATAGACCAAGATTATGCTGGGATCATCCCAAATCCTGCAGTTTGGCTGTCTCAAGGTGAAGGGGTGGCTGTGAGCAATGAATATCAGACAGTACAAGGCTGGGGTTTTATTAAAGGCTGTTGGGAGCCAGTTCAGGGCAGGGGAACACCCTTCCCAAGTGGCCAAACCCAAATGTTTCAGGCAAAACTAAATTTGGGGTCTCCATTCCTACAGAATATGAACTTTTTTCCCCATTAACCTTTGGCTCACAGACCCAGCAGAAAGGCAGAGGTGTTTCTGTACCTTTCTATTTTGGAAAGATGGGCCCAAGAGCAGTTTTAGTCCCTAGAGAACATGCCAGGGAAGTGACAAGTCCAGGGAAATGGCTCATCCTCCCAGGCTCCATGTGCCAGAACACTTTTCCAGGAGGACTGTCCCCCACAGAGTCAGTCAGTGACCCGGGAGAAGGGCAGGCTCTCTCCAGGCTGTCAGTGACTGACAGGAGTATATGGGCATCCAAATGACCAACTCAGCCAGAAAACCTCACACTGGCCAAGTGCAGACTGAATTTGATGATAAAGTTCCTGTCCTGATGTACATGAGCCATCAGGTGACCTTAAATAAAAAAACTGTGAGCTTAAATGGCAACTGATTATAGCAGGTTGCTTTGGCTGTGTGGGGTTAAAACAGCTGGAAAATGGGCTTCTATAAAATCCCTCTTTTTAAGGGCATGGACTTCTAACAAACCTTTTCTAAGAGCATTTGTGAGATTCTCCCATGAAAGGGGATGTTGTATGTTGGTATGGGAGAGTAACATCCAGTCTCTATAATTATTTTACTGTCTTTAACATCATTGCTTCAATATTGCTTCAGAAAATAGTGCACTGTGAGAGCAACAATAGCTATCTATAATGTGCAGTAAATCATTCTGATTAGGGTCATTTATTCTAATGATTATCATTAGAATCATCAATAAAATAAATAATTAATCTTATTAATATATCTGGGTTGCCATCCTTAATTCCATGGAACAAAGTCATACAAAGATCCAATTGCATCTATAAAAGCCTTTGACTAAGTCTGGGACTAGGATTGGACCTAGCCACATCCATACTCCTCTCTGAGAAGGAGTTTAGAAGGACAGGGAGTTCTTTCTGCACCTTGTGACCCAGCAGGAGAGCTTCTCTAATAAACTTAGTCCAAAGCTTCTTTCTGCTCACAGCATTGATCTTGAGGAGGCAATACAAAAAACTTGCTCACATGCCATGTACAATTAAAGTTTCAAATGGACATGGTGTGAATCAGACCTCATGTCAAATGGAAAGTGATTAAATGAATTTTCTCAAGTTGATCATATTTGTCTTCCCAAACTTTTGCTATGATTTTGTTTGGGTTTGTTTTTTCCCTCAAGTGTTGCATCTTTGCATTTGCTATTAGAGAACTGACCAAGGTCCAACACTTATTAAATCCAATGAGGGAATTAATTTACATCCAGATCCAACTCAGACTACATCACAATGAAGTTGTTTGCTTCTGTTATATAACTGTATGTATGGGAAATAGTTGATTATTTGCAATGAAGAAGGTTTTAAATTTTGCCACTTTTACTTGGCTTTTGTTGCATGTTTTTTTGGCAGAACAATGAAGTATTCTGCAGTCCTTACAATTCATTCTTCAGAATTGCTTCAAAATTCAAAATCACAAATATTCAATGCTTTATTTAGCATGGACTACTTTTCTTTTGCAGGCAATGTATAGCAGTCTATTTAGAGAGAGAAGGTCGTGTTATGACGGGCCTTGCACATCACATCTTACCTCAAGTCTCTGAACAGAAATTTATAACCTTCTCCTTTGTCCTCCTTCATGAATGCTCAGAAAATAACCTTGGTATTTCCTTGCTGTTGCACATCGTGGTATTGAAAATTACTGATGTGATTGTTTGGGGGAAGGAAATATAAAAAGCACAGCTCAGGAAGAGACATTAGAAATATGGACCAGAGTGTGAAATAAAGTTTTTCATTAGTTTCCAAGTAGGAAAATCAGTGATTTGATAAATGGCTTAAATGTATAACACTTATCTCTTTATTGCCTGTATATATTACCCAAGTGTTAGGTAAACATCCAGTAGTTAGACAGACAATAATCTTCTGTATCTTTAATGCCAGAAGTCAGACAGAGTTATGATGTCTCCTGATTTCACCTTAAAACAATTGCAGCTTGAAGAATTTTCGATTTTCATACACAATAAAGTTTGCCTTTAATACATCCACAACTGACTTGCAACAGTGACTTGCATTCTTCTTATGGAAAGAATATTTCTCCTTTGATGAGTTTGGAGGCCAAAGATGGCAAAAAAAACATGGGCAGTACCTGAAAGCAGTCAAGTGGCAAAGTTGTATCACAGCTAAGAATTCCTGGCTTCCAAATTCCTCTTCAGGCTTGTACTAAACTGCTCCTGATGAGTTTTACATGCTTTACAGTCTGCTATACATTCAACTCCCACACACACCTTGAGCAGTGAGGTACAGGCACATTTTCTTATGCAATTAAAAAGAAAAGGAATTAAACATCAGGGAAGATGGACTCATTATTATTGTGTTTCTGTAGGGAAAAATAAATTGTAGGTCCATAGTTTTACCTCTCCTTTAAAATCTATTTATATAGAATGAAATCTGATCTGAAGAGGATCTGTCCCCTTGAGATGGGTCATTCTGTCCCCATCTATAATGTACAAACTGGTAAAAGCAGGTTGGTGTACCAACAGTAAGAAAAAACATAGTCAGTAATCCATGCTGCAGGCACCATCTATCTTTAGTATCTTAACGCTTTTAAGATGATGAAATACCTTCTGCACCACTATAAAAAGGCTGGGCTTCTGTTTGCTATTTCACATGGTCAGTACTTGAACTATGGATAATATTTAGCCTTGTGCTTGTGATCAGCTTGAGAAACACAATTTATAGGATCAAACTCCTTTAGCCCTCAGCCCCCTGTTCTGTATTTCTACGGATGGGGCACAGGAGCTTTGCTCTGTCCAGGAAAACCTTTGACAGCACTGTAAGGGAACTGTAGGAGATCCAAAAGGCAGCTGTTTTAGGCACACAGAGGAAACAAAGCACTGTGTTCTGTGAAACAGGCCTGGGTCACCTCATTGGTTTCCAGTGTGATCATGGAGACTCCCATGTGGGCATATAAGGGTAGACTTTGGGCCACAGTGTTGAGAAAACAGCTCTGATGATTTCAGCATGAACAGAACCATGATATGGAGTCCAAAAATGCACTGGGAGAAGCCAGGCTGAACAAATAGTCCATTGTTTACTGGAGACTTCTCTGAAAGGAGCCATTGCATGGGAAAGGTAATGGTGGATGCAGCGAACTGGGGATTTAATAATGGACATTTATGAATGTCATCAATGTGAATTCTTTTTTGTCTGCTAGGGACACAGACAGGGCAAGCAGATACCTCAGTGTATAAAACTCCATCATGGGTGGCTGCACTGTGCTGCCACTGGGCCTTTTGCTTTTCCTCTCCAACATCTTTGAGCTCAATGGCCAACTGGAGTGACATGATTCAAGGGTCCACTTGTCTCTCCTTTGCCACCCAGCTCAGGGTTGGAGGGAATGACACAGGTCTGAGGCAAGTGGACTCCTGCAAAGTCCACCATGTGCTTCAGTCTCCTCAAGAACCATGAGAATGATTAAGTGATATTTTTAAGAGCCTCCTGGTGTTTTTCATTCCTCCCCTCTGGAATTCAGCAAGTTAATAACTTCAGCTTGTTTCTAGCCACAAACACAGAAAACACAGCAAGGGCACAGAAGCTTGTCCACATTGGACCAAAGGCCTCTCTATTGTGGGATCCTTCTTCAGCAGTCAACAAATTATCATGAGCATATGGGGTAAAATTAATTCCTTCCTCTGCCTATGTGGAGGTGCATCTTCTGAACAGAACCCCAAGGCCAGTTCAAGGCAGAAAGAGAATCAGACATTGGAAAATCCTGGTGACTTTTCAGAAGTTTGGCAGACCCATCTGCTTCATCCACTGCAGCCAGGGATTATTTATTCAAGATGTTTAATACAGCAAGAGCGAGGCTAAATATTTTATATGTATTATACACACATATATTTGCAATTGATATTAGTTTTCCACCTCTTTTTAATGTTTGCTGCAAAGAACACTCTTTAAGTGAGTGTTGCCTTTCTCCTCAGATGGTAAAAGCACCTGCAAACTAATTTTCCCTTAATCTTTAAATCAGCAAGTACCAGTTTGAAAATGATGCTTCCATCTCTTTCATATCTTCTTTGGGAACAAGCACAGCACACAGCCTCTCTGAGACTTCCCATCTTCTGCACAGCTTCAGCTGAGGAACACAGGGGTTATTCACAACCACCCCTTCCATCTGCAATTCATTGCACAGCTCTCAAAAGCAGGTTCTGGGAAGTTTGGAAATTTCACTTTCCATGCTTGATGAGAGTGTAGAGAATGATCCCTTCTTTTGCACCAGTGCACACAACATCTCTGGGCTCCCCTTTTCAAATCCTGCCTCTGACACCGCTGTGACTCTTTGCAACATTGCCCTCAGCCAGAGCCATTGCAGCCCCTGCTTACCATGCTCAGCACATAAATCCCTGGGAGGCTGCAGCTCTGCTTTCTCCATCAGGGGCTCTCATTTGTCAGAAACTCAGCCAGGCTGCAGAGGGCAGGTGTCTTTTCCCCTCCACACTTGCTCCTCTCTGCTCTCACGCCCTGGGTCCTGGCCAGGGAAGGACTGAGCAGAGCACTGTTTTAGGTAAGGGTGTCTCTATCTGCAGGCCAAGGTGAGCACAGGCAAATTTCCTGCCTTTCTCCAGTTCCAAAGAGAAAACATCCTTTGTGCTTCTCTGCCTCACAAAAGGCTCAACAGCCTCAGAGCCTTTTTGCTTATAAATTACCTTTGAACTAAACTTTGAATGAGCTGGGATTCCTGTTAGCCTCCTTCAGCTCAGCAAGGGCTTTGTGTCATCAGGGGGAGATCTGTGTGTGAACCATGAGTCCCACTGCTCCAGGAGGAGCTCTTGTCTTTGGGTTCCAGCCTGGGGCAGGTGCAGAGGAGGGCACAGAAACCACAGGATCACTCTTAAAGGAACTGCTTCAACACTTTATTTCTCTGAAAATGAGGAATGTATATTGGATGCTCAAATCATCCAGGAGTTACCTGCAGATTAGTTCTGGGTACAGGTATAACTGTACCCACACGTAACTGGTTTCTAAATAAGAGATGTCCATCTGGAGAGGGCATTCCACAGGATTTTCAAAGTATTCCAGAGTCCATACACCAGCTAGGTTCAGCTAGCAATAATACTACTGAGGTCTGATGTTACCTAACAGGATTCTACATTACAAACAAAGTAAACTGTGTTTTCATTTCCAGAATGAAATCTAGACATGTCTTCAGACATGTTCTGTGACTCAGTTCAAAACTACTGACTTAGAATATACACAGAATTACACCCAAAGAAGGCACTGGCTCAGGTATGAGAAGCTCTGGGGATGTGGGGATCATTACCAGGATTTCTCTGTCAACTTGTCTGTCCACAAACAGCACCACACTAATGTGATTATACCATTTTTCTTCCAGGGAGGACTTGGCTGTGAATTTCATGGGCTACCACCTGCATTCCACCCTGTGTACAAACACCACGTGCCCAGGGCTATGAGCAGCAGCACTGCACCAAGACACAGCTTGGCTTCAAAAGGTCACGAGAACTGCCTTGGCTCTGCAGCAAAAAAAGTACTGAAAGTGTTGGGTGGGAGAAAAGAACTTTCTGCTTTAAGCACTCCTGCAATTAAGTCCTTCTGCAAAATACATGGTTTCTTCTAGCAAGTGGAGACTCAAGGGGTTCTGAATTTAAATTAACTTCCTGTGCAAAAAGACATTAAAACTATCTAGCTCCTATTTTTTTTCTTCATGCCATCCTGCAATTATAAGGAACTTTATCAAAACCACCAAGTATGGAGTAAGGAGGGCTTAAAGAAGCTCACAAAATCATTTCTGTACTATTATTTTAAATAAGAGTGAGTTGGATTTTATACTTCAGCAAATAAGAATATGTTAATACATTTAGCCCAAATACAAGGTATTTTTATTTTTGTATTAAAAATATAATTTTTTTCCTGTGTATTTTCCACCTAATTAAAGAACAGACATTAATTAATGCATAAGCACCATCAATTTCTTAAAGCAGAAACAAAGCACACCAAATACTATAATGCATCTTGCCCTTTTATTGTGTTGTATTATAGACAAAGTACAGAATAATCACTCATACAGCCATAAAGTTGCAGTGTCACTCTGATCCCTTTGGGAGTCAAACAACATCCACTTGTCATTCATTCCACCTTTCTATCGTAACAAGCTGCATATATCAAAACTCTGAGCAACCATTTTTCTAAATGAAAAAATGAATAAAAAACCCCAGTTCTTGTAACAGGACTTTGCAAGATTCTTTAGGCTACCAGCAGAATAAACATGCACAATAGCAATATCAAACCATAGACATGCTGCCCCCTGGAAAGGGGAGCTGTGCTGGAAAATTCACAGCTTCAGTGCTGGGACTCCATCTCCTGCAAAGAGCTGGCTCAAAAGCTGTGCATGACTTTGGTCCAAATAAAAGTGGGAGTAAAGAAGCCAAAGGCTGGCATTTTGCAAGGAAGCTGTGTTAATCCTGGTGTTTTCTTTGTCCAATAAAATGTGGTCTATGAGGAAAAGCTCCACTGCTCTAGTGATCGGTGCCACAGTGCAGAGTGATGCTACCAGAAGGGAGCTGTTGCTGTGTCATGCTGCTTGTCTTGCACACAAAACAGGTCCCAAGGACCTCTAAAGGGATTTGCTGGAATACTACAAAGGACAAAGCAGAATTCTTATTTGAAATGCAGGTGCAAGGAAGCTTTTCCTTGCTGAGAACCACACGCCTTTCAAACAACTTTGGCAAAATATATGGTAAGACACTCCTTTGTGTTACTGAGTATGACTGCACATGAAATAGAAAGTTGGCAGTGGGTCAAAGTTCCCTATTTCCTTGTGTTTGATGTTGTAGACAAAATGGGAGAGAAGCAGTTTGGAAACATACAGATAGCTTCCATTCTAATTCACTGAGCAGGCTGAGAGCAAAATATCAAAAATACCAGCCACTTATGGAAAGACAGACATACTGATAAGAATTAGTAAAATTACTTTGAAAACCACTTTTTTTTGTTGATCCTGCTCCAATATTCCAGTTTGCATAAAAGTTTCTAGCTTGTACAGCAATGCTTGAGCTGATACACAAACCTCTACTTTGGGGATGATGTTTTAAGCCAGATGAAAAATCTATTATTATCAACAGGAACTTTCCACTTCCACGAACAGGGCCGTTTTCTGTTTTCCTTCCCAAAATAAAAAATGCAAACAATGAGAAAGGATTTGCTATTCTCTTACGAAGAGTAACAAGGCACAATCTTGTTGTCTATTACTATTACACTGCTCAAATTGTTTTGTTCTCTCTTGTCTCACACTGCAGCAGGAATACGAATAGCATCAGCACTGTAACCCACCCTGAGTGCAGAGTCCATGCAAGAGCTAAGGACCATTCTGGTAGAATTTAAGTATTTCCCAAAATACAGTTTACAAGAGACTCCTGGGCAGGCAGGCATTGTGTGGGCTCTCTGCCAAAACTCTCTGTAGAGGCCAGTTTGAGTGGTTCAACCCAGCATGTGATTTGCTTAATGAAAGACACTTCTCCAGAAGATTTTGGCAGATGCAATCAGTTCAACTGCCAGGCAGTATTCATGTGATTACAAATGTTACTGATCACATTAGATACTTAATAAATCTCTCCAAAAAGATCACAGCTACTGTGTGACTCTGAAGAAATTGAAATTGTGAAACAGATTACTGTGTTTGCTGTGCACTGGACTATTGATACAATTGGGGAACAAATCTCTTCTTCGGACTGCCAAGCAGTCTGTGATAACTATTAATTTCTATATAATGCCAAGTCTTCCTGTTTGTAAATGTTTATCTATGCATCATGGCAAAGTAGCTTCCTTATCATGTTAGTCTTCTACAAATACATTAAAAATTTTGACTTCACTGACTTTCACAGATCTATGGCAATTCACATAATCCACATAATAGAGTCTAAGGACAATTTTTGGCTTGAAATACCAAAAAAGCAGGATGCCATCCTTGTATAAAACCCTTAAGCAAGACTTTGGCACTGTTTCTTCTCTTGACATATCAGCGGATGCAATATCACACAGAGTAATGATAAACCACAACAAAGCAAACATAATCGAACTGAGCTATACCTGTTTCTATAAAAATGCTTTTCCTTATGGTGGGGCACAACTTGCACTCTGTATCTTCCTGTAATTTACTGAACAGCATTTTAAAAATGAATAAATGTCCATTGGCCAAATCCCAGTGCTCATTTCAGTGTATTGCACGAAAGCAATCACACAGGCCTCTCTTTTCTGCTCTCAGGAGGAGGGTTTCTGTCTGGAAAAAAAAACCAACAAAACAAACAAAAAACCATGAAATCAAAGAACAGAATATATTGCTTTAAAAGAGTATATAATTGATTAGATCTAATCCCTCTGCACAGCTGTAGCCAAGGTGCTCTGCTGAGTGGAAAATCATAGTTATTAGTGCTGGTTTTCATCCAGAAAAAGTGATGAAATGAGTATATTCAGAACTGAGAGCGTTTTTATAGTTTGAATGTTTTCATTTTCATGGTTAACTTCTAGGGAGTAGAAATGTTATGTCAAAATTATTAAAGTGTCCTTTATAAGCGCTGCAACAAATTCCACTTTCAACTGCACTGCTCTGAACTCCTTGGAGGTGATTGATGGCTTCCTGTTGACGATGCCTTCAGTCCTGCATGGTTTAATTGCACCAGATAGCAAGTGCTGAAGAGCCAGTTGTGCTCTCAGTTACACTGCTGTGTCTCCAGAACAACTCTGAGTTGAATCCCGCTGTCAGTCTAACCCCATTGTCTGAAACTCATAACCTATCAGGGCAGATCTAGGTCTGAGTGTGTGGTTCCTATTTCAATCTGAGTTAAATTACTGACAGTTGTTTTATTATCAGTACTCGAGCAAAAGCTTAAAAACCATTCCCAATATATATAGTTTAAAATTACTTGCTGTTGTAGTTGGAGCTTCTTAGTGGAAAAACCTTTCCAAGCTTTTTTTCTCTGTATACAGGGGGGAAAATTAATGGTAGATATTTAAAGATATTCAAGTATAATTTATTTAATTGTGATCAGATAACTTAAATATTTTGTGTATTCTTGTCACCCTTTCAGAGAAACAAAGGCTAAATCTTTTACTTGCCACCATCACTTCAGACGCAAATTTCTTGTGAGATGCAAAATTATTGGTGCAAGGAATTCACATTAGCAAGTGCAATTGTGACTGAAGAGAAACTTGTTCCTGAGCAAATATCTTGTGGTTTTCACCCTGTGGTCTGTGGTCCCTCAAGCAGTTTGCAGATTGACTTTGAAAAGCTTCTTGAGGGGAGAAAAAAAGGAATTTAGCTGTCTTAAATTCAGTGTGGATAAGTTTCCCATTTGTGCTGCAAATGCAAACTGCAAAGAGGTCGAAACCCACTTGCTAAGAAATTATCTCAAAGCTCTGTGAAACAACAAGCTCTTCAGCCTGCAGTGTTCCTCTGACCTGATGCCTCCTGACACATCAGGAACAGCAAAGGGCTAATTAGCAAAAGCAGTTTCCAAGGGAGTATCTGGGCCCTCCTGGGTGGGTCCTGCTGCCCTCCTGCCTTGCTTGGGCAGCAGCACCTCTGTCCCCCAGCGGTGCCCACTCTCTGATACTCATTTCTTGTTCTCAGACTGCAAGCTTGTGCAGGACAGGCTGTTTCAGAACGGCTTTTCCTCCCCTCCCCAGCCCTGTATCCTCCTCAGCTCAAACCTCTGACATCCACCTTTGCATTAAGGAGGGCTTGTTCACATTCCTTGCCTGCTTTCGCTGATCAGCTTAGCGCAATGGCAGCGCTGTTCAACGCTGCTCCCCGCTTGCACAATGAAATCTTGGATGAGTGAATGCTCCCATTGTTGGGAGCCCAGGAGAAGTCATAGAATCATCTTAACATCAAACAGGCTTATTGGATTTCACAGTAATGCCAACAAGCTGTCACTGCCACCACAAACTCTGCCTGGGCGTCACTCAGGACTATTTACAGGCAGGAAGAGCAGCTCTGAGAACACTCAAATGCAAACTGAAAGACTGTGAAAGAGAGGTATCAATTACAAAAATTAATTGTGGCCTTGATGGCATTGGCTTAGAAAGTCCCTGATATGCAGGGGCAATTCTGCGTGGGGCTTGCCCTTGTAGCAACAAGGACTCTTGACTTTCTTCTGAGACTGAGGAGTTACTCAGTGAAGTTATTTGTGTGTCAGACTTGAGAAATTATAGCTGGTCAGCATGAGCCAAGCATTAGCAGTGGAGTAAGGATATGCAAGCTCCACCTCTCAGAGTTTAGAAGGCCATGGTGTGCCATTTGTAGGGCTTTGGGTGCTGTATTTCACTTTAGTATCTCTGCATCACTCAATAACTTGTGTTTAACCAAAGCATCTCTGATAGAAAGCTCTTTGGAGAATCAATCCAAAGGACAGTAATACAGCCTTTATTCCAAAGGACAGTAATACAGCCTTTATTTGATAATAGAATTAAGCTCAGTTGTCTAAGGGTGGGTGATCTTACAAACAACTGGTTCTATTCAGTGATATTCCTGTGCCCCTTGCTCTGTAACACTGGGAGCTGTCTCAGTCAATGCCTTGGCTTGTCAGGCCTGTCCAGGTCCTCACAGAAACAGAAATTCATCTTGTGGCACCCTGGGACAGCTTCTCCCTTTATATTCTGCCTCACCTCTTCCAAGGCAGCGCTGCTCTCTGGTGGGCTGCATCCTCAGTCCACTCTCCAGACAGAACAGACATCACAGACACATCTGAATATCTCTGTGGGTGGGATTAAGGAATTGTGCTGCCTCCACTGCGCTCAAAAAAAATCTTTAACTTCCAACATAAAGCCTGTTGACAGTATAAGAACCAGCACAGCTGCAATTGCACCTGGTCTTGACATGTCATGTGTAGGTACAAAACATTTCAGCTGACCCTAATCCAAACAGGTGGAGCTCTGCTATGCACCAGAAGAGCCCAGCACAGCTGCTGGAGGTACAGCCCCTCCACTGACACTTTACCACTTAAGAGTTATTTATTATTACTCCAGTGCATGGGAAACTTTGGGTATGTAACCCATACTCAGAACTTTGTCCTAATCAGTTTGCTACTGATAGCTCAAGAAAGCAGAAGTCACTCCAGCTCTATTGTGTCAGGTCTGACATAGCTGCCCAAGGTCACAAGAAACCAAAGGCAAAGCTGCATAATTGCCTTATGTTTTGAGACACATAATTGATTTATGTCCCTTTGGCTGGCTTTGCTGGGAATGACAATTTGAGTTGAGTGTGACTGTAAAGGAGCAAGGAGCCCTTCTCATGTGCCAAGAGAGATGGCCCTGCTCAAAGGGAGGAGAGGAAGGACAAGGCATGCATGGAGGAGCTTTATTAGAGGAGAGAGACCACTTCAGCCTCCTGCAAACTTCTGACAGCAGCAGAACCACTGTGGTAAATACTACCCCAGCCAGTTTGCACATATTTACAAACCCACACATGTATGAATTACTAAAATCGGGGCATTTAATACACCTTCATTTTGTTCACTGAGACCTTTAGAGACTGGCACGTGAAGTGACAGAATCCCCTGTATGCTGTGATAAATGCATGAAAAAATGTGCTTCTCCCTTTTTCACAAAGTTTCAATCCATGAGCAAAGGGGGGGTGTGTGTGCTTCCCTTTCTCTGCCAGCCCTGCCTGCCACCTTCTCGCTCTCCTGCTCATTTCTGCTCCTGCCCAGTGAATAGTCAGTCCACAGCTTGGAAGCAATGTTGTGAGGCAGAGAGAAAATAATCTGTCTTGTTCTCCTCTCCTTCGTACACCTTCTTTCCTTCTCCGTTTGGTGCAGGGAGTGTCTGAGCAATTCCTTAGGCTGTTATGCAAGAAGTCAGACTAGATGATCATTAATGAACCTCTGCAGACTGTGAAAAATAATCTGTGCTTGGCATAAACCTATTTGCTGGGATGGGAGTGAGTCAGCAGAGATGTCATGTCTGCTGTAGCCAGACAGGCAATCCTGGCCGCTGGGAGATAAAGGCAAAGGGGAATCATTCCTGCAGAAACACATACCCTCGTGTCCAGGTTATACGCCGTCTTCTTTAGATCCTGCAACGCCCTCTGCATGAACTCGAACGCGTGGCAGTCAACGCAGGGACGGCCTGCGGAGAGAGCACAAGGCATCACTGGCACAGCAGGAAACTCCGAGCTCAGCAGCACAGAGGAGGAATCCTCAGAGACCTTGCCAGGGGAAAGTCCATCTTACCGGGCACCCACACCTGCACGTGTGTAAAATTAGGGCTGCCGGTTATCCATCTTTGTGCAAATGTGAGAGGATCAGCAAAACCCACAAAGAGTACTTTGCTGTGTGTGCCTTTCTGAACATGGCCCAGACTTGACTCTGCCTGCTGCTTCTGCCCCCAGTCTCTCCCCTTAAAACTGAAATCCTTACCCCTTCTCAGACATAGGTTAGTTCTCAGTAGATACACTGAAAATAGCAGTTTGCAGTGGCTCAGGAACCAGACAGGCAGGTCTGCTTTTACAGGAGCTCTTACAGAGCAGCTTGGCAAGGGACAGTGCCAGATCTGTATTTGCTTCCTTTCACCTGCTGCTGTATTTTCTCTCTGCCAGGAATGCAAAGCATCCCACTGGCTCTGCAGCTGCTGCCAGTGTGTGCACAGAGGGGCAGGGCAGCGAAAACGCAGAGAGTGGAGGAGGAGGGGACTTAACAACTGAAATGGCTCACTTCTGAACCTGGCCACTTCTGCTCTGCCAGGATTCACCATCTCTGGCTGCTTGAAATTAATGATGTGTGCGTTTGCAGAAGAAGAAATTGCAGACACTGGAAGAGGTGAGGGGGGAATGGGGAAAGACAACATTTCACACTGATCACAGAGCCCCCATGTTGGGGGGAGTGCCAAAATCCTTGTCCACATGCAGCTGCCTGTGCTGCTCTAGCAAAGCAAAGAGGGTGCAAAGCTGCTGCTGAGATGGCTGAGGAGCTGCCTGGAGCCAGGGACCTGCTGAGCAGCACTGCAGCACCCATCTGTGCCTGGCACCCTGCTGCCAGCACTGCCTCTGAGCTGTACCTGAAGGGAGGGAGCAGCCAGAGTGTTTGTCACTCCTCATCAGGCCTTTCAGGGGTTTTGAGGGAGTTTCTCTCCCACCTGTCCTTCTCCATCTCCCCTCCATGCAAGTGACACCTCGGATCTGGGGATCAAGCTAGGGATTTAATTCCCAAGCTGTGAGGAGATGCAAATTCCCCACCTCGATCAGAACAGCATTCCTCACAAAGGCTCTGCCTCTCCAGGCACAGGAGTAGTGACAGGATGGTTTTGAGCACACTTTAAAGACACTCAACCCCCTTCTACTTTCAGTATTTCAGTAATTTAATTGTTTCTACTCCAGATCATGAAACAGAGCCCTTAGAAAAACCTCCATGCTCAGACCGCTGTCAGCAATCCATCATTTGCTCAGTGTCATGCCCTGCTCCTTCCCCTCACTCTGGTCTGCTCAGAAACACCCTGTCCTAGCTCCACCTCAGGGAGGTGCTGCATGCCCTCAAGTGCTGACAAGCACCAAAGTGTTCTCAAAATCAGAACCTGAAGGAGAAAAAAAATTTTAAAAAAAATTTAAAAAATAAATAAAATAAAAAAATCGAGCCGATAAATGAATGTCTCCTGCTTCTGCAGTGGGGAGAAAGCACTTTTGAGAAGAGCCATGTATTCCATAATCTGCCACTGCTTGTCACAGAGAAAGTCTTCCCAGACCTTGGTGAAAGCTGTGATGGGATGGTTGTGTGGGATCATTCACTGGTATTTATGACAGCCAAGTGTTCCTTTATGGACAGGTAGGTACTAGGGTATGGCACAAGCATGCCAAGTGGTAATTTCACTTCTTCCAGCCCTGGGAAAGCAGGTGCCCTGGTATCAAAGCATCTTCTGCAGGAGAAGGGGGGTGGCACAGAGCACACCTGCCTGTGCAGCTCTGGGTGTCCTGAATCAGCACCTGCAAAGCTCCTAACACAGCACTGCCCTCCAGAGTCAGAGTGCACATGCAGCCAGTTTCACCACATAACAGGATATTCACTCCTTAATGTCATTTCTTGGCCTGTGCTCTGAGCTGGAGGGTTCTTCTCCAGACACTGCTGTCTCTGGGTCAGGTCAGCATCCCTGCCAGCTGGGAGCCAGTAGCCAATGGCAGATACTTGAGGAAGATAGAAGAATAAGTGTCTAGCAATGTTCTTCTAGCCTGCCAGGGGGCTGGAGGATATCCTGTGTCTGGCTGGTGTTTCTACATCTGATAAACCCTCCATGATTTTTTCTCACATTATTTTACACTGTTGCTTCCTGAATCCATGTAAACTTTTGTCATCTGCAACATCCTGTGGCAATGAGTTCCACAGCTCAGCTATTCTCTGAGTGAACAAAATACCATTCCTGTCTCCTCTGAAGTTGACATCTGCTGCTTTCATTTCCTGCCTCTAATTTTTGCAATGGAAGAAATGGTTATTAAATAATGACCAACTTTGTCCCACTTATGACTCTGATGCTCTCCATCACTCTCTGCCTTGGTCTGCTTTCCAGAATGAAGAGCTGAGCTGCTAAGCTGGCCTGTCTAGGTGGATTTGATCTCTCTTCATGCCCACAATATTTTCAGCAAGGTGCCCATGGACATCTTCCCAACAGAAATATGTCTAAACATCTGTTTTGCCAAACAAATCTAAATATGTGCTGCTGCTGCAAATAGGAGCAATCCCACTGTGCTTTCTGACCTTGGCTATGGCATCTCACACTTCCACTTGCTCACAGCAGGAGTGACAAGGCAGCTCCTCCATCACTGGATCTGATGCAGCTGGATCACTGATTTTTTTCCCCCAGAGCAGATCCTGAATACCCAAATTCTGGGGCCAGGACAAGAAACAGTGCAAGGAGAGGAGGCCAGGTTGTGGAGAAAAGGGCAGAGGCAGCACAGGCTTATATCGGCTTAAAGCAGTCATGAAACCAAATCTTAAGTCACATCATAGCAAAGTGTAGCAGAGTGCTATTAATTCCTTGCTGACAGCTGGAAACAGACTATCATTCATAGGGAGACTTAACAGGTCTGTGGATTAACATAATGAGAATTATCAAGAGACAGCTATAACTCTTTAAATGAGTCCTGTCAGCAGAAAGACTGTATGTGTCCTTGTGAGTTTTGGGAGAAGTAGGGGAAGAGAAAAAATGTTTCTTGGCTTCTTCTTGGTAAAAAACTGGAACTGAAAGCACTGCGTAATTCTAATTTACTTTTCCTTGCATACACTTTGTGTTTTTCTTTGTATTTCATGCACCTTGGCTAATGAAAACAGACTGACCACTTCTGGTCTTCAGATTCCATATTTTAGTTTTCATAGTGGGTGATCTGGGCTATAAATGCAGTGGGAGGTTGGGGAAATAATTTTTTTTCTGGTGGATTGCAGAGGACTTTAAAGAAAATAATCTGTGAATATTAGTAGCACCACTTCAAACTTGAAGAGTCTTTTGCATATGCTAAGTGCTGTGAATAAAGTATAAGGACACAATTAATCACTGCTAATTGGAATTATGCATAAAAAGCTGTGCCTGGCTGTGTGACTGGCAGGGAGCAGGGGATGGTGCCCTGAGCCAGATCTCAGTGCCACACACAGGACAGGATCTCACTGCAGTGCTAAAGAGATCTGTGACTCACTCTCATGCTCCTCTCCTGTGACTCCTGCACCTCCCACACTTGTACGGAGCATTTCTGCCCCTGTCCTGCTGATGATGCTGCAGGAGGGACACATTCCTCCCACCAGGTGGGAGAGAGAGACGGTGTGGTCCTTGTGGGAATGTTCTTGCTAAGGGCGTGCTGCCAGCGCCGTGTCACACACCTGGGAACTGAGAAAAGCATTGAGCACCACACTGCTCTGCCCTGCAGGAGGACACTACATATGGTCCATGGCCATCCTATAGCCCTGTTAAGAAAATGCACTAGAGACCCCTTTCCCCTCTGGGTCATCCAGGGTCCCACAGCCAGCAGCTTGCCTGGGCTGACAGGAAGGACTTAAGTGCCAGCAATAGGGAAAGCGTGTGCTCGTGCTGCAGAGGCAGTGCCCCCTAAATGGGTCTGTGCCCCCTAAATGGGTCTGTGCCCCCTAAATGGGTCTGTGCCCCCTAAATGGGTCTGTGCCCTCTAAATGGGTCTGTGCCCCCTAAATGGGTCTGTGCCCCCTAAATGGGTCTGTGCCCCCTAAATGGGTCTGTGCCCATGGGGATCAGCTCCTTGATGAGACACAGCCAGTGCAGCATCAGGAAGGAAAAGATCCAGGAGTGTCTGTACTAGACCACATCAAAGTGAGTGCCCCCCCCAGTGTCCAGTCTCCCACGATCTACGTCTCTTGAGGAATACTGGAAGTCTGGGAGCATTCCCAAGCCTCAAGAGTATGGGATAGCTCCACTCTGGAACCAGATAGACAGCTGGCCTCCTATCATGGACAAAAGTGTTCCAGGGTCCATCCCAGCAGGTTACTGGTAGAGTCATGTCCCCATGCCAGGGTGCATCCCTGGGCACTGTTACTGATGAGGCCCTCATGGCCAGCAATGAAGAGCATCAGAACAGGGCAAGTCTGGAGGGATGCATTCCCAAAGGCCCTCCCAGGTCTCAGGAACATGCTAAGGCAGCTCCTGAGCCAGAAGAAATACTACTGTATCTAACAGCCCTTTCTAGGATTTTTTTTCCCTTTAATTTAACCAATCAGTTCTGCAATCTCAGGTGAACATTTAGCATTCACAAAGTCCCAAGGGAAGAGTTTCACAGGTTAACCATCAGGAAGAGCCCTAACAGGCAAAGGAGGTGTCTGGAGCATTTAGCTGCTATGCAGCACTTCTTGTTGTCCCAACAAGTGGCTGAGGAGCATCAGGAGTTCCTTGTGGCTTTAAAACTCTGTCCCTGCAGCAGCCCAAAACAATTTACAATTCAAAATCAGCTGACAGCCCTGGCTTCTTACTCCTGGCCTGGTCTCAGACAGAAATAGCATTATACTTTTGTAGCAGTGCTTACAGCCTCTGTTCCTTGGGATGGGGCAGTGTGTCTCTGCAGGAACACTGCCACAGAAACACTCTGACCTGCCCTTCATTCCACACTCCTACATTCAGGAGTAAGAAAAGACAAGGAATCTCCCTCAAAGGCTATTCAAGGGACTCCACAGCCTGGCTAGAGGATGGCAACAAGATGGTAAAAAGACTCCTTGTTACTGTAAGAAGGATGGGACAGACTGTTTTTGCAGGGCCTGTTGTGATAGGTCAAGGGGTAATGGTTTTGAAATAAAAGAGGATCAATTAAAATTAGTTAAGGAAGAAGTTTTTTACTGTGAGAGTGGTGAGGCACTGCATAGGTTGCCCAGGGAGGTGCTAGATGTCCCATCCCAGGAAATGTTCAAGGTCAGGTTGAACTTGACTCTGAGCAAGCTGATCAAATTGAAGATGTCCCTGCCCATGGCAGAGGGTTGGACGAGATGAGCTCTAAAGGGCCCTTCCCACCTTTCTAAGGTTTTATAATTCTGTGAGACTTGGGTCAGAAGCCCTGGCCAAGATTTTTGTTCTACAGTTCAAATGGGAGCTTTCACTACACAAGTAGAACAAGAGAGCACTGTATACATTTTCCCAAAGGTGTTGACTTGCCTCTGCTAACATAGACACACAAAGTGTACATCCAATTTATTTTCCAAGCCTGATTTTCTCTTTGAGGATATAAAATGGACTACTCATCACAAAATTTATGAGAATTAATGAATTCCTAGGAAACAGACACACAAAATAGCAATGAGGTCTGGTTTAGAACAGACCAAAATTTAGTCCTAATAAAAGAGAATGGAAAAAGAGGGAAACTCAATTAGTTCCATCTAATGGAATTAATTGAAAATAAAATGCAGTGAGAAAATCAGACCTTACATTAAATATTTTGATAGCTATATAAAAAGATAGCTGTGATACCAAGTAAGCATGACTAAGAACGAGATTTTTTTTTATGCAATTATCTTTCTTTGTTTTTTGGGTTTTTTTCCCCAGAGGATATTTTATGTTTCTAATGAATGGCTACTTCCCACTTGCTGTCACCAAAACACCCTGAGAACATTGGCTCCACCCCCTAATAACTTTGAACGATGGCCTCATTTTGGAGCTGAGAAAGTTTACTCAAACTGACAGAGGAAGCTCAGATACAGCTGTGATCCAAATTCAAGAGCTCCCAGCTCCATGGTGTGCTCAAACCAGTCTGTCATATTTATTTATTTAAGGTTTGCAGGATTTCAGAAATTTATATTTGCTTTACAAATGCACTGTTTGGGTAAACATCCCCTGTGCTGATTTGTAATAGCTATGAGAAAGTTGAACTTGACCTATTGTTCCAACCAAATACTAAAATAAGCAAGATGCAGTGCCCCAGCAGAAATAAACACAAATTTTCTTCTAACAATGCTCAAACTAGTAAGGACACCATATGTATTGTGGCAAATCTGTGTGTATCAATTAAAACTGCCTAGAGAAACCAAACTCTCAAGGAGAACATCAGAAAGACCTACAAGCAAAGAGCTCGAGCACAAGTTCAAATGAAAATTAAGAGTACGCAGCTAGCATTTTTTTTATTTTTTTTTTTCCCCCAAATAACTACTAATCCTTTGCTTGCTTGCTGTTCCTCTGACTGTTGTTTTCATGTGGTTCGCTGACACAAACTCATCCTTTCTCCCTGGTTAAGCAGGCACCACCCAGTTTCCCGGAGCGGCTGCAGCAGGTACCTACTTTGGGCAGGAATGGCATTCCCGGCGTCCTGGGCAGCCGCCACCAGCCCGGCGCTGAGCAGGCTGAGCACCGAGAGCAGCAGGATCCCCGCACGCACCTCACCCCAGGCGGACGGCATTGCTCCCATCAATATTCAAGCTGTGGTCCCTGCCTGGAACGAGGAGAAGCAGTGGAAAATCAGCGGGTGCTCCCTGCACGCTGCTGACAAAGAAGTGGATGGGATAAGGCAGAGCCCGCTCGCACACGGCGCTGCCGGACACGGCCTGGGCTCCAGGGGTGCCCCAAGGACCAGGCTGCCCAGTACCTGATCTTCCTCCTCCTCCTCCTGCCCTGCGGGCCGGGCCCCTGGAGCAGCAGTGGCGAGCAGGCGAGGCTCCAGCAGCCGCTCCGAGCATGCGTTCCTCCTGCATCCCCCCTTCCCTGATTGGGGTCATTGCCATGGAGACTCGCTATGGCAACACCGAAAAACTGGAGCTGCCAGGGGAGCAGGAGAATTAAAGGGACCACGATGCGAGGGATGGCCACTGCTGCTCTCCTCCTCTGCTCCCAAAGGCTGTACCCTCCCCTTGGCAGACACTGCTGCTGCCCCCCACCTGAGACGGTCTGGGGCAATTTTTGTGTTTGTTGCTGTTATTCCTGAAGGGACTGTGCTGAAATACACAGCTCCCATCCCTTGCTTTGCTGTAACACAGTTAGGGTGAGATTTCATTCTGCGAGGTATCAAATGAGAGGAAAATTCAGAAGTTTGCTTGGAGAAATGAAGTTGCAGGGCCTGCTGATGGTACCCTGTACTTTGGGGAAGAATCCATTATGGTCTTTATTTAACTACACTGAAAATGAGGCCCTGTGGACAACAGCACCCCTGGCAGCATGGAAACATATGAAACCATGAAAACAGATCCTGCACAGCATCACGTCAGGGTAACCATGATAAGAGCCCAGCCAAAACCTACACACTGCAAGAGTTTAAGGATGCTCTCTTCAAGCTCACCTTTTGATCTGGGATCAGCCCATCTGCTAACAGGTTGTGTCCTGACAAAGTTGAAGCAGGAAGCTTCCTGGACAGGGAATTCTGTGCAAGCACCTGGCTGAAACCAAGCATTCAGACAGGGGAGGTGATACCTTGTGGGAAAGACAAAGAGATGCTCTAACACCTGCCTGCTTTCCCCAGAGCACGATTAAAGGCTCATTTTGCAACACAACTTCTTGATCCACGGCTTTGCTGTTCTCTCACAGAAGGACATTCCATCTCCTTTCACCAAAGAGAGGCTCCAGCCTTCCTGGTCTGTACAGAATAGCCACCCTGCCAGGCTGTGGAGTATCAGTCTTCCCAGACATAGACATAGTTCATTCTTGGCTTTCTTCAGCCCTAGAGACTCCCACCAGCACTGCACCCTGCTGCTACTTCACTTGTTCCCATGGCTTCCTCAGAATTACCTCTTTCAGCCCTCCCTTCAATGCTTGTGCTTTTGGATCAGGTTAGTTTAAAAGTCCTCTCACAGGACTTCCTGGCACAGTGGACGTGCCTCTCTTGCAAGAGAGGATGTTGCAGGGGGCAGCCCAGAGTTATGGAAGCAATTCCTACAAGAATGACATACTGCCAAATTTTTAGCCCACAGTGCCACTGGAATTCAAATTCCCTTGTGTGGAAGGTCCAGCTGAAGGTCTCAGCCACTGGGATCTTCATGAGGTGAGCCTGGGCACACATATGCACCAAAATGTCTCCACTGGCTTTATGAGAAGCTGAGACTCCTAATCCAAGCTTTGATGCTGGATGCCTGAAGCGAGGCTGTGTGAGATGCACCAGTTTTACATTGTTTGTCTCATCCCAGGCCTCAGATAACAGGCTGCAGAGGAGCCAGGATATAAACAAACATTATATAGCTTGACTGTACACTCAGCTAGAGCTGGTCACACAGTCTAACCCTGATCTTCGGTTTTAAATAATAGCAAATGGAAATTCTGGTACAAAATCCAAAATCCTCACATTTCCATCTATCCTGGTATATGAGTTTCTTGCCCTTACCCTCATTATGGTCCCATAGCTATAACCTACTTTTTATACATAAGTTTCAAGAAAGGGACAGGAAGGAATTACCTACAGGTGTAATAACCTTTGATAAGATAGAAAGCACTGTTTGTTTTAATATTTTTTCAAGGTATCAATGTAGTTTTCCCTAAAATTCTAAGTATTGTGATATCTGCAGTAGGGCATTCTGTATCCACCACCTAAATGGGTACAAGGTGTTATTTTAGAGTCACTTATACTACTAAGCTTAAAATACTGTATTTTTTTCTTTTTTCTTTTTTTTTTTTTTTTCCTCAGTTCCAACATAAAACAACCAGACATCACACTTACAGGGTCTGGCCACTTTTTGTGTCAAATGCCAGGGTCCTTAAGAAACATGAAAAAATTTCCAACTCCTCCTGCTGACAGAACCATGTGGTCCAAGATGTGGTTCTCAATTCACAGAGAACAGGAGCCAGTCTGCATGGAAAAGTTCCAGAAATCTGTGCTATTTTCTCACCTCCAACAAAGCTGAAGAGGAGAGACACATGAAAACATTTGCATGACTTGCTTAGCTATTACATCCACTATGGGCTACCACCATAGCTAAGGGATACCAGCCCTAAATTAACTTTGGAAGATGAGAAAATTCCAAGAGATTCACAGAAGTTCATTTAGTGTCTGAAGAACATCATAGTGAATCCCAGAGAGCTGTCAGAAATATTTTTACTTAATTTCCTTTTTCTACAGAGAATACACACCTAATAATTGTTTGCTAAAAGAGAAACAGTTTCCTCCAAAGCAATCAGAGTGTTCAGGCATTTAAAGGGAAGATGATTAGTAAGGATAGATATCTGGTCACTTCCTTGGAAAATTTCATATTGATTCCTAAGTGTTACAGGTGTTGAAAGTTACATCATTGAAGTGGGGGAAGAAAATTTATATATCCAGTTAAAATGGTTTACATTAAAGGCCTGAATTGAATATGTGTGCATAAAAGGAAGATGCAAGCAAAGGTTCTGGTTATTATTACAGTCATGGGCACACATGGCAAACAGGGCAGTTAATCCCAGCCTAACATGAAGTTCTACATCGTTGCCTACTCACATGGCCATCTGCCCTTTGCTGGACTCAAACAGAAAAAAAACCACAGGCACAGAAGAATCTGCATCTGGTGACTTTTACAACAGAATGGCAGAAGAATAACACCAGGCACAACCCCAGAGAGGGCAAGACACAAAAACAGATACAAGCAGTATGAAACATGAATAACAGCAAGAAAGCACCCTTTAAACACAAGGGGAGTAAAATAAGGGAGACAAAACCTAAGGGAAGAGTTTATTCTCTGTTCAGCAGAAGGGGAAATTTAATCAAGTTGATGCCTTGAAAAGTGATACAGAACTAAGCATCTCTTTTATCTACCAGTGAAAATAAAGCGAGCTAGCGAGCGGAAGGCTCACACAACTAATACCAGTGAACATATTTTAGGTAAAAACATGTAGCAGAAATTTCCTCTGGTTACTAATGCTTGTAGGTTTGTGATAGGTCCCTTTTCTATGTTTTGATCTACCTGGAGCTCTCTTTTTACTCAGGGCTATCACCAGACCTACCACAGGAGAGTGAAAGAACATACGGCAGCCACCATCAGTAATTACTGCTGAGGGCTCAAGGAAGATGTGACTTATGCCAGTCTTGGAAAAGGGTAAGTGCAGTGGCTGTGTTTAAAATGAGGAAGAGAACTGGAAAACAAAACACAAGCCAATTTGCCATCCATGCCTGAGAATGTTTTGGAAGCAATAATCCACCAAAATTTTGTAAGAGTTTGAAAAACAAGAACTGGAATTGCAAACAAGAGCTATTTGTCAAGAATCAAGTCAAACTAGTTTGGTATCCTTCTGTGGCAGGGTAACAGGCTTTGCAGATAAGGAAAGACAAACTTAATTTCAGGGCAAGCTCTACTGCTGTGTAACACAGCATTGTCAGAAACAAAGTAAATAAACATCTCTGAGGCCAGCAAGACTGGCTGGGTCACTGCTGAGAGTCAGCAGTGGGTCACTGCCCCCAAGGGAAGATGTATCACATCAGGACTGCAATGATTCCGTTCAGGGGTTATCTAGCATTTCATTAGACAACTGGATAATGAGAAAGCAAAGTGGTTATTTCAGATGTAACTTCAGCCTAGAGCTTATAAACAATGCTGGGGGAGAGGACTAGAATTCTAAATGAGGCAGACAAGCTGGAATAAAGGGTCTAAAAACCAAAAGAAATTTTATAAAAATGAGAACAAGGTGTTGCCCTTCATCAGGATTAATCAACAGCTCATATTTGGAACAGGGAACAGCCTATTGAGTGCCACTTCTATGGTGAAGCTAGGGAGTCAGAAGCTGAAAAGGGTTTATAATATTCTGTCATTCTCCCCAAAAATGCAATTATACTGGGACATACAAAAAAGAAGTGCAAGAGCTTAAGCTGCCTTCAGCACAGGGCCTGAGCTGCCGTGCTGTGCCTGGTTTGGTCACTGCAGTTCTAGGAACTATCAGAGACACCACCAGCAGCAGAAACAACCACAGGTTTAAATGGCATCCAGAAGGCACAACCAAAGTCCCTAGAAAACTTCTTAATAATGAGGATGGCACTGGGGTGGATTTCCTCCAGTAGGAAGGGGAATATTTAAGCCTGCAGGTATAAATTAGACATTGTTTGGGAATGGCATTGGGATAGTGGCCCTGCATAAAGACAAGGGAATAACTGAGAGATTTCTTATTGATACCTTTCCCTTCCTGTCTCTCCTAATTTTGTGATTAAGAATAATTTTGTTCCCCAGGCAGTCATTCCAGCTCTCTGTGTTGTAGTTCCTGCACAAACACAGATACCCCTGGGAGAAATTCATTGCCCTTGTGCAGCATACGAAATTCAGACTAATTATTTCTTCTCCCTCAATTATCAGGGCAAAGGAAATGTTTTTTCTGGTTTAAACAAGTACGATTTCAGAATATTCCCATTCTGGGATGGGTCAGTGATAAGGCAATTCAGAGACATTTGGCTGTAGGGCAGTTGGTAGGGCCCACAGTTTCTTAACCTGCCTTTAAACAAGTAAACCACAACCTTGCCAATGAATTAAGAGGTGAGAGGCTGGTGCACTATTTGACATTTTAGCCCACAAACAGAATAAATTGTATTTATTTTTTCTGACAGCCATCTCAGGCCTGAGAAGGACTGAAAATAAAATCACCATATACTTACCTTGTCCCTCATGCTATGAGATAATGATTCATCTTTGCTTGATGGCTCAGGATTTTCTTCAAACACTAAGTCAGAGGTTTGGCGAGGGGAAAAATCTCCCTCGTGAAATGACCAATTTGTTCTTGGCATCATTGCTTGACAAGTTCCCTGTCTTAGAGCTTCCTGGAAAACCCTTCAAGAGTCTGACCACAAACTGAACCTTGGTCAGACTGCAAGGCTTTGAGATGCTGAAGCTGTCCCAACAAAGTCCATGTGGCATTGCAAAAGAGGGATGTGGCTGCAAATGAAGTACAGTAGAAATTTAGCATTAAGATCCTTTAGTGTAGGAACAAGTCAACTCCAAGAGGCCTCATTGACCACAGTCTAAGATGTAGGAAAGCACCCAGGCTTGATCAGTTCTCCAGAAATCAACTGAAGCCAAGTGTCACAAGCATCTTTAAACACTTTCAGAGGCTTAGAATGCTTTCAGCTATGCAGGAGGGGCTATGTCAAGCTGTTGTGAAATGAAGATCAGTTCAGACTTTTGGTTCCAAGAAAAAATATGAACCACTGGCAAAATACCAGTTTTCCTAGTTTATTTATGAGGTTTGCACTGGGCTGCTGGAAATCCAGCAATCATTGCTGCTCTGGACATGTGGTCAATTTACAGTGCAGGCAAGGGTTGTGTGCTGTTTGTGTGCTCTGAATGCCACTGGGGATGAAGCTGAGCTATTTGCCTCGTTACTGCCAAACTTACCCCTGTCTAGGAAGACATAGGCATGACATTTTCTTGCTTGTGTGTAAAAATCCTTTACTGAATTTTTGTGTTTGGGAAGAAACTGTTGGTTGATACTTTAAGTGCTGGCATTTGGGGAGGTTATTCCATGACTACCAAAACCAGAGTGACTAAAGACACAGGCAGCTCTCTGCACAGCCTGTCTGTGCTTACAGGAAGGGCAGCTGGGGAGATCTCGTTCTGGTTTAGTAAAGCTATTGACTTCCAGGAGGTGGTTCAACCTTCCATGTGTAAAATTGTATACAAAACGAATGTGCAGCATACCAGCTGTAAAAAGGCATTTAAACATTGTTCAGGTCCTGCTTCAGTGCAAGCCCAAATTGTGCGTTAGTTATATTTAGTGCTGTTGGCTGAAACCAGACACGGTTCACAGGCTGGATGCTGTGGTACAGTGTATATATAGTCCAGGATGAATGCAAGAGCTGCTTAGGCAAGAAGCCTTGTGTAACAAATTTAGTGCATGGATGAAGTTCTGCTCTTTAACCGAGGAAAAAAAATAGCCCATGATGCCCAGAACTTTAAGAGACAAGCACTGCAGGTGGCCTCCATGAAAGCCTGGACTTTAAGCAGACACAAACATTGGTAACTCTTTGTTACCAATGGGCTTTGTGCAGAAGTTTGTGTCCTCCCCAGACCCCACATTAAACTGAAAAGTTGCCAGGTGAAACTGCATGGTCAGCTTCATAGGTTGCAGTCAAAAGATCAAGATACAACCTCAAAAACCTATGGATTTTAAAGGCTGTTGGAATTTATGTAAAGGAAGTTTCATCTGGTTCAGTGCAGAAGCCACACAAAACAACAGATTTTGTCAGCATTGGTTGACTAAATTAACTTAACAAAACTTAGTGCAGATTTAGTATTAAAAGTATTTCTGTTAGCAGCTCTTTCCATTAATTTGGACAAGATGAAACTCTCTTATAAAGAAAAGCTCCTACGCTTTCTATTTTGTAGAAAACTCTCATAGATGAATATCCTTATACACATCAAAATGTCATGTTATAAACACTTTTAGCACTTAAAGCTAAATAGAAGCTGTGTTATTCTCTTTCTCTAACAACTCACATGGGTCTCTAACTGCACAAAAATCCCAGTGATGGGACTCCTTCACTTTTCTCTCTGTTGCCTACTTTTTCTGCCTGTGTTGCTTTTGCATAGCCAAATACTTTATGGACTTTAGGAATAAAATAAAAGTACTGGATAAAAATAAAGTTTTAAAAGAAAAGCATCAATTCTTAGAAAACATCTAAGAATTAGAAGTAGCTTGGGGCTGAGGCTACCATTTTGTTTGTCTGAGCATGAACATTAAGTGCAGCTGTTAATGCATACTCAGAGAATATTCACATCCAGACAAATAATTGAACATTGCTGTCCCTTGAAATCTGCATCCTACTTACTCTGTGGAAGGGTCTAACTTGCATCAGCAGTCAGAAGTCTTTCCAGCTGATCTGGACTCACAAAGAAAAGTGAAAATATGAGGAATAATGGGAGGGTTGCCAGTCCTGCCCCATTTTCAGACTGTCTCGACAAAGAGAACAATCTATAGTTTTGTCACTTGAATTACCAGAAAAGTGCAGTGTCACTTACTTTGATTTAAACAGCAAAAGGTGCTCAAGGCTAATGAAGACAAGCTGATGTGTTAGCAGGTTTTCAGAAAGTTCATGGTTCAGAGCAAGAATCAAATGATGACAGCCCTGATTGTGAGGAAGGAAAAGTGTAGGCAGATCAATGTAAAAATAGAATATCTGCAGATATTTGCATTTCCTTTTTCATGGCACCCATGCCTGGAACTCTTCTTCTTATGCTTTAAGTCACTTTTTAAGCTTCAGGTGTTTAGAGGTCTTGAAAATATAATCTCTGCCACTCCTCAGCTCTACAAAGTCACAGCTGGAGCAGCAAGATGGAGTTGGAAGGTTAAGGAATATCTACATGGACATTAACCTGCAAACCCATGTAAATTAATGGTATGCCTGAAACTGGAGGAACAGGCCAAAATATTTTAAACTGTGATTTTTATTTAAGAAGCTGACAATTACCTAAAGGTGTGATGGCCACCTGACAGTGCATTTGACATAACTTCTATGCCCCAAACAGCAAGAGGCACCACATAATGTAGAACAGGGAATAAAACAGGACAAGGTGGACAGCGAGAAGGATGAATGAGTGTTCTGATGACCCCATTATATTTGTGTGTAACAACAGTTTGGATTTAAGAGGAACCTTTGGATTTTGAGGAGAAAAAATGCACATCTTGTAGGGGGCACAGCTGGAGATTCCCAGCACCTGGAACACACTGTAGGTCAAGAGCATCATCCTCATGTTTGCTCTGACCCTGCACCCATTAGGTTTTGTTTAATGCATCCCACTGCTTGAAAGGGACAGCAAACAGCTGTTCTAGGGTCACTTATGGTTTCATAAACTTCTGTCATCCTCTTCAGCCATCTCTTGTCTAGACTGAAGGTTCCCAGCCTGTACATTGCTTCTGTTTCTCCTAGCCCCTTTGTCAGCACTTTATATGGTTCTGCTGTATTTTTGTTCTCTATGAAAATGGTCTTGAGTCTTGTCACTCTGTCACACTAAACCTGATTTTACATATTCAAATTCTTCAAAAATTTCTTTTCACTTGCCCAGAACAGATATTCTAGTTGCTGGGTGCAGTTCCTATACCTCCCTGCCAATCCTTTCTCAGAGCTGGTGGCATATTAGCTGTGCTCCTGTCATTTGGGAGGTTTTGAACAAGCGTTAACACAGAACAGTAATTGAATGAAAAGGGAATCGGTAAGGTGGACTTTAAAAGAGCAGCAAAAATCTGCTAGGAAAATCCTGGTCCTATTAGAGCTTCTGCAGGCTGAAAGGAATCTTATTTTTTTCAGATTCTGAAGATGAGAATGAGAAAGCTATTTCTTTCCCCATCTCTCCCCATCCTGGCTCCTTTCTCTTGGGGCAACAGCCCAGTTCTGTCCTGTTTCACTTCCCCAGTTCTGACAGGGTGGATCATAAAATAGCAGCAAAACAACTGAAGGAATTCCAAATGGTCAGATTTTCTCTTGTTCAAGCCAGTGTCTGTGCAATCACCAAGGGAAAAATTCATGAAGGTCTATAGGTGTTTCATTCTTGCAAACAAGGCTGGGTTCCTGTCCACACCTGTAACAAGCCAGTGAGCTTACACCAGCCTGGGGGACAGACCACAGAATAATTCAGCTTCAGGAGCAGAGCTTTCATCTGAAAATGAGCTGTTCTGGGACTTCCTCCAAGTCCTGCAATAAGAATGTTCATTTTTAGGTAAAAAGAGGTACTTCCACACAATGTCTTCCCCGAACAGGTGAATTCCTCTTCTCTGGGAATGAAATGCTGATGTTGATTAGCACTATAAGTCTCTCACTCCTTGGTAAATTGGAGTGCCACTCATTGCTCTGGCAGTGCTGCCATCTGGACTAAAGGGGCTGCTGACCTGAGGAGTATCAGCCCCACCACTGCACCCCTGCAGTGACTACAGGGTCACCAGGGGCCTGGTGGCAGTCACTGAGGGGCCTGGAGTGCACTGAGAAACCCCTGGGACTACAGGAGGGCAGTGCCAGAATGGGAGGGGGAATGGAGGTTGAAACGGAGAAAAGACAGGTTCAGAGCAAAGCAGGGGAACAAAGCCAAGCTAGAAACAGGATGGGGACAAGCCAAGTGCAGCAAAAGCCAAGGAGCTCTGAGAAGCCATTGTGCTGCAGCCAGAAACAGCTGAAGCCCTCCAAAGGAGGCTTTTCTCCCAGAAATCCTGAGAGTGTTCTGCCATGGATAAGGACTGCTGCCCCTTCCCACTGTCTGGGAATGGAGCTGCAGGCGAGGCTTGCACTGACTGACTTTGCCAAGCAGCCCGAAATGAGCAGTGCCAGTTCTCCCCTGCTGTGTGAATGGACTCTGTGAGAAACACACAGCACAGCTGCTCCTTAAGGGACTTTGGAAAAATAACATCAGAATCCTTTCTCCCATTCACACTGGGCTTCTGTGCTGGCCTGTGTCCTGGTCACACACAGCAGGGCATGCTGTGCTTCTCCATGTACAGGGATTGGTTTTACCAGCTTTGGACAGGTTTGGGAATCCACTCAGGCTCCCTAGAGTGTTCCCCTGCTCCCACAGCTGTTGTTAGCATACCTACAGCTGCAGTGGCAGAGGTTGTGTTTCTTCTCTTATCCACTTCCAGCAAAGTCACACCAATTTATTTTCAGAAGCAAGGCCACAGGCAGGAACTTTCTTCCAAATTCAGCTGAAGAGATGTTTACCTTGAGATGTCCCATCCACTTTACAAGCCAAGTCTCAACGTTGGAATTATTTGAGACAGCTCTAAATCACATCAGGCAAACTCCAAGCACCTACTCAGAGAGCTCAGCCCATTTCAGACTTGTGAGTGGACACAGTATCTTACAATAAACGGGGACAGGTGAGGATGAAACAATCTCAGCTTTCAGGTACAAAGGTCTTTCTTCATGCCTGAAACAGAGGGAACCAGTTTTCAAAGGCAGCTATGGGGGAAAACCAAAATATTTGGAGTTCAGTCCATCACAGGATGGACCAAACATGTGTGACCTAATCATTGTGTTTCACTTGAAGCAAAATAAGGCACAGTCTCGCAAAGAAACTTCTTGGCACTGCATGGAGATGCCCCTCAATGTGATGCTGAGCAGTTTCTGGTGGCAGCATTTGGTACAGCTGGGTCTGGCCAGGTTTCCTAATTGTAGCCTGATTCTCCTTTTTACTCTATCCATTTGACCTGCTAAAATAAAGCTACTCAGAAATTCACTGGGTTAAGAATGGGGTGTCCAGGTAAGGAGGGGAAGGAACCAAACATTTGAATTAAAGAAAACAATACTCTTCTGCAGGATAACAGAAGGCTCAGCACTGAGATATGAACTGATTTGGTCCAAAACCAGCAGACCTGTAATTCCTCATGACACACACCCCATTACAGCTGACAGAACTACAACATGCCTGAAGGTGGTCACAGCACAGACAACAAACAGAAAGGACTTCATCATTTTTAATACACAGGCAAAGCCTACAGAGACCACAATGTCATGTCTCAATGTAACTGGGTAAGTTGCCACAGACATACGTTCATATTAGAGACAAAAACCAGCTGCACATGTCTCTAGGGCACTGATCTCCAATATTATCTTGGGGGGTTACACTCGGCAAGTTCTGATTTAAAAATCAAAGCAGGTACATTTCCCCCCCCACCCTAATATCCAGTAACAGATTTTAGTGAATTGAGCCTTCACTGGCAATCCAGCAGATGGGAGAAGAGGGTACTTTTTAAAAAAGATACAGAACAGACAAATACATCAGAGACAGGGCCCCAATCTCACTGGTACATTGGGGCATACATGCTTGCAATGTGAGCTCCATAAAGCTGTATTTTATACAGCTGCATTTTAAAAACCGCTGGACCGCTGACTCTCCTCAGGTGTCTCCAGGATTCAGTTCAGTAGATTGGCAGATACACAGTCACACAGATTTCTCTTTTCCACCTGAAGAAGCAGAGTTTCTGTCTGTAAGAGGGAGGAACAACATCATCAAAAAACAAGTGTCAGCAACTAATTAGCTCCCAAAGAAAAGTTAATTTTCTTTTTATTCTACAATTTGGAACCAGTGGTATGAAGTGAATTTTGGGGTAAAAAATCAGACTTATTGTTTACTGCTCTGCAAAATCACTTCCCTTTTGTGAGATTAATTGGCATACCAACACAGAAAAATAACTTTGTCCATGTCCCAGGAAGTAGTGCTTTCTTACAATCTTATTTCAATAGCACAAACTGGAGCATAAGCTCAGAAGTTCATTTGAGGCTTAACTGCCCTCCCCACCCTTTCCAAATCATGGCAGAAATTTTATTTTACTTAAAAACAGACTCAGAATTTAAATTTAGACTATTACAGCCTCAACCCGCTCTCATTGAAGAAATTAACTTCTTCAACTTCTCCTGTTTCACTAATAGGAAGATTCAGTAGTTCCTGACAATATGTTTTGGAGCCTAAAACAGAGGAGAGGTGCCCAGCTGGCATGGAGCCATCACAGTTCCAACACATGATGGGATTCCTGGCTTCTTTAAGGAAAGGGGTCCCAAACTGGTGAAAGCAGAGGTCTCTGGGTTGAGCAGAGGTTCATCAACATCAGGAGATGTCTGTTGCCCACAGATCCCTGTTTCTGAAGCAATGAGGGTGGATTGGGAACTTACAAGAGCTGGAGCTGGGCATGATCAGAAAGGCCTGCATCCTCTTACAGCCTACCTGTGTGAGAAAGGGCTGAGGACCAGGGAGGGGGAACTGCAGGGCTACATAAGGAAATTGGGGAATCCTTCCTCTCTTGCACACACACAAATGCACATTTGGGTTTTCCTGCCTGTCTGGAACACTTGTTGCTTCAGTACATGCATGATGCAGCAGAGCTGTTTGACATCAACATCATATCTTCACCTCAGTTTGTCAGCTGAAGCTGTGCCTGAAAATCAGCCTGATCCAAGAGAGAAGTCCCCCCTTGCTGCAATAGCTGTGGGAAGAACACTCACCAAATTAATCCCTACTGGTGTAACCAGCTACACATAAAAAAAAAGGCATTATGAAGACTACCAGCTCCAAATGCCAACCAAACCCATCCTTAATCTGCCTGACTTGGATTTTTGTAAGAGATGGAGTTGCCATGTGATTAAAGGCTGTGTTTTAAAAGCTGTGTTATCCATTGACCCACATCTAAAGGCACTTAGAGCAGAGCTGGGCTGAAGCATCCTGCTCTCCACTTGCCTTCTTAGTGCAGGAAAAGACATCTGCTGCTCAGGCTTTTTTCCCTAGATGATAAATCTCAGGAAAAAACACAGCCCTGTGGCTTTATATTAAATCAGGTATAATTTTTGATTGTTTCAGCTGCCCTGCAAAACTGAAAAGATCTGATCAGACTTTGCTAATCATTGAAAAGACACTCAATCGCCACCTTCTCACCACCTCACTGACATCATTTACAATGGTTTGAATAAGGAAGCTTGACAGCATTCCAACATCTTTGGAGCTGAGCCCCAAGGCTGCATACCATCTTCTATATCTTTAATAACTTTTTCAAGCCTTTCTTTTTTATTTTCAGGAGCACATCTAGCTTACTGTGCTTTAAATTTTCTAAATAACCACTGGCAGTTTATAAAACAATAAAGAACAAAATGAATGTCAGTAAATACAGCTTTGCTGACTGTTCTGTGGGCATGATCACAAAACTATTTGCACACAGATTTGTTATTATTTCCTGGTAGGTTAAAACCTGTTTTTATAAAAAGAAAACCAAACCAAACCAGCAACACCCAACCAACCAAACCAGACCTAGGGGAAAAAAAACAACAAACCCAAGCAAAAACCAAAAAAAGAAATCAGACTTTTAACCTACAAAAAGAGATGTTAAGTTCCAGATAAAAATGCAGTTACTGATCTCTTTAAAGTTGTGATGCAGTGTGCACTGTTTAACTCTGAAAAATGGGTTGGAGTTCTGAAAACAAGTGAAGACGCAGAGTGAACTGTGTAGCCCATGGACTGGATTTCTTTTCCAGTTTGTTTTATAGCTGACTCCCTGCTGGGCTATGTCTTGAGGGGCTTTTAGATGCCACAGGGAGCTGGCTGTGAACTGGCTCAGTGGTTGTGGTGGGAGCAGCTCCCTCCCAGCAGCACAAGACCCCCCTCCCCTGCTCATGATCACATGCAGGATTTTGGCTGAGTGCTGAACCACAGAGATCTCCACAAAATATTGCCCAGAGTTAGTTCTCACTGCCAAAACAGCTACTCCAGCCTGCTCTGAGGGGCCAGCAGCAACAAAAAAATGTACAGAGAGGGATAAACATATCTGATAAGAGTAGAAATCAGCCTGTCAGAAGTGGTCTGTGACACTTCCCATGCAGCCAGCCTGACAACTCGTGAGGGATCATCACACCAGTGCAGGTCACAAACACAGCTAGAACTGGAAAAGGAAGGAGGAGATCCAGTCTATGGCCTTCATAAAAGGGTCTGTGACTTATCTTAGGGTCAGTTTGCTTTGAGACACCATATAGATCAACCCAGGGCCAAAGGAAGTGTGGGAGCTCTTGAGCAACATTCTTGTGCAATAAAATGATATACAGGCTTCCCCTGTACAGAAGTGCAGGGTGAGATGTGCAGGAGGAATTAAATGAGACTTTCCTCTCTAAGCTTTTGGGAATCCCTCCCCCTCCAACACAGTTAGGAGCTGCTTAGTCATCATCTAACAATCTTGCCTGCAAACAAAGGAGAGTTTTTCAAGGAAATTAATATCTCCACTGGGAATATTAACAAAGGGAATTGTATTTTCAGGGACAGGAATATTTGCCCCACAAAGCAGCAAAACAGACTAAAATAGTCAAATGTGAAATATATATGTGGCTGAAAGCAGTGATCCTAAAACCCTCCTTTTGCATTAAATTGTGCCACAGCTGAATAATAAAAGTAAGAATTAAAATTCCCTAGAAGTCAGTTCCAAGAAGTCCTCAACTATTAAATATTTCCATGTCTTTTGAGGGTGTAGGCAGAATTCCTAGCTTAATGACTGCAGTAGGCCTATTCTAGTCATGGAGAACTGAAGGATTTCAATATGAATTCAATTATTTACATTTTAAAGTGATAAGGAAGTGGTAGGTTTGTTTTCATGGGAATATATCACATTTTCAGGCTTGCTATCAAATCTACAAGTGTGAAAGCCAATAATAGGACATTCATCTCAACTGGATTTTTTTTCTATCCTCATTTTATCTCTTTGGCTGTCTTTTATTTTTATTTTTTTTTAAAGTATTGAAACACAGTTGCTATATTTGGGGTTCTTATTGCTACTTCTACTTTGGACATATGTGTATTATAAAGTTTTTCACTTGGTCTGCAAGCTGAAGGTTTCATAAAGGTCACTGCCATAGCCAGACACTCAGAGAAAACATTAAGAGATTTTGCATCAAAATGTAGAAATTCTGATGAAAAGTTCAAAGGTTTGTAGAAGGAAGAGGCGTGCTAGGACCACTTTATAGCACAATCTGAACATCTTGTTTGGGCTGTATAAAGTGCTTAGCAGATTCATTAGCAAGATTTCTTCATGAAGCCCAAAATATATTTGACCTGTAATTATTGAACAGATTTTGTTTGGCTGAAAATGTGCTACACACCAATCTGGTTCTGCTGGAATATTTGTTTATTTTTTTGTAGTATGTCAAAATTCAAGGCATCTCCGTTCATGCACTTGTCTTTTCACTTAAACATCAAGGACCCTGCTTGAAGTAACCTCAAACCATTCCTCAAAGACAATAGTTCACTCTGAGCTGTGAACAACCTTGACCACAGATTACAGAAGCAGAAAAGTTTCGATGCCTTCTGTTGAACAATCTGTGCAGGAGTGTATCTATAGCACTTCAGCTAAAGGGGACACAGGAGGTGGGGACAAAGCCACCCTCCTGGGACACCACCATCTGACAGCAGCTGGGACACAGGTAGGCACAGATTGCAGGCTGCAGCAGCAGGAGGCAGATTCAACATCCCCCACAGAAGGGAGGTTCCAAAGCTGGCAGATTCTGCACACTGACTGCAAGCCAAACAAGTCCCATTCCCTGTGCTCTTCTACTTTGTGGCATTTTTCATCATTATGAAATCAGAGAAATGTAAAAAGTCTCTACAGATGATGTTTCTTCCCTTGGCTTCTCCCCAGGGATAAAAGCATGTGCAGGGGAGTATTTAATTTCAGTAGGCTTTTTGTTTGAGCTGGCTCTTTCCTTTTGGGTAATAAATATAAATGTTACTCTCACCTCACTCCCCCTGACATAAAAACAAATGCGTGTGCTCAGCATTTGGAGTGAAAAGAGCAGTACTAATGGTTATAATTTGGCAAGGGAAAGATAATCAGTTCACACTTTCCTTGACTTCCTAGTGTCCCTGATACCCCAAAGCAGAAGAATTCCACAGATTACTGCATAGAGAGGTGAAATGTAATTAACCAGCCTCCCCTTAGAACACAGGACAGTACAGTTCACCAAGTGTGCAAAATCCATCCACCTTATCTACTTTTATCCACAGAATTTTCTTTTACATTAAAAAAAAAAAAAGAAAAATACATTTAATGTTTCCTTACCCTCGTGTCTAGATTATATGCTGTCTTCTTTAAATCCTGCAGAGCTCTCTGCATGAACTCAAAGGCATGGCAATCGACACAGGGGCGGCCTAGGAGAGCATTTAGTAGAGAATCATGACTACATGGCATGAAGAATTAATTAGAAGGATTAAGCAGTGATTTTAAGTATCAGAAAGAGCTAAAGAAAAGAGTCCAAGTGAGTACTGACATAAGTACTCCTGGGCAACCCCGGTTATTGTAATTGATTCACTATGATTGGCCACTCAGTCTCTCAATTATAAAGGAATTACTTCAAATTTACGTTAATATTTTCATTCCTGCTATATTGCTGTTCCACTTTACCTTCCACAGCTCATTGTACGGAAACAATAAACCTTTAACTTGAGCCTTTGATTTTGCTCCACTAACCCTGGGCACATTTTCAAACTTATTTTCAGATTTTTCAGAAATTATGTCTGAAAACAAGAACCTGTTCCCTAGAAAAATCTCATCTCCTAATCTAACAAATGTGAGCTCTAAATAGAAAACTAATGGAATAAAACTGACTACAGTATCATAAAGATGGACCATTTCAGCCTCAAACTTTGAATATAATACAGCTTTGCCCAAACAAATGCCCTGGGCATTGCTGATAAGCAGAAGTGCTGCAATCTGGATTTACTGGGGTGTTTAAGAGAGCGTTCCCAGATCAAGACACTCAGACTGAAGACCACAAGGTCTGTTTTGCCTTGATCACCATGTAATGCAGATCTGTGCCCTAAGAGACAGCAGTACTGAGACAGAGCAAACAGACAGGACAAAACATCTTTATCTCATCAGGCCCTGCATCTGCTCTCATTTGCCTCTCGGTGCCTGTGCCTGGCTGACAACTGCACCAGAAATACTGCACAAGTGAGAAATTCTGAACCAGGTTTCATTTGCTCTTTGGGGTCTGATATGAATGAAAGGTTGAAATCTAGACTAAGGTTGGAAAATCCTGCTGTGTCTGTGTCTTGTCTGTAAGCCCATTTTGCAAGCACTTGATGTTGGACTGTAGATGCCTCTGACATGCTGGAGAATGAGCTTCCAGCTCATGGTCTGAGTGCTAACCAGCAACCAGGAATTCTGCCTGCTGGAGAAAGGGAGCCTGCCAAATTCTTTTACTGGCTAAGAAAAAAAAAAAAAGAGATAAAACCCCCACATTAAACAGTATTAAAGACCTGCTCCATCATCTATCACCCAGCTTCAGTGTTACTATATTTACACTGAACAAAAGGAGAGGACAGCAGTTTTTCACATAACAACTTGATGCAAGGACCTGTCATGTTTATAAAGTAAAATAAACTAACACAGGTCAGCAAAGGAGAATTAGGTGGTTGAAGGCCCCAAGACCAGGTGTTGACAAAATCCTTTCTTGGCATCTTCATTGTGATTTTTTTAAATAAAAATTCATGACTTTAAAACAGCAATCATTCTCCAAACCAAAATATAATGAACAGTCAATGTCGTTTGAAAAAGAACAAGACTCAGTAATATCTCTGGAAAGCAAACATGGTGATTGCTGGCATAGAAAGGGCTAACACAATGGACAAAAGAAAAGGTGCAGAACAGTGACAGGTTTCAGCTACAAGGCAGGAGACAAGGATAAGAGAGCGAAGAGCTTTGGATGCAGGAGCAAAACAGCACCGGTAGGTTATCAGGTTGTGGTTTTAAAACAATGTAGGCAAGACATATCCAAAATAGTCTGAGTTATTTGGGCAACCTTCAGAGTCCTGTAACATGAGAACTGCAGTAGGGGCTGTAGGAAAGGGCTGCAGGGTGGTACCTACTTTCAGCTGGAATGGCTGTTCCTGCTTCTTGGTCAGCTCTAACAGGCTCCACCACCAGCAGGGCAACCACAAAAACTAAAGGAGCTGTAAGGACGGCTCTTCTCAGAAGGCAGGATGCCAGCATCTTGGGAATGGCTGCTTCCCTGCTTGTCAAGAGACATAAACAAGTTACTGAGGGGCTCTACAGGTACACAAGGGTTTTGTTACAAAGTAGTTAATGTTCCTGATGGCTAAAGCATTGTCAGTCTTCCTCTGAAAGAAAGCAAAATACCCGGAGGTCTAGAGCATGGAGAAAAGTTCTCTGTACCTTTCCAGAGCATACATAAAACTCAACTGGGAGAGAACATCCCTACACAAGAGAAGAAGTCACTAAAGTGTCCTTGCTTTCATTTCAAAGCCAGGATGCCAGCAGCTTTGCCTGGTCTGTGACTTTTTTCTAACTACGCAGTCACAGATTTGTGGAGAGCTGGATCACTGTTAGACTTTGAGATCAAAACTGCAGGGATTACAGAGCTGGATGAAACAGAAACTGGAAACAAGGTCTTTGGCCTCTGGCTTGCTTTACTGCATCATCTTTTCACAAGTATAATAATTAAAGATAGCCACTAGCATTAGACAGCACGCTAATTATAAAAACTCCTTTATGAAAGTATTTGAAGGAAAAGACTTCTGCTAAACCTCCACAAATTCATAGGTAGAATTTCTAATGGTAAATGCATCAAAACTCTTTGACCTTCTGTTTCCCCTCCTAATCTGGGTTTCAGGCCATTATTTGCAGCCATCCATTTGTTCCTGAACACCACAGCCAGGCCACACCATGCCCTGAGGTTGGTACAACCTGGTCCAGCAACAGTTTCCCTTCACACAGAGGCAAGTTTTTTTATAAATTTCAGATTAAGTATTTTCTTGACCCAACACAAACTGTTCAGAGCAAAAGGGACTGGCTCAAGTGTCAATTGCTTGTTAGAGATCTCAATCCAAGCCTCAAGGATTCTGACACACTGCTAGAGAGGTCCTTAACTCAGCCAAGTTTATCTTTCATTCCTGTACATCAAAATGGAAGAAAGAAATACTTAAATAAGGCTAAGTTATGGCACTACAATAAAATCCACATAAAAAAATCCATTCAGCTGTGGGAAAGCAGGACAATATTCTGCCTCTTTCTGTTTTTCAAGTTGGTGCTTACTGAGCAAAAGATGTTGCATAAGAGCATTAGATCTGCATGTACTGAATGCAAGAGTACAGCACTCCCCAGAACAGATTGTATTTCACATTTAGAAAGGCAGCAGAGGGAGGCAGGAGAGGGAAGGGTTTTCCCCATTGTGCCACAAACACAGAACAGAACAAAACTGCTCTTCAATATGTGCAGTCCACCTTTTCAGACACAGCCAAAGTGAAGCTGCAAATTCTGCACGAACACTTGCAGCATGTGCAAACCAGCAGTTCACCCAGGGAAGGAGCAGCATTGTACACAGCCCTTCCTGGGCACCTCCACCTAAACACAGGAGTAGGGAAGGGTTCAGAAGCAAAACACAAACATGTAGGAGCAGAGTCACAGACATACTTGAGCCCATGGCAACAAAAAGATAGGGTAATGTAATTTCTATACATTTCTATACCCTCGTTGTGTTTCCTACCTCACCCACTATTTAGATCTGACATGATCCTTTTTCTTATCTCTACAATCCTTAAAATAAAGGGACTAAAATCACTACAAGTGGATTGGGTTTTCTGTTTTAATTAATGGTGATCTGCAATCAAAATAAGCAGAATCAAAAATACGAGTCTTTGCAATAGGATGCAGCAGAGTGTCTCCAAGTAATAGTAAATCAGGACAACATCAGCCTCTTTTGGAAGTACCTGATGAAGAAGCCTCCTGGTCAGTAGGAGCAGAGGCTATTCTCATAGTTGACTATGAGTACTACAAAGGTTCAGCAAAACAAAACAGACATGCTGTTAAACTTTTTTGGGGTATCTTACCCATCACCCACCCCAGAGTCAGCTCAGCTTTGTATGTGAGCCCCACTGCAAAACAACTGCTTCTCTAGTGCAGCAATCATCTTTAATCACACATAACTCCTGCCTCTCAGTTATTGCATGGGAATTTGCAAGGAATAATCATGACAGGCTTCAAGGGTGGTCTCTCTCTGCAATGCAACTGGGAACAGAGACAGATCTGTGCATGGACTTCTATGAAAGAGAAAAGTCACCCCCTTTAACAAATGAAAAAATATCAGTACCTGGTCTTTCTCTTGTCTTTGTGATGGTTTCTTTGAAATGGCCGCTGCAAACTGCTAAGAGAACAAGTGCAGCATTTCTGAGCATGTGCACTGTCTCTTTTTAACCTTCTCTGAAAGAGGTTATTACTATGGGGAGATTTCTGCCATGGCAACAATGCAGAGCACTGCAGCACGCAGCGCAGATTTAAAGAGGCACAGGCTGTGTCTCCCAGGTCTGGGGAAGGATGTTTCTGCTCTGACAGGCAAGATCCAGCAGTGACTTACCTACTCTGGGTAAGGTTTTTACAGCCAGGCCATTTGATTAATCTCTCTTGAAGTCTGCTGAATGGTTTTCCTGAAGTCTGAGCAGCTGGATGCGGTACCTGGTTGAACTAACTTGCTTCCCTAGAGCCTGAGAATACCCATGACAAACTACAGCTGCTTTATGGGAAATGAGGACAGAGCAGGGATTGCACTCAGGAACTGTTCAGTGCACTGCCTGCCATTTGAATGGCTCTGAGTTATAGGGGTCATAAGTACTCCTGCCTGCTTTCCCAGGTGTTCCTGTAATTCCAGTCCCAGGGCTGCCAGGAGCAGCTGCAGCCACTAAAACTCTTGAGCCCAAACTCAGAACCCCTCTTTTCCAGCCTGCACTTCTATCCCCCTTTCAGTGCCCTGTGAGCTGCACTCCAGGACAACACTGACTGCACTGGTTCTGCACACAACATTACAGTGGAATGCAGATGATAAAAGTGATTTTATCAAATCAAAGCTAAGTTCAGGGATTACATCACCCCCCAAAATCACATTTCCATCACAAATTAGACACTAGCTGTGCTTGTTTCAGAGAGAATGAGCCCAGCTGAGGGCAGGCACAGCACAGAGGAGCGTGCACAGACCTTCAAAAGGGCTGTGCACGGTGTTTGCTTTAGCTGGTTCAGAGGAGACTCAATCTTCAATGATTTCATGGTGAAAGCTGGGGGCATTCTGTGCCCAGGAAGGTCAAGCACTTTTTTTTTTTTTTTTTTTTTTTTTTTTCCATGAGCAGAAACTCCTTCTCAGAATTATGACTGAATTGCTGGCTAACATTTTTCTTTTCAGCATGCTCTATAACCTGTCTCTCCTCTACAGCCCTAGAGGAATGGTTTGCTCCCATTAATTCAAGTAAGTAAGAAGCTAAAATTACAGTTTGTTCAGTGTGTAACTATGTTGCTGTATGAAGTTACAGCATCCATGAGCGGAGTCAAAAGGGGATTAATTATAATACTGCCATCCTTACAGATCACAAAAACAGAAAGCAGGGGAAATTATTTTTAAGAGACTGCTCTTTTGGGAAAACAAGATTTAGCATTGCAGAGATAACCATTTGGTCTGATTTAGTACCTGCCTATACATAAATTACAAATGCAAAACTTTATTCATGATCACTCTCACTCTCTAATCTCACACCTTGGCCTGTCTTCCTGATAAATAACATAGGCATTCATATAGACACACACACACTCCCCCCTCTCTCTATATATGCCTTTTGTTAGCCTGATCATTCCCAGTAAAGCTGTTCTCCTGAATTCTCTCCTTTCTCTATCACAACAGTAACACCAAGTCCTGGTACCTTGGGTGTTATCACTGATTCTTTCTTCTAGACCCATGCAGTCAGACTCCAATTCCACTAAATAAACTTTCAAAAATCTATTTCTGCTGTTCAGATGCTAAATTGCTTGCTCTAAGTATCCCATTCCAAGTATTGCAATGTCTCTTCTTTAGCCTTGTCTTAGATCTATTTATCTTTCAAGGAACAACTTCCATTTCAGTGTTTTAAACACATTTCCTCTTTATCCACTTCTCTCCACTCTGCACTCTGTTAAGTACCAGTTTTTCTCTTCACTGAAGCTAAGATTTTCTCACGTGGAATATATCAGTTCATCAAGAAAGGAGTCTTCTGTATAGGAGGTGGACATTCCATTTCAGGGTATTTTTCACAGAATCATAGAATGTCCTGAGTTGAAAGGGACCCACAATGATCATCAAAGATGAACTCCTGGGCCTGCACAGGACCATCCCCTAGAGCCACACCATGGGCCTGAAAGCATTGTCCAAACACTTCTGGAACTCGGTCAGGCTGGTGACCATTTCCACAGGGAGCCTGTTCCAGTGCCCAATCACCCTCTGGGTGAAAAACCTTTTTCTAATATCCAACCTAAACCTCTCCTGACTCAGCTTCAGGCCATTCCCTCAGATCCTGACACTCACCAAAGAACAGAGATCAGTGTCTGTCCCTCCTCTTCACAAAGAAGCTGTAACTTCAATGAGATCTCTCCTCAGTCTCCTTTGCTCCAGGATAAACAGTCCCAGTGCCCTCACCCATTCCCTGTATGCCCCCTCCAGACCTTCACCATCCTCGTGGCACCCTTTGGACACTCTCTAATTGTTTAATCTCTTATATTGTGGTGCCCAAAGCTGCCCCCAGCACTCGAGGTGAGGCTGCATCAGCCCAGAGCAGAGCAGGAAAATCCCTCACTCACCCAGCTGGTGATGCTGGGCCTGATGCCCGCAGGACAAGGTTGGCTTTCCTGGATGCCAGGGCACATTGACAAATTTTGAATTTTTGAAAGTATTGAAATTTTTATTAGGAAAATATTTTGAAAAGTATTATTTTGACAATTTTCATATTTTGATAATTTCTGGTTTTCTGATTCAGAATTGTTTGGTTTTTTAAAACAAAGCTTAACACAATAAAAACCCATTGCATAGTCTGTTCATGGAATTGCAGAGTGGGAACAGCTCTCATGTTAAAGACACTCAGGCACAACCCTAACAGAACATTTTAACCCAAACAAAAAATTTCCTTCTCTCATATCCCTGATGCACAAAGCACAGGTCACAGAGATGCTACCTCAAGGGCACCTGAAAATTGGAAGTACAGCCAAGGACTGGAACTATACAGCAGCTGCACAACAGCCTTAGTGGTGATTTCAGTGGTGTGCCCAAAGTTGCAGTGGTGCTCATTAGGTTCCATGGGCTGAGTGTGAAAAGTGACATTTGCATGAAAGCTGGAACAACTTGACTCCCCAGCTGCCCTTGGGGATCATTCATGAGGAAAGCAGAGAGAATTTATAGCTTCTTTTCTATAATGAAGTCAGACACAATGGATTTTTTTTTTCAAGATCCCCACCAGCTAAGAAACATCAAAGCACTGTTACTGAGATTTCATTTTTTCATCTTGATAGCACATGTCTTGACACTATAAATATTTCTGTGGGATTGGAAGAAAAGCTCAAGCCTTTACCTCGAAGCCTCTTCACTGCTTGGTCTCTCCTTGGCTCTTAAATCTAATATCTTGTCACTACAGAAAACTTTCTTCCCTCACTAAAGATAACAGATTCTGTCATTTCTCCTGGAGACACTTTTATGTTTTCTTATAGCCTACCCTCTAAATCATGGTAAAAACCTCCCCACAAGGTGCCATCTTGTCTTCTATCAACTATACTTTTATGCCTTACCTCTGCCACAAATGCCACAGAGCAGAGCCTGGGGATGAATCTGGCTGAGGCTGTGGATGCCATGCAAATGTGTTTGTCATACCAGTATGTCCCTGCCTCACAGCTCTGGCTGTCACCCCTGTCACCCCTGTAATCCTGGGCTGTGTTTGCTCTTGTTGGCACAGCACCACAAGGCTGCAGTGCTGATAGAGGGCTCCAGGCACATGTGAAGTACAATAAAGTCAGACTACATAAAGCTGGTCTCATTCTCCCACACTCTGATACAGGAGCTATTCATAGAGCAAGCCTCTTATTCTTTTCCTTCCAATGTAAAGCTCTTGGGATGTGTCAGAGTGACCGGATTAAGAAGCGAAGCCTGCTTTTGTTCCCTGAACAGGTCTCCCCAATCTTGGTAGCAGCAAATAATTGCAATTGTCCCTCCTTCCATTTTCCCCACCAGTAATTTTAGGAACAATTTCCTTGTCACTAGCTCTGAATCCCACAGTCGCTATTTGTCAGAATATGGATTGCCTGAAGTCATGCTAGGACCCAAAAAACTTGAGTTTCAGCACAAGGCTAAGGCTGGGCTCACATCCAAGTCTGACTTTTCCACACAGATCTTAGGGAGACCTGCACTGTCAGAACTACTTACTGCTTTTTGGATGAGATGCTAAATTGGGGTCATATCTTCCTGTATCTCTCTGGGAGCTGAGAAGCATCTAAAAATGCCATGGCAATATTCAGGAAGGGTTATCATTAACTGAGACATCTTTGGCTTGCACTCTCCCCATGCACCCTCCTGCACACACATCTCTGGGGAATAAAGCTGTGCCTGAGCTATTTCAGGGAACATAAGAGCTGCAACTTTAACTTGTTTGCGAATTCCACAGGGATGTCTAGTCTCTGCAGCAATTAAATATGTAGGCACTTGAATGGGCATTGAACTAGAGGGGAACAAACCTCTTAATTCCCAAGCTTCCCAGTCTGGAACCAGATTTCAGAGTCCAGGGGCCTCTTTTAACACTGAGATTTCTCAGCTGAAAAACATTTCACTGTTAGCCAGTTTCCTTGCAAAGGCTGCTTGGAGGAAAAGCAATTGAGGAAACTAAAGACAGTGAGACTACTAAAAATAGAAGTTTATTGGTGACCTTTATTTTCCTTTTAAAAAATGTTTATTATCCAAAGTCTGCATCAGGGCTCTCAAAGTACAGAAATCAGAAGAAGAGGGCTCCAGATCCATTCTCTGCTTTACAAACCAGCCCTTTCACAGCCAAGAAACTAATCCAGGACGATTTTTATGACACCAATACTTGGATCTCATTGAGAATCAATAATTCTGACATTATAATCTCTATGATTTAATAGCTTAAAGATGGATGTACATTCACATATTTGTGTTTGAAAACTGCATCTCTGACTTGATTTCATGTTTACAAGGTATTTTCAAGCTGATAAATGTAGTTTCTCTTTTATGCTTTTTTTTTTCTCCTTTCTACAATGACACTGCTACAAATTGCAAGCTGGATAGTGCAGTACTATCCTGATGCTGCACTAGCTGTGACTGCACAGTTTTCAGCTAAAAGCTTACTCATGTCTGCCTATAAAATACCTTGTAAATTAATTCATCATTTGTGATCCTGGGATGTTTTTAGACTGAAGCCAAGGCAAATAAGCAATTAAAATTTCATAAGTATCACTATAGTGGCCATAATGTTGGCTGAAATCCAGGAAAACAGACCAGAACCACCACTTTTAAAAGATTGGCTAGTTGGAGGCTAAGTAACTGAGTCAAGAATCAATGATCAGAGCTGGGACAAATTCCCATCCTTAGGAGGTCCAGAACTTGATCTAGGCAGGGATCAAGTTCTAACACACACCCAATAACAGATTAAAATCCCCAAATCCTCAAACTCATCTGGCTGTCATTCTAGGGGGATATACAGTGACCACCATGGGTTACTTGTTCCTTGGAGCAACTAGCTCCTAACTATAGGTCTACAATCCTTAAAACAACAGATTTTGTTCAGATTATAAAGAATGCTATGTCAGTCTTCTGATTTACTAAGCTGCAGTTTGTAGTAGCAGCTACTGTCGACCTGTATTAGCACTCCCAATGCTGTCCAAATGGCCTGGAGGGCATGTCCCACACAGCAGCTGAATGCTTTCCTGTGCTCTGACATCCAGTCTCAGTTTCTAAGCAATATGTCATTTCATTCCTATCACCCAGGGAATAGGGATTTCAGCTTTCTTCCACATTCATGCTCTCGGTTTTGTTATTATTGGTTTTCACTGCATGTGGCTGTAATCCACATGAGTGTATGCAGACAGAGTGACACTTAAATATCTCATGTCCCAGCAGTATCAAACTCATCTTATAGAACACAATCCTGCAGCTCTGAGATTATGCAGAATGTACTTTAAGAAAGCTAAGAACAAATCAATCTTGTTCAGGACATTTGTCTGCATGAGTAGCTTCAGAAGAAATACAGTGAACGCAGAGTCTGACCAGAATTAGAAAATGCTGCAAAATCTTCCTCTCAATAGAAGCCTTTCAATATTTGGCAACCTCCTGGGAGGTTGAAATGCTGAAATTTTCCACTAAAATGCTTCCTTTTCTCTTGAATTTCTCATCTTCACCTCTGCCCACTTAAAAAGCATAAGTCCCTCCCATGGAAAAAAAAGTGTATCGTAAGGAGTTGAGTATGTAGAAGGAAAACAAACAAATATGCCATGGTAAGAGGTGTGTTAAAAAACTCTAAAACAGATGGCATTTCAGAACATAAAGTGGCTTACAAGAAAGAGGAAGACAAACATTTTAGCAGGGCCTGTTGTGATAGGACAAGGGGTAATGGTTTAAAACTAAAAAAGGTAGATTTCACCTATATATAAAGTAGAAATTTTTCTATGTGGATAGTGAAACACTGGATAAAGTTATCCAGGGAAATGGTAGATGTCTCATCCCTGGAAACATTCAAGGTCAGGTTGGACAGAGCTCTGAGCAGACGGATCTAGTGGAAAATGTCCCTGCTCATTGCAGGGGGGTTGAGCTAGATGGCCTTTAAAGTACCTTTCAACCCTTTGATTCTATGATTCCATGAACTACAGAGTCTTGCTCACTTTGTCATGTCCCATTACCATTATTTTTGTGGATTACTTGTTTTAGAAATTTAGACCTTGGCAAATCAAGAAAAAGGTGATTTTCACTGTTGCAGTGGAACCCAGAGCTGTCAGGACACTGTGAGCAGGTCTGTCTGATAGGTGAATCTGCCTGCCCAAGCAGCCAAACACCTCTTCCAAAATTCAGCGCTGCCAGTGTGGGAGTTGGACAGGAGCTTATACAATTTTAATAGTTTGAAACGGTGCTTATGCTTAAAATCAGGAATGGGTTATTTACAGTGCAGCCAAGTTTTCAGGGAGAGGAGGAAGAGAAGTCACAGAAGATATTTTACCAGGTGCTTAGAGATGTGCACAAGACAGTGTGGCCTTTGAGAGAAAAGGAAAGAGGTGTCTCAGCTAAGCACTTCCTTTTCTTACTTAGCCTCTGCTCCCTTCATAAGCTGCTCTTGTCTCTTAGATAACTTCTGTGATTACTCATTCTCTCTACCTTTTAGTTCTTTGTCCGCATTTGATGTCTTTTGTCTCAGCCCCTGAGATTCTCCAGTGCTCAGCTGCAGTGTTTGAAAGCTGACCCTTGTTTGGAAACTCAGCTCTCTGAGTGCATTTCATCAACCCTCCAAAGAAATAGTTGCTTCTGCACATCTGCCCTGCCTTATCCCTCTGCCAAAATGCTACTGTTCTGTAGAGAGATGGCTGGGAGAAGCACACTGGCTCCTTATCCCCTTGCAGTTGATAGTCTGGCATAGCAGACCACAGAGTGCATTGTAAAGGGCACCATGGAGCGTCACTGAGTGACCCCTCCCTTGAACCAGCACCATCAGCTCGGCTGCCTCGCTGCTCCCAGCACAGCTACAGCCAAACAGGGACTGGTGCACACAGAGCAAAGACAGGCTCCTGCTCTTAAAAGTCACATAACCACCCTGAGAACTCCAAACACACCTGGGAACCTCTCTAGATACCGTGGAGCTAGTGTGTGGCACAGGTTCCCTGAGATCAGTCAGCAATTCAGTATGGGTGCTGGGCCTGTGCTGAGTCAGTGTGCATCAGCTATTTGGGTACAGCAAGATACAAACATGCATTTTTTTTAAAGAATAATGTTATAGGCAGGGGAGGGCTGAGAGAAAAAGCTGCTCAATCCATCTCCCCAAAAATAACAGCTGGCTCGAAGGTGAACAGGAGGCTGTACAAGTGCTGGAAAGGCCCTCTCTAGAGGTTCTCCATCTTTTTCACACTGATTCCCAGCTTGCCTTCTCTAGAACTTTCCACTTAATTTTAGGGATATAGGAAAGACCACCTGGCTATTTCTCTTCATTTCCTCTGGGTGAGGAGTCTGCAACAGGGAAGACCATCCTTTCCCCAGGAATGTGGGCAGTCCACAGTACCCTCCAACATTATTTTAGGTGCTATTTGAATTTGTGATAATGTACAAGCTACTTCTCATGCCCACATCCCAAAAATGGAAAGAACAAGGGAGAGCCCTTGGTTCCATAAATATTTTTATCCTTGAGAGCAGTGTTCTCTCCTCAGAAAACAGGTATCTTTAACTTCATTTCCCACTACATTCTGGAAATTGCAACAGGAGGAAGAAAAAGGGCATTAGGTGAGAGTTAAAAGAGTAAATTTTTCAAAGCATAAATTCCTGCAATGTCTGTGCTAACAGTGCACTTGTGATAGGCTGATGCTGCTAACATGAGCAGCCACCTCTCCAGAGTTACTGACCCTGAATCACTGTGGGGCAATGGGTTCACATCTAGGGAATGGGGCTGTCATACGAGGAGATTTTTTAATAAGCAATTTGAAATAAATAGTTTCTCAAGATTAAAAACGAAAAAGTTCTCATGGATTTGTATTATCTTTACAATGTAGCTGAGGCAAAGAAAGTTTTTCTGGTAACGTTAGATGACGTATCCTTTTGACAAAGAGGTACTAAGGTTTTTTAGGGTGTTTTAAAAAGCATGCACTATGCAGACAGACAAACGTGGCTGCAGCATCCTGGGCTGTTAAAACTGAATTACAACTTTCATTGGAATCTTCACTTAATTTCTCCAACTCCTTATTTTTTTCATACACTGTCCTGGAACAAAAATAAATCCAGAGAAAGCACTTGAAACAATTTATGTACTGGTGTGAGAACAAAACAAGCCTACCATCCCCTGTTGGTTCCAGTGGGTTTTTAGAGCCTGAAATGCTCCCACTTGGCTCAGCTGCTTTTGTATTTAAACTTGAATGGTTCTGAGTCAAAACCAAAGAACATCTGTTTGGCAGTTTTAAAGCTAGAAGCATTTAACATTTTTCCCTTGATGTGCACAATTTGATTCACTGCCCCGTTGCACTGAGGCTACAGGAGGGGTTTAATGCATGGTTTAGAAGACAGATTGGTGGTGTGGGACACCCGGGATGGCCCATGGCAGCCAACAGTGGCAGGGCCAGGAGCCACAGCCCCTTACAGAGACATTTGTGAGAGGCTGTAGCTGTCAGCTCCTGGCTCAAACTGAGTTCTGAGCTCAGCAAGAGCTGCTGCCTTCCAGAGAGGCAAAGTCTCCCATCAGCTAACCAGCTGCAGGACCTTGCTTCCTTGGGAGGCAGGATTGCCTGGTTCCAGACAGGTTTCCTTTCTGAGGAGAGAAAAACTAGTCACTTCCAGACCAGCAGTATAGCCCTCCTTATCCTGAACCTCAGGAGTGTGTCTCCTCATTATTCTCCTTATTCCCCTCACTTAGACCCGCCAAGCTGCTTTTCTGCTCCAGGTCTAATAAAAATAAAAATAGAAATAGAAATAAAAATAAAAATAGAAATAAAAATAAAAATAGCACTAGAAATAGAAATAAAAATAATTAAAGCCTGTGCATATTCTGGAATTTTAAAATTTGGGGAGAGAAGAAATTATTTAGCAATAAATAATTAGCAATTATTTAGCAATAAATTTAATAATAAATTTAGAATAAATTTATTTAGCAATAAATTTAATTAGCAATTATTTTTTTAGTTTGACTGTTTCTACTTAGTCAATTATTTTATTTATTGCAGAAAATGTCAGACGTATGTTTTTTTAAAGGCTGTAATTAAGCACAGTCAGGAGTTATTAGATTATTCAAAAAGCCTGCTGCTTCTCATTAACTAATAGCAACTACCAAAACAAAGTGGATTTTTATAGACCAGGTCTAGATATAGGTGTAAAAGTATATTGGAGAGCAGAGGCACACACTGTACTTAGACATCTCATCTTCATGCTATAGAATGCCCTATAATTGCCAATTGGCAATTAATTTCTGCCAAGATGGAGCTGAAAATTGCCACTTTCCAAACACTGAACTTACCAGAGGATTAAACTGTTACCTTTTCCACAAGAATGGCCTTTGAAGATTGATTATACCATGAGTCATTTCAAGTCATTTTGTATCTTGAGATCAGCTATTTAAATTTGATGCAGGTTGTGCTTTTTTTTGCTTGCATTTTCTATCTAGGCAAAAAAGAGGCTGGATATTGTGGTAGGGAATGTTTCTCAATTCATGAATTACGGCTCTTCTACACAGTGTTATATTGTAAATATTATTGGAGAAAAGGAGAAGGGTATAAAGGCAGCAGAAATAGTAACTTTCCAGAATAAAGAAAATACCATTTAAAGACCACGTTTTCTGAGACAGACAAATGTTAAAAAATACCTTTATTACACCAGCAAAAATAAAAGCCATTAGAAAATGTTTGGATGCTGTTCATGTCACACCATACTATGTTGACATTTCCATTTGACATGTAGACTTGTCAGTTTTGATCATAGCTGTGAACTACAGATGTTTTTTAAAATACAGGCCAGAGGAAAGTAGATTCCCATTCAAAACAGAACCAGTGCTGAATGTCTGTTCCAGGTCTAAAAAGGACTGAGATTTACAGTCATATGGACAATTTTCCAGCTGTGCTAATGAGGGAGTGAGAGAACATACTGAGGTGCTCTCTGTTCTTTGTCTTTCAAGCTGGTTTTGAAACCTCCAAACAGAAATAATTCCTCTGTTTCTATAGACCAGCTGTTCAACAAGAGGTGGAAAATGAAGGGAGCAAAGGACAAGCAGCTTTGAAATCTGCTCATATTGGCATGGCTGAATTATATTAACATATCACCTGGCTGACAGCATGAAAAATATAAGATAATTCACAGAGGATTTTCCCACCTGTCCATTTCTAAGTACATACAAGAATATTAATTATACTACCCTTTTTCTATCTCCCCGATGATAGACATAAAACCAAGTGTAGCTGGTGGGATGCATCCTTCATCTGAGTAAGAGACTTGCAGTGGCTGGGGCTCACCACAAAGTCACAGAATGGGTTGTGCTGGAAGGGACCTTAGAGATGATTTAGTTCCAATCTCCCTGTGTACTATATAACTCCATAGAAGCTTCTGGGCTCAGACTGAATGGCTGCTGAGGCTTGGATTTATGTGAGTTTTTTTATAGGCATCTACAGAGTTGGAGATTAAAAGTGAACCTGAAGTTTTCTGTAATTACCAGATATTTTCTTATCCTTCCTGCACACCTGTTCTCCAGCTGATCAGAACTTCTACATCCTCTCAAACTGAAGGGCTTTGTTGACCCTTGTGGTAAAAACTCCCCAGCGCCTCAGGAACAGCACTGTTAACTCCACCCAACACCCCAGAGAGTGTCCCTGACAGTGCTCAGGTCACAGAGCAGCAGGGAAAACCAGTGCAGAGAGCAGGAATGAGTTTGACATGCACATGGACATTTGAGTTGTTAAGGACACACACTGCAGTGCTCTGTAGCACTTGTGTTTCCTGAGGACTTGGGGCATTGTGCCAAGTACCCAACACCCCTGTAGATATGAGAGCAGCTTGTGTTTCAGAATGCTTTCCTCCACCTACAGATCTCTTTAACAGCCAAATGGGAAATGGGTGTCTCTGGGCATCTTTCCAGAAGCCTCTGAACTGGTGCCTTCATGCAGCAAAACTCAATGGGTACATTCACATACTTTTCACCTTGGTATCTGCACTACATGAGATATTTGCCTCACCTTTGCTGCTCCTTTGGATGCCCACTGGCCTTCTGTCTATTTACCAAAGCAGGATGTACTTGAGTAGGAACGAAACTGAGTTAAAGTCTGACACAGCATTAGTATCTGGCAGGTACCACCATTATTTGCCTCAGGCTTTTTAACAATCATTAATGTTAGCAAACGCATTAAGCTCTATAGGTAGATGTCCCTTCTGAAGTTTGGCCACTGAGCTGAAATTTAACCTTTCTTCACATTTCCAAAAGCCAGTTGGGCTGTGATTGAAACAATGGAGTAAAATCACCCGACCTGGATCTATTCATGTTTCTATTTAAAGGAGATAAGGAGTTGATTTTACATAAGATCTCATCAGTGCTCCTGAGTCAGCATGATTGTTCTGGACTTCCTGGCATTCTGACAAACTGAGCAAGTAAGGTTATTCAGGAGCTTATAGCTGGTATGGATAGAAAGGGAAAGGAGACAATATGCTGCCACCTTTTGGTTACAGAAATGAGAACAGATCTGAGCAGATCTCTCAGTTGGAAATTAAGACATCTATGCTTATCTTCTCTAATAAAACAGTCTGAAAGCCCACATGCTGCAAGATGCATCCCTTCATGTTCTAAATTGTTGCTATAAGCTTAGCTCACTTATTTCACATTTTTTTCAGTCTTACTTGAACTAATTAATAATTATCAAGCAATAATTAATAATTTATCTGATTTATAACATAAAGGCTTGAGTTCTCTCACCTAAAACTAACCCTTTGCATCACTAAACTGATTTGAGGAACACAGCTGCAAGAAATAGAAGGTAAAAGATCTCATGAATTAGTAGCTTGTAAAAGTAAGTGACTGCATGTCATGACTTCTGACACTTTCATTACTAGGTTTGTCATCAGTACTTATGTACAAATTATGTACAGTACAAATGCAGCCTTAACTGTCTGAATGAGATTTTTGGTACTGGCTGACTGCTGAGGACCTGAAGGGTATTTTGTTTGTCTTTTTATTAAAAGATTGGTTCAGCTGTTATGAGAATAAAAGATTGAAGAATGGCCATCTTTAATAAAAGGAATGCAAGGCTGCTCTGTTAAAATGTTTGTGCACCTCCTAGTTTGATGCAGAGCCTCAAACTTTAACAGGGAAACTCTCTGTATCAGGGATGCACTTCTCACTGCTCCTGTGAGTCATTGCACAAGTTTGGGCCAAGTGACGGGCCTGTGAAAGCCTCAGTTTAAAAATGCTCTGTAAAAACTAATGGGAGCTTGTGAGTTCAAGCCCATGAATGTTCTGTTACTTTCAGCTCCCGTGAGCCAGAGGCTCTTTACATTTACTGCACGTATAGATTCACCGAGCATGCCGCAGCCTCATGCACAAAAATCCATCAAACACTTGACTTCTTCCTCAGTGCTGGCACTGACTTCTCAATCTCTTCCCCTGACATAAGGGTAATGTAAAGGGAGATCCTGTCTGCCTGTACTGCAGAAGGAACAGGAATTCTCTAACCACTACCAAAGCTGTGTTGGCAGGCCTGCAATGCCCACCTGGAGCAGCCACAGCTGCTCAAGCAGAGCAGAGTTGTGCAGCAGACCCAAACCTGGCCCTGCTGTCACCTCAGGCCGTTGTTACACGTCACACAGGGGTGCTCAAGCGAGATGTCCCTGTCGCAGGAAAGGCCTGCAGACCTGTAATGCACTAACAGTGCCACCTTACCCTGTCTGCTGTACACCCCCCACTGTTCTGCTGCACCTTGACGAGCTCCAGGCTCGTCTTGAGGAGTTCTAGGCTCTCCTGCCATTTGGAAAAGTATCCAGAGGACTACAGACATGAGAAAAGCACCAGGAATTATCTTGTTTATGCACTCATCACTCACTGACAGTCCCAGCTAAAACACTCAACAGCTTCCAGACCCTGTTATATAGAGATCAAGAAGCTGAAGGAGACCTGTAAGAAGGCTGTTGGTAGAAATTTTAAGGCAAAAAAATCCCTTACCTATGTGTTATAACTTCTTCAAGCGGTTTAACTCTATTACCATCAGGAAAAGAACGAGAGAAACCAATTTCATCTTGCTCTTTTTAAGAAGGGAAGTGATACAAAGAATACAGTGCTTAATCTCTCAGGGTGAGGGGCATCCTGTTATCTTTCACAGGTCAGGATCACATTAACCTTCAAATTAACCATTAATTAACTGAGTGGTGGGAAACAGCAAGACACAAGCTTTTAGAGCTAAATGAGGCCTCCTTTTCCTACCAGCAAATTCCCCTAAGCCTCTTAGCAACCAGAATTCCTCCTCACCATCTCAACACTTGTCTTTCACACATCTTATGAGATATTTTTCACCCATCTTTCAAATAAAGGGTTTTTTATACATTTAACCTACATGCTCAACGCCAGCATGAACACACACTGAAGCCACATCAGGGTAGAGAGGCAGAGGAATACCAGGACCACTGGACCTGCTAGAAATATTTCAAGAAATTATCTGTTTTTCTGTTGGTTTGGGTTTTTATTTTCCACCACTTTTCCATCATTTTTAGGGAAGCATGTCTAGCTTGTTGGCACAGAGCTGTATATAGCAACTCAGTGAACAGAATGGACCATGGTATGGAGATGAGTCAGGACTGTGTGATGAATCAGATCTTGTCCAGAAAATCCTGGACTCATTTGTTGCAGACAGTGAACACAATGACTGCAGGAGGAAAAAAGTGGTTCCAGGCTAAGGCATTTGTATACAGCTCAGAAGGACTGGATTCTATTTTTGTCCTCACAGACTACTAAATTAGCCACTTTAAAACCCATTTTTCATGGCTGGCCATGAACTGGGTACAGGGTTTTACTGAAAGCCTAAATTCTAATCTTGTGCTTTTATGGATAAAAATGTTGATGCAATGTAATGTAATTAGCTGTAATGCTATTTTCTCCTAAATTTATGAGGATGTTATGAAAATACCCTGAATTCTGTTTGTGAAGCTCTCAGCTCCTATCCTATTGTATATCACTGACAAATGCATAACAAAACTGGTAACTGCCTTCACAGCAGAATTTGAACAGTAACTAGTAAGGCATGGAGTCTCCTATCAAGCACCAAAAAGAGAACAAAATATTGAAGAGTGGCTCATTAAGTGACTACTGTCCTCTCTGGCTACTAATGAGCTGCCGTCATTAATGACTGCTTTGCAATCAAATACAACAGAATGCAAATCAAAGTTTTAAAAACTTTGATTTCCACAAATCCTGGAATTTTTAACTGCAGAATGATTGACTTTGCATCCTTAAAAGCTTTTATATTATTTTTGTCACTGTATGACACTCTCAGTGCCAGTGAGTCTGCTGTATCTGATGATTAGATTGCTCCCTGTTTAGTGTCTCCCTACCATGCCTGACCTCTAATGATGGCCTCCTAGATAGGATTTTAAGCTACTTTAAGAAATAATATGAAAAATTGATATCATTACTTTTTCCAAAGCATTTACTGATTTTTTTTAAAAAATTACTAAGGATTTAATTTTTTCTCATTTTCTCTTTTCACTTTGGCTCTCCTCACTCCCCTCCTCCATAGTTTGAAAAGCTAAGTCCATGATGCTGCCTTTGAAAAGGGTGCTGAGAGCTGTAGATCAAAAACTCTTCTGTGTGTCAATTCAATCCATTCCAGAACATTTTCCTGCAAGCTGCTTCACATCACCCAACACTAAAAAATGGATTAACAGACTAAGCTGGATTTAAACATCCTCCTCATTAACGCAACAATAAATTGGGAAGAGTGCAACATTATTTTTGTCTCCAGCTTTCTCCTCCTTTGTTTACCCAGTTTATCTTTCCCTTTCAGAACAGTTAAATTCCAGGGAGTGACGAGGCACTGGGACAGGTTTTCCAGGGAATCTGGGGATGTCCTGTCCCTGGCAGTGTTCAAGGCCAGGCTGGATGGGGCTGTGAGCACCCTGGTCTAGTGGAAGGCTGCCCACAACAGGAGGTTAGAACAAGATGATCTGGAACGTCCCTTCCAACCCAAACCATTCTATCATTCTGTGATTCTACAAGGGGAAAAATATCCACTAAAAACCACCAATGAGATGCTGTAGAATTGAAGACCTGCCTCATCTAGTTTTCTTACCTGGCCCTAAGCATTTAATTTTGTCTATCCTAGTCTTTTACTGCCTCTTTGTTAAAAAGGGTAACACATGTACAAATCTCATAAAATGATAAAAATCTTTTTTAGCAGGGATTGAGTCAATACAATCCACTTGCAAGCAGAACCACACCAACAGATACCAATAGTACATGTAAACCAAATTTATGCCAGTTGAAGTTCCCTGTAAATGTGTTCATCAGGATATCACCTCAGTTACTAGAATACAACTAAAGTCTTGCTGAAAACATTATAATAACTTCTTTTAAAAACAAAGAAAATTCTCAGAACTTCATACTAATCTGAGTTAATTTACTGGTTCTGTAATGGATATGCAATATCAGTTTGTTCCGAGAGCAGAAATGTCTCAATAATTCATGAACAATCACATACAAATATTCTAAGTCTGCCTGCAAAAGCTGCAACTTCGTAATTTATTATTATAGTTCTGGAGGAAATCCAGCCATGCTGAGAAAATCTGTGCTGGAAAAGAGAGTTTGAAAGGAGGTAATATGTTTTACTAGATTAAATCAGACCAAATACAAAGACTGTAGGCCTGAAATACTGTTTATTTTTCAAATTATATCAGATAAAATATGATTATGTTTTACTGCAAGCCTAACCTTTCTGACAGATTACAGAAGTATTACTTTAAAAGTAAAGCATTTGCAAGAAACACTTGTACAATGAAACCAATAAAGCTCAAGATAATTTACAAGTGAGAAAAGATTAGAAGATTTATAATAATTTACATTGTTCTCTACATAGCTCTAAAGTTGTGGAGTCAGCTAGTAATCTTTCCCTGCTTATTTGGATTTTTCTCATAGCAACGAAAAGAGCAAAAATAAAACACTTTTAAGTGTTATTTCAAAACCAAAAATAGGTAGAGAGAATTCACTGGCATAAAAAACCTTGAAAGGCTTTCAGTTCATTTTATCTTTAAGGGATTATAGTTCAAGTTCATAGCATCCTTTAAACTATGAAAGATGTTTTGATTTCAGCCAGATTCCTCAAATATATTCACCTTGTCATGGTATTTAGATGTGTCTGCATGTTTTCCCCTACTGTAATCTGCGTTTTTCAAATTAGACTCCACTTCTCATAGCAGAATCTGAACTAACACAAGAGATCTTAACTGTCAGGCAATGACTGGTATTTATGGTTTATTCAGACAAGCTGGAAAGATTGGTGGATTTTTTTATAATTTTTTGATTAATGATTTGAATCAAATTTTGTGTGTGTGTGCACGTGTGTGAGAAGAGAGAGAGAAAGGGGGAGAATCCTTTGACTTTATGCTTGGAACTCAAGCAAATACTGCCTTAAGGAATCTTTATTTTAATTATAAGAGTAAAATATACATCAGCAGTAACTGTGTCAAGCTCACTGGGTCAGAAGCTACCACTAAAAGCAGGAAATTTTGTCTGTGACAGTTATCAGCTTCTAAATTTGAGTACTCCTATCTTGTGTTGCTACCACTGTTGACAAGGATTCAGAGCAGGCAGAGATGGGCTGGGAAATCCAAGTTCTCCACTGACTCATAGAGTTTCAGGCCCAGATACCTACATCTCCCAATTCACACCTGGAACATCCAGCTGTACCCCACATGGAGTACCTCAAACAGTGGAAAAGGGCATGTAACATGGAACAAGGGAAAATGTAATATGATGCTGTCTGGTTAGATACTGTAACTCCTACACAGATATTTTAATGCATCCTTTCTGTGCCCCCTGGGCTTTTTAACTCTCTACAAGTGTTCAGGGTGGGATCTATGACAAAAACAAAACAAAACAAAAAAAACCAGAAACAAACAAACAAACAAAAACCCCTCAAAAAGCCAACAAGAAAACAAAACCTGTTATCCTCTACCTTAATTTATATAGTGGCACCAAAAAATGGTCTTTTTTGAGAAAGCAAGGGCTGGGTGGCCAGTCTGCCTGATGGTTTGTTTGGCCAGGCTCAAGGAAGAGCTGACATGCAGCTAGTGGAGAACACAGTGTGTCAGAGGATGACACAGAATGCACCGTGAGCAAATTTATGAATGCCAAATTAAGGAGTGCTGGCATGAGGACTGGCATGAGGACTTAATCCAGAGAGATCTTGATAAATGTGAGGACTAGGCCAACAGACACCTGAGGCTTGATGGAAAACCCCAGGCATGAGGACAGGTGGGAAACTGGCTGAGCATCAGCCCCAGAGAAGGACCAAGGAATCATAACAATGTCAGGCTGAGCACAAGCCCTTTTAGGCCAAGAGTGCATTCTCACTGTAAATAATGCAAACTGCACCCTGGACTCCATTGAGTGGTGTGGCAAGGAAAGTATTACCCCACAGTCATTATAACAGAGAAATGAGGAACAAAAAATTGTTACAGAGACCGAAAAGTTCTACTTTCATTCAAAGTTCATCCGCTTTGCAAAGAAAGAAGAGAGGAAGTTGTTCATAAAAATGGGTGTAATCTAGCTGGGAAACTAGAAAGTAGCAATCCTTGCTAGAGCAGTGAGTTTCTGGAATACTCTTCTGCCTTCAGCAGCAGAATAAAACAGTCAAGCCAGTTGCAACATGGAGTTTAATAGCTTATAAAAGGACTGATGTAATAATGTGGCACATGACAGCAAGTGGTCATGTAGGACATCTCATCCAGTCCTACATTCCTGAATTCTATGTGCATAAAGAGTGATGAAAAATTAAATAGGATAAAGAATAATTTCTGAAACATAATAAAGAGGGAGAGAAAAAAGAAAAGAAATGTAAGGGTGTTGGCAAACAAAGTCCCAGGGGATAATGAAGGGAGAAGCATTCTTCCTTGAAAACTTTGTGACTTCCCTGTGGAAGATCTCAACATTGTCTCAACGTGCCCTGATGTCACAACCTTTAATACCTCTCATTTCACAGTGTAATTTCATTGTGACAGCTGCTGAAAGCATTATGCCTCCAGCAAAATAACAATAGGATGTTTTATACACTGTATGCCATGAGAAACCAAGTAACACATGATCCAATGCAAGGCCTTTCTACCATTTGGCCATAGCAACATAACACAGACAATTTGAAGCACAGTGCATTAGCAAACATAAGACTTTAAAACAAATTTATTTGTGTGCAACACAAATGTGTTTTAGGTCCTAGAGTGTTTTCAAAAATTCTAATGGTCTTTAATTTCACACATTGTTAGGTCTGATTAATGGTATTTGGATTGCTCATAGTAATGGTGTTCTTATTTATTAGAAGTAATTGAGAAGATAATTGAGCTCTGCACCATAGTTTCATGTTTTAAATAACAATTTTAATTCTTCCTTTTGTTATATTAGCATATTAAAAATCTTACTAAAATCAAGAGTAAATGAAAGACAATGGAAGAGGTGGCAAAGGCAACCAAAAAGATCTGCTTCCAAACAGATGGGTGTTACCTCAAGAACGGGACCTCTTAGGTAGGCGTGCTGCTCTACAGAGACCTCAACAAAATTGTTTCATCACTGCTGAACTTCAGTGTTCAGGCCTCACCAGCCACAGATCAGAGCCCAGAGTGGGCTCAAATTAAACTGCTTTAGAGCAAGACAGAAGGGAAATTACCATCTTGAGATCAACCTCTCCCTCTTCATGGGCCTTTTCCATTGTACATCTTAAGTTACTACACCATTTTGAAGTTTATTTGAGAGGGAAATGACAAAATTGTGCAGCTGAAGTTGCAAGAGGGTATGACAGCAATGTAAGCATAATCCTGGGCACAGGCAGCTGGATGGAGCACCATTGAAACCATTATTGCCCATCATGCCATGCCAATTCACAGGACAAGATGTACCAGGACATTTTTCATAGATTTAATCTTTATTTATATTTATTTCTGTCAGAGGCTTTTCCTGCCAGAGAAGGGAGCTGGCTGTGTCACAGCCACAGAACACAGGAGGTTCCCATGAGGAAGCTTTGCCTTAGACTTGAGGAAGTCAGATAATCTGGTTTTATTTGAGTAAATTCTCAGCCAGTGTTTCCTTTCAGATCACATTGCTACAGCAGTCTTTAAATGGGTCAAAAAAACTCCCACATAAAATGATGCACCCACACAATTGCATTAACCCATAATAAGCAACATTTTACAAACTAAATTACTATAAAAATGTGTAATGTATTTACAGGTCTTCAAACTGACATTAAATATCATTTTATAAAATCAACTACTGCTTAATAACAATGATCTGTGTACCTTAGATCCACCGACAAACCCCTGTTGTCAGTTACCATAAAGGATATTAGAGTTCCACTACTACCAGTTACTCCATTAGTGCCCCTGATAGCTCTAAACACCTCATCTCACAGTAAACTTATATGCCAGCCTGATATCAAAGGATAAAATTTATCTTCTTTTTCTACCTTGAAAACGTTTGACACTGTGCTTTAAAAGCATATTGTGAAGATGTGGTTTTTAGAACTCAAGATACAAACATAAAAGTTTGCAGAAAAGCTGTAACTCAGTCCTGATGGTGATGTTGGGGCAGCAGGAGGATAAATTATATAATACTCAATATACTGCTTTGTCTGCTTTCCTGGGCTGGCCCCTGTCAGCATGGAATGAATCACAGCCTAAAGCCTTATTGGCTGAGACACTGCCATTCTTACCATGCAGGATAAGATGCCAGTGGGAACTGCTCATATCAACACCGTGTTTATTGCACATGCCTCAGAGCTTCCTTAAAATCAGTAAAGCAGCTTCTTGTTCACTGAGAGATCAATGCCAACACCAAACTGAAACCTCTGCCTATGAATGGACCAGATGCTGTGCTGCTTTCCCTTGAACCCTGGTAACTCCAGGCTCTACCCCTGGAATGTCCTGCTGGGTACAATTACCTTGAATCTGACAGGAAACACAGCACTTTGCTCTGTGTAGTGCAGGACTAGATAGATAGATAGATAGATAGATAGATAGACAGACAGATAGATAATATTTCAACAGGTAACAAGCTAAAACTGCAGGTTGAGAAATTCACAGAGCACTGGTACTGTTTTTGGTGTGAGACAAAGTTGTACCTTTCTTAAAACAATTAATAATTAATTATTAATTAACAATAAAGCAGATTCGAAGAAATGAACCCTTGACTGTGTCTGGCTCTTATTTGAATACTATCATGACTGGGTGAGTGAATCCAGTGTGTCTCCCTCTAGTCAATTTTTTAGCACACTCCAACTCTTCTCAACAATTTCATATTCAATATCATCACCTTTGAAATAGGGACCTGCAACTTAGAGGAGAAAAACATCTGCAGACAGTTATCTGTGCAATGCAACATCTTGAGGGATATAAAGCATTCCAGAGAAATCAAATATGCCCTTCCCAGCTCCAGAAATCCCTGAGGAATGAGCCTTTTTATATCTGCCATACCACTCTGGAAATCATTACCCAAGCTAAACAAAATTTAGCTTAAAAAAATAATAATTAAAAAAAGCACTTTTTTCCAACAGAAATTTAAGATGCAGGTAACTGGCAGGACAAAAGCTCTTACAGCTGGCTGGCACTTTGTCTTAATCTCCAGAGTGTCTGATGCCTCTTCAGTTAAGAGGGACAAATTAGCAGGTGGTAGACTGGAGCCAAACTGACTATGCAAATCCTTACATTCCAGATATGTATCACAGAATAGGCTCCCTTCTCAAGTCACACTTCAGATAAAAGCACAGAAGTGATCACAGCAGCTCAGTGCTTTAACAGTAGCAGTGCCCAAAAGATAAATGTCTTGAGGAAAGCACAGAAACAGAGTGTGTGTAATAAGCCTTCCTTAGCTGCTGTCAGCCTGCATTTCTGCTCTCCCAAGAAAGCCAGCACCAAATCCCACAATAACTTTACTGAAACAGAGCTACCCTTTCAAAGGACAGCCAGTCCAGCCACCTGAGCTGGTGCTGTTTGTGCCATCTCACAGAACCGGGTTAACTCTGTTACAGCAACTGCTTGAAGACAACCAGCTTTGCAAACATGTTCTGATTTTCCTCCCCCAACACAACTTTAAAAGGAGTTGGGTACTTTTCTGCACAATTAGAAGGTGAGAACACCACTAGTTTTCCTTGCTTAATTAGATTTTTTTACACTATCTCACAGATTTTACCTGATAGATAAACATGTACCAGACTTACCAATTTTTTGCCCTCCATTAATTATATCCAGCTGTTAAAGGTTGGCACCAGTATTAGTTGGTTTGCCAGACTTACCAATACTTTAACAGCTGGATATAATTAATGGAGGGCAAAGGTTAATAGTAATAATTACATGACTAAAGTAAATCAATTCCTTTACAGCTATTTTTAAAACTTTTGCTTTTATTAATTTCCTATTCTGTTTCCAATATAATAATTTACCTCAGTGTCTTAGTTACAATTTTTTTTTTTCTGTACAAACTAACAGATACATAGTTACTCATGGAAAAGTAATTCCCCCCCAGATACATACTGAACTCGCATACCAAGATAGAGGTCAAGAGAAATGCTGGATATTTATGTGCTACACAAACTGCCTCAACTTTAATTTTGCTGTTCTAAAATATCAGCTCACTCACTGCATACAAAAGGTCTGTCTTAAATCAGATTTGAGTATACACTTTGATGGTGCCAACTAAATGCATGATTAGGTACAGAAAAAAAACCACTATCTACTAATATATCGTTTAGTCAGACAGAAACTCTTTGCCTCATATAGAAGTCATAGCACCCAAGAGCTGCAGACACTATTTTGGTTATTAGTAACATGAACAAAATAATAGACTCTACAATGCCATATTTGGATTTCATAATAATATAAACATTTTCACTGAAAAGGGTAGTTAAGCATTGGAATAGGCTGCCCAGGGAAGTAGTTGAATCACCATTCCTGGTAGTACTCAAAAGATGTGGAGATGTGGCATTTGGTGACATGGTTTAGCCGTGGCCTAGACGGTGCTGAGTTGATGTTTGGACTCGATGACCTTTGAGAACTTTTCCAGCCTGAAGGATTCTGTGATTCTATATTGAAGAACTAATAGAGCACCTCGACAACAATTGCTCTGCTCTCCCAGAGAAATCAGGTTATAAACAACGTCTTTTAAAGGCGGGATGTTGTAAAGAAAACGTTTTCATTCAAAAACTTAGGAGAAAGAGATCAGCAGAATCTGCTCCTCACTCCTACAACTCCTGTACTTCAATTTCAACCAGAGACGCGCTAAAATGAACCGTTTATGCTGCACTTGAAAGGCCCCCTGAATCTTCCGGGATTTAGGCAATTAATTTTTCGTATTTAAGTAACAACGAGCCGAATCGCTAGGGAGCAGGAATGTATACGCTGCGGGTTTCTGAGTGCCTACCCCCTGTGCCACGGCCACCGCGGTCACCTCCTACATGGCTGAAGCACCCAGCACGCCAATCTCCGGGGAAAAACATGGAGGAGATATCGGGCCCTGTCAGAGGAAGCACCTCGGCCGGCTTCCCCGCCTCGCCCGAGCTGCTCTGGGCTGGCAGCTCTCGAGGGAGCCGCGGCGCTGGGTTAAAGCATTTGAAGGGGGCATTAGCGGCAGGGAGCGGAGCTGGGTGGGAACAGGGGCCGGCCGCGGCCAGGGCAGGAGAGGCGCGGAGGGAACGGCTCGGGGGCTGCGCGGGGAGCAGACGTGCTGCTCCGGCAAGCGCAGCGCCGGGAGGCGCGGGGAACAACCCTCGTCAGGCAGGAAGCCCTGCCTCCCAGCCCTGCCGCGGCTCGGCGGCCCGCTCGAGGTTCTCCTCCCATTTCTGCCCAGGAGGAGTCAGGGCGGACTCTGAGGGACAATGAGTTGGGGCTGAGAGAGGAGCTTCGCTGCAGCGAAGCGGCGCCATCTTGCAATACGGACGAAAAGCTATGGCGGGCGCCATTTTGCATTTGGCCGAGAGATGAGAAGCGCCTTACTGCATTTCCCCTCCTGGGCGCCGCCATTTTACGTTACGGCAGAGCCTCCGCCTTCCAAGCGCAATCTCATTGGGCGCCGCCATTTTGGCTTACGAACAAGACAGCGACCCGCAGGGGTCCTCACCCCCTCCCTCCCTTTAGGTGCCTTCATAAAATGCCCGTCGAGAATCCCCTCTTTTTTCGCCCCGCTCCCAAGATGGCGTCGATGCGGGAGAGCGACACCGGCCTGTGGCTGCACAACAAACTGGGCTCCACGGACGAGCTGTGGGCACCGCCGAGCATCGCCTCGCTGCTCACGGCCTCGGTCATCGACAACATCCGCCTCTGTTTCCACGGCCTTTCCTCGGCCGTCAAGCTCAAGCTGCTCCTGGGGATGCTGCACCTGCCCCGCCGGGCGGTGGATGAGGTGAGAGCCGGGTGGGAGTCGCAGCGAAGCGGGGCGCGCGCGTGTGTGTGAGGGGGAGAGGTCGGAGATGGCGTGAGGGGAGAAGGGGGGGGCAGTGCCAGCACCACCTCCCCCGCCCTCCCTTTTTTTTTCCATACGGAGGCTGCGGGGAGGGGGGACCCCGGGCTGCCCGCTGCCCGGGCGAAGCCGAACGGACGCAGCCCCTTTGGGTAGGGGCATGTGGTAGGGCTGGTCCCCACAGCCATCCCCGCCTCTCCCTCGCAGCCTTCCTCCAGCAGGAATAAGTGAAGAAAAGTCTCCCAACTCGCTTCTCGGTGTAAGGAAAAGCGCCGAGATTTCCCGTGATAAGGGAGTGAGTGGAGTGGGAGCTTTGCTGCTGCTCCTCCTCTTCCTGCTCTTCGGGAATTCCCTGGTTGACACTAGCTTTTGGAAAGCAGTTTGGACTGAAACCCATTGTGTGGCCCACAGGGACTCTGTAGGGCTGTGTTTTGGGTGCCTTTCAAGGGAAGAGGGCTTTTCTGAGGCAGTGGTTGTGCCACGGCTAAGACAGAGGCAAGATCGTTTAGGAGCAGCCGTGTGTGTGTTCAGCTTCCTCCACTCCTTCCTTAGTACTGGCAGCTGTGTAGGTGTCACAAGTCGAGCATCTCGGCTTTAGGAAGGACAGCAGCAAGTGCTGAAACCTTGGGAGTGGAAGATCTGGGGTCTGCTGAGCAGTGCTTTTCCCCACCTGCCTGCAGTCAGGTCTTGATAGGGGAAAATGTCCATGCTTTTTTGTTTGCCTCTCTTTACCTTTCTGGGAACAGCTGGTGCTTTCCTCTGTCTTCCTGCCCCAGCTAATAAACTGGTTGGCTCGAGTCTGAGCTGGCTCTGCAGGCTTTTTCATTTGGCCCTGGACCATACCTCATCTGCCTGGCTTATTCTTACCAGTAGGCAGCTATAGATACTTGGGGCAATAGCTGGAGAATGTCTGGAAATCTTAAGTTTCTTCAGCCAGATTAGAGGAATTCCTTTCCTACTTCCATCATGTAAAGTAGTAGTTCCTGGTAACAATCATGGAAGTGGTATGTAGTTAGTTTTCACCTTCCTGTGTTGAGTATCCTCAGCTGTGCTTTCACCAGTCTTTTACTTGGCTAACACACAGCTGCTTCTTAAGCTTAATATACATATATACCAGGCTGGGTGTGATATATTACTTGGATTGTTGTATGCCCAGCTTTTGTTCACTTCTAGGCTGAAAATGGGAAAGCATTGCCTTTAAGCAATAATTTAGTGTATGTCAGTGTTTGTCTTGACACATGCATCTGTATGATTCTTCAGTGGTGTCACTTTAGAAAAAATAATTCTTGTTCAGCATGTTTATGCTAAATTTTAAAACATATTTGTGTTTAGTGCCTGTTCAGTGAACAAGCTGTCATCCTTGTGTGTGATAGATGGGGTCGTGTTCTGGACAAACAAAATAATCAAGGCCAGAAAGGGGGATGGGTGCTCATGTGAACTTGTGAGTTTGCAAAATTCTTGTGAACTTAATGTGAAAATCCAAGTAGCCTGGAAGAAATTAGTATTGCAGTGTTTAGAAAAATCAGTGCTATTTTTAGATTGAAAAGAGCTTCAAAAAGCTTAGGGACCTTCATGGCAACTCTTTGACGGAGCAGCATTCAAGCAAACTGAAATAATTTGTTGAAATGCTTCAAGAGTGTTCACTGGGTGAACATTTTAAACCAAACCCAAGGAAGGTGGCAGCCAGCAGCTTTCCTGAATCTGTGCTTGTGTTAGCTGTGGAGGTGAAGTGTATGTAGAGAAAAGCAAGTCAGTCAGTGTGCCTTTTACTGTGTACTTAAAGTGATCAGTTGTGTTCCAAATGTAAAGCTCTTGTTACTGCTGTAACAAAATATTGTGCAATTTTTCTGTTAAGTAGAGTTCATTAATTCAATCATAAGTTTAATCTTTCATTATAAACCGATGATGCTTGATTGAGCAACATCAGCTTACGATGAAATATTAAACTTTAGCATCTTTAATTGTGCCAGGAACATGTGTTTTTGTTGGTGGTTTTTTTTTTTCCTTAAGCTGGGAGAAGTGCCTTAAAAAAAGGTTAAAAATAGGAAAACTCGTGGGGCAGAAACCCTTAACATTGCTGGTAGGCCTGCTATTATCATTACAGGCTTCCTTCTATAAATAGTAAAAGTAGCTGATGTAACCAAACTGCTGACCGAAAGGACTGTTGTCTTACTGGATGCTCATCATTTGTAGTTAGTTTGCTAACATAGTTTTATTTGTGTAGATTTGTCACCTAACTTACTATCAAGAATTTTGATGTTTTAATTGGCATGTAGTACTTTGCACACAGTACCCAGAAAATAGATAAATATGTCTGTGTCCAGAATGGCTGTTCACATCTCTGCAGCAGCCTTTGCTTGTGTGGTGGGGAGTGCTGGAAGTGGTGCCTACCTGCCAGGACAGGGTAGCTATAGCTTTCTGAAAGTGAATTTGTCAATTTTCATGGGGAAATCACTCCCATGTCTGAAAGTTATTAAACTGTGAGAGTACTTAATTTTTCTCTTTGGAAAGTCACGTCTTTCCCATGCCATGTGCCAGTCTGTATTGATCATGTACGAGAGGCACCGAGCTGGCATTTGGAAGCTTAATTGTATTGGAAAATGTACTGCATCAGCTTTGTAAAGCTTTGGGAATCTCAATAGCAGTTATAGGATATGTTAAATGTTTAAAGATACTCCCTTCTCTAAATATCAGATTCAATTTCATTATTTTCTCTTCAATTTTTTTTTTCTGCTTTCTATATACTAGCATTTTCATGAAAGCTTAGAATAACATGGAAATCATTTGGGAGCAGACATTTGAGTAAAAAGCTATGTGGGAATCAAGGAGCCCAGTGGTATTTGGTTTAGAATGGATTTAATTGCTCCTGGTCCTTTCTAAATCTCTGTGAAAGCTTCAGTCTAGCCAAGTGAATCTTCAGTGAGCTCTCTTGAAAGATCAGTCCTTCACTTAAGTGGTTTTATCCTCATATGTAATATCTTTCAATTTTCATAATGTTTTCATTCAACACTCCAAATGCTATATAGATATAAATTACTTAATCCTCATAATACTCTTGTGGGACAGGTAATAAACCTAATTTTTTTTATCATGCTGTGAACCTCATTACTGCATGTTTGTTCCTGCTGACTAATAAGAATAATTTGCTTTCATTTTAAGTTGTGTTTTGTAGGCAGTTATCAAAAATTCCTTTCCCACTGTAAATCTCTGGGCAGAACTTGCAAACTCTTGAATCTTACGGCTTTTCATCTGCTATTTTTTTTCTAGATAATTGCACTTATTTGAAATGATTCCTAAAGCTCAGTGTAGTGCTGACTAGAGTTTCAGTTGTGAATTTGGCAGAACTGTTATTTCTGTTTATTTTGCATATTATGTTCTTGTTAATCTGATTCACAATGGCAAGTTCAAGCTTTCTTTTTATGCCAAGGTTTAATTTATTTGTTCAGGATTAGACTGTGGTGTTACAACCAAGTCTGGAACAAGGACTGTGCTTCTGTGCTCTCTGAATTATCTTGAGAGAAAGATCCCTATCCCAGCAGGGACCTGCCCATTTAGTACAGTAGGAATCAAAACTGTTTCTTTATACTGGCTTATGTGGACCAGGAGCCATCTGTGCAGGGAAATGGGAATTGTGGAGTATGGGTGCAAAGGAATAAGAGGGGACGTTGCATTTCTCTCTGTATTGAGAAAACACAGGCTGCCGTGCACCTTTCAGTCCTGCACTTAGCATTCATCATTATTCTGTAAAATGGTATATTTTAATCCAATATTTCTCTTGGCCACTTCAGCTCTTTTTCATGATTAAAATGCAAACCACATACTATAGTGGTGTTGACCCATCCTGGGTTTGTATTGTGTAAACATTAATACTGTGTTTTCAATATAATGCTTTTAGTTTAATGAAAATTCTCTATAATGATAATACAGCTACCTATTAAATACCATCTTTCCTATAGCCTCAGAAAGATTAAAGCTTCATTTGGTTTGCTAGCCAACTGTTGATGCAGTTGTCTAAAAGTATCATCATACACATTAATTTAGGCAGAATATAAAGTAAATAAATGAATTCTTTGCAAGTAGTCATCTTGGAGCTGTCACGTTGTGTGTTACTATTAACACTTCCTTTTTTATACCTTCCCAAGTCCTGTTTGTCCTTCCTGCACAGCCATTAATCTGCCTTTGTCTCTGTTCCCAGACACTTCCCATCCTGCCTGATCCCTACTTGCTAGATGTTTCTAGTCATGGCCTATGCTTTTTCTTGTGCTTGCAGGCTGAGAAAAATACTTAAGATACTTAGGTTTTAGATGAGAAACTGGAAAACGTTACATCAGATCTTGCCATTCATGCTTAATAAGATGCTGGTTGGAGCTGATGGGAGTCTTATTGACCCAGTGTTGCAATCATAGACATTTAAGAATTTGGGATTATGGCTGTGCCCTGTAAAGTAAAAGGAAAACTGCATGTAGGATTCCCTGTTGAGTTGCATTTCATGCATTCTCAAACCAGAAATGAAATGTTTCTTTTCAGCTGCCAGTTGAATGCTGAAGGGGGAACATGTATTTAAATTGCCATTTGAAGACAAACCTGACTCAAAACTTGGATCCAGGCTTGTTAAATGCAAAGCTATATTCAGGCAAGGTCCCTGGTTAGCTCACAGTACCTGTTATTTGCTTTGCTTCCCTGTGTGTGGTAGTGACTGTTCTTCCACCATGTTCTTTCTGTCATGAGGCCTTGTGATAACATTATTTGCCCACTGCTAGGCAAACAGATTGTTTCTGGGCTCCTTTCTTGAAGGAACCAAAAGCTTGTAAAGCAGTGGGTTTTGGCATAAATAGGCTGCCTGAACTTTAGCCATGAGAGCAGAGGGGATGCAACATGCCCAGACCAGAGCTCTACAGGAACTTTATGGGCGTGTAGCTCTGTGAATTTTTTATATAAATGTGAGCTCTGTGAAGTAGATATGAAGAGTAAATTGTGAGGATGCAAGAGAAATTTTTCCTCTAGCTATTGCCTGGCTTTGCTTTGATGAGGGAAATGACATTCTGTACATTTAGCTGCATTTGTGGTGTCCACAGAAAAGCTTGTAAAAGCTATGAATTCATCAGCTCTTCTGGGATGTTTTAGGTTTCCAGGTGTTTCATGTAAATCAGTACCTTGATTGCTTTAGGATAGATAAGAGAACAAAAGACTTTGCTTTGATAGTGTTCACAGTCATCCTCATCCACTGGTAGAAGTGACATTTGTTAAGGAGTTTAGGGTTAGAATAGAGAGGTGGACAAGTGTATGGAGGTTCTGGTGGGGTTACATTTACTGAGGAAGAAATGAGCAATAGAGAACAGCAAAGACTAGAGCCTCAGAAATTGATTTTTTCCACTGGGTAAGTGTTGGTTAAATTTGACAGCACATTAAACAGTGTTTGGTCCTGGTTATGTGCTCAGTTTAACCCAAAGCAAATCCATGTCACTGCTGAAGATGGGAACTGGCCTATGTAGTGTCTTCTTCCTTCTCCCCTCTTTGTGGTTCTGGTGTTCGTGTGACTGCAGTCAGTCACTTCAAGGAGCTGGTTGAGCTTAAACTACAGAGATGCTCATTTTGGGCAAGATGGACTGATGCAGTTTGTTTCACAAGCACATAATGTGTGAGCCCTCAAACACGCAGGGGGTAAAGGACAAAGTGGCTCTGTAGTGGATTTGTAAACTCTTCCAAAGTGAGAGGGCAATAACATTGTGTGGATGAAAGGACTTGAGAAATGTCAATGTTTGTTTTCCTCTGAGCTTTAAAAGTGGATGGGAGAGGAATAGGGAGCAGAAATTTAACTTCTATAACTTTTATTTAGAGTTGTATGCATAGAGTAAGCTTATTTTATTAAACCTTTTCAAATAAGAGTGCTTTAACTAAAGGGAAAGAAATACAGCCTAAAGGTTAAGATGAGTCTCTTGCTTGTCTTCCTGTGTTCAGAAACGTGATGACTGTAACTAAGCTGTATGTGCCACAATGGGTGGTGAAATATCAAAATTCATGTATTTGAATATCCTTGCTTGTACATTCTTCAGTGTTAATACCATGCAGATAGAGTTTGGTAAACTACTTTATGTAATTATACTGTTGTGTTTTGTGGCTTGTTATACACACAGAATATCTTGAACATCTTAGTTCTCTGAAGCTAATGTTGTCACGGTTATGTGTAAATCTACTTAGAAAAAAAAGAAAGTGTTCAGTCTTTGGGGGTTTATACTTACTTGTGAATGATGTAAACCTCTGACTGTAGTCACCTTGATTTTAATGTCATAGTGCCAATAGATATGTTGGTCAATAATTAAAAAAATACTGTTACAATGAGACTCAGAATTTACCTTATGTATTATGTTGCATTTTTCAAAACAGAAAAATAACTTTTTTCTGACTATGGAAAGTTTGGGTAGATGGAAAATGTTGTTACTTGTGGCATGTTAGAGGGCTGTGTTTACTTCCATAATACATAATTTTTTGTTAGATACAGTATTGATTAGCTTATTTTGGCCTACACTTAAGTAATATTTTGAAGACAATTATGATGCAGATATAATCTGTGTAATTATGCTGTAGGCTGGCAAGGGGCACATCTTCATTTAGACGCCTGTTCTAAATAACTTGTAATCTATTTGCATATTCCTATCACTGAATAGATGTGGGTCCACAGGGGGTGTGACTGTAAAACAGAAGTAATGTAAAAATTTGCCTGCTGCTTTTAGTAAAAATGCCCAGTGCTAAACAAAACTTTGAGCTGCCAAAAGCTCAAAACAAACTTGGGTTAGATTAGTTGAAAGCACTATAAAAATTACCTTGGTTCATTCTTTGCTTGGTTCTAGAGTTAATGTGTAACTGTGTGGAAACAGTCTCCCTCTTCCCTCCCCCAGTAGTGAAACATTTTGCATGTTTGTGTCTTTTAAAGTAAATCCAACTATAACCTGTTTAAAACTGTTTCCAATTGGTTGATTTTCTTTTTCTTTTTTTGTTAGATGAAAGGGGCACTGACTGAAATTATCCAGCTCGCTACCTTGGATTCAGACCCCTGGGTCTTAATGGTAGCTGATATTTTAAAATCCTTTCCAGATACTGGCTCCCTTAACCTTGATCTTGAAGAGCAGAATCCCAATGTTCAAGATATTTTAGGAGAACTTAGAGAAAAAGGTAAGACTTTTCTGTTGGTGAAAATTGCACGAATGTGGTGCCTTTTTTTAGGAATAACCTGTCATTTCACAGGCAGCCTTGCTGTCTTAACAGTAGAGGTATGAGAAGAAGCACTGTCTTGTCTCTGAACTACCACAGTTCATGACCTGGAATGGTACTGGACTGAGAATTGTGGCATTTGAGGAATGGTAGCTTCTTAAATTATATTTTCATTTATCATTAGAATTTAACGTCAGTTATTGCCAGGAGTGTGAAAGGCACACGAAAGTTTGTGTGGATTCATTAGTATCGCAGACAGGCTGTGCTGCAGCTTAGTCAGTAGAGGCTTTTTCTGTGTTGCTCTGTCTCCCATTTGTGGTACCAAGACAACAGCAGGTTTCTGTCTTGTGTGGCAGCACCAGCACTGTCCTGGGCAGGGGCTGCCTCTGCTGGAAGTGTCTGGACAGCAGGTGAGAAGTGCTGAAGGGAGACTGATCTTGTGAAGAGTTGTGCTGCTGAGGGCCAGGTAGCTACAGATTGCACAGCAGCTGAAAATACAGGGTCAGGCACTTGCACAGTTGCTGCTTCAGACAGTAAATGGTGACACAAAGCTACTCCTACTTCAGTGGGTTTTATTTAACACATTGTCTAGAGAAAGCCTTCAGGCATCCATGGATGGACACTATCTCAGGGCTGGAGATTGCAGCAAAACAATAATTAAATGACTCGGAGGTGGAAACGCTTTGTTTTCTTTCTGTAAACAAATGATCATTTGTCTGTCCACACTTGTATTTGGATTTTCATTCAGTAGTTTGGTTTACATGTGTGATTTTTAAGGAATCTGAGAATTTAATAACTTCTATCTTTTTTTGACAATAGTAGCTTATTTAAGATACCTATAATTTGACTAGGTATAATTAAAATGGAAGCTTTTATGAAGCTAATGGGAAAAACAAACATACTAATAACTGGTTATATATTGTGTAATAATTGGAACTAAAGTATTCTTGGTGTTTATACAAGTTATCTAAAATTTAAAACCACCTGTACAGTCTAGATGTAAACTGTTTTGCCATTAGCTGTCAGAGAGGTGCTAATACCCCTGTGTACTGTGTTGACTCTTTATGCAGTAAGTGAATGTGAAACTTCAGCTATGTTGCCGCTGGAATGCCAATACTTAAACAAAAATGCCTTGACAACACTAGCTGGGCCACTTACTCCCCCAGTGAAACATTTCCAGCTGAAAAGGAAACCTAAAAGTGCCACTCTCAGAGCTGAACTCTTGCAGAAGTGTAAGTAGTATTAAGATTGGGTACAAATTAAATGGTGAAAGGAAGATTTATATTTGGTATAGTCAGTCTTATTCTCCAGAATGGTGATACACATTAAAATTTTCTGTTATAAGTGCTTTCCTGGATGAGGATGGATTGATGTGTGGAAGAGCCAGGTGCAAGTCATTCCAGCCAGGATTGCATTAAAATGCTAATCTTGATTTAAATGCTGTTAAGATTTCAGGGCATACAAAGAGCTGTTACTCTATAGAGCACAGAGAGGTCCTCTCCTGGGTATATGTAACAGTCAGTTGGGAGGACTTCTGAGGGACAGCTTTGGTTAAAGCTTATCAAACAAAAGTAAAATGAGAACCCTTTTATTTTGCCATGTGCTTCTGGAGCAGGGAGCAAGAGCTGCTAATTAATGCTTTCTTTCACTCTGTATGGATGTACAGGCTGTAAAAACCAGGAGGGTTTTCCCTTAACAAAAGGCAGCATATGTGTACATGTATGGATTGGTAGCTGGTTGAACTAAGTGACCTTAAAATAGTTTACTGCAGCTGCTGTTCTGTTGCAGCAGCTTGCTGCTTTCCTGCATACCACTTGAGTTTGTCTGGTTAAATACAAAATTTGTAACTTTTCATAATGTGTCATATAACTTTTAAAAATTATTTAAATTTCTATTGAGTAAATACCCTATTCTGGTAATTTCTTTTAGCTTAGGCCATCTTGTCCATTGGTCATATTGATTTTTTCATTTTCTCCTAATACTATGCTTACTTCACATAAATGACCTGGGCTTTAATTAAAATATAATTCTTTCTTTGTTGCTATTCCTATCTCTTCATGTATCAGTTAATAACATTTTATGTAAGAAGCAATATATTGTATATTTTCAGCACAGGTTCTGTAATAACTAAAGCCATTTTTCTTTTTAGCAACAGAAACTGCTCAACAGCTCAAGAAGACTGCAGGAGTGCCTTTCCATGCCAAAGGCAGGGGACTGGTCAAGAAGATAGATACAACAAGTATGGCTCACTTTCATCAGTTCTCAGAAAGAAAACCTGATAAAGTGGCCTTGATGAAGAAGAAAATTACCATCTGGTTTTTTACAAAAGCTTAATTTTTTTTTTTAGCAAAAAGCATTTTTCGCTTTCTGCCTCCCTCTCTCCTGATTCTTAAATATTTCTGATATGTCTTGTTGGAAAGAACAACAGTGTGTGGGGTTTTTTAAATGGCAAGTATATCTGCCATGCTTCTAAACTGTATTCAGCTAGATCATGCCTGTAGACTTTGATAGGAATTTAATTTGCATCACTCCAGGAATAACTCCTGACTAAGCCATGTTGCTCCAAAAGGGAGAACAGTGGATCACAGTAGTCTGCTGTGCTCTTTGAAATGCTGTGAAGTAGGCTGAAGCTATCTTGTATTTGTATAATTTTGTCTGGAGTAAGAGGTGGGGAGAGTGTTTTCTGCAGTCAAGGCTGAGCAGTGAATTCTACATGGCAAACCTGTAGAATGATCCTTCTGCTTTGTATTAATGCATTTCAGCTATTTGCTGAAGTTCTTGAACTGCTTGAATTTTTCAAATAAGGTATGAGAAGAGGGTTTATTAATTACATATTCTTAAGTCACTGCACAGGTATAACTTTCCTGGCCACCAGTGATGCTGAGGTGTGAACCTTTGAGTGATTTTTTTGGTGTTGTGGCTGGAAGCTATGAAGTACTTTGTGTTAATGCTGTTTAGGATGTGGCTTTGAGGGCTGAAGTTTGGCCTCATGTCCATGCAGAAAATGCAAAAGGTCTAGTTGTAATTTGAACTAAAGATTGTTCCATTACAGAAAAGTTAGTTCTTTGCATTCTGTGTAGCTGTTGAATTAATAAAGCGAGTTCTTAGACCTGGCCTTTAGAGCCAGTTGGCCTCTAGAAACAGGAGTTGGGGACCCGCTGCGGTTTGCTCTGCTCACATGGGTCAGAGCATTGTCCTATGGTGGAAACATTTTCAGTACAACATTTAGAGGAATACAGTCTCTAAGCTCAAGCTGAAGTTCTCTGTTTATCTTCAGCTTGCAGGGCATGATGAGATTGTCAGGAAGCTCAAAGACCTGATAGATCTGTATATGTATCCCGTATATTTCAATAGTTAAATATTTATATATATTTATATAAATGTATATATTTATAATAATAGTTTAATAGTTAAAAGGTTGCTGGGTTTAGTGGTACCATTGAGTGTGGTGTAGAAGGGCAGCATCATAGAGCTGGGAGAAAAGAGGTGCTTGTAGGTATAGCTGAGTATTGAGACTGCAGATGCTCTGTACTGTAGACCCAGACTGGATCCTCCTGCCTGTGCAAACAGCAGCTCTAGAATTTCACACCCCTTTGTGAAGGCAGTACCTTGCCTTAGATCATGAGCCCTTAGCCCTGCAGAAGCTTGGCTAAGATTTTTGGTTAAATACAGTTTTACCAAGTAATTAGATGGTGAAAATCAAAGAGCAACTTTGGCAATAGTTGGATTCAAAAGATGTATGTTCTATACTGTTTTACATGTTCAGAGTTTATTTTTTAGAAGTAAGGAAAGCATCTGTGTGTATAGGAAGAGTAAATTTCATTAGCAGTGCACCTGTTTGATTACTTCATGTAGAGTGGGATTGCAGGCATTGATCAGCGATTGGCTCTTTCTCCTCCTTTGAAGAGTAAAACCTAATCCGACTGACCTTTGAGGGATATGTAGTGTTATATCCAATTCCACATTATAAACATTTTAATTTAAAGGGCAGATAGTGTGTGCATTAAGAAGGGGAAGAGCTGAAGAACTTGTTAAAGCATTTTTCATAACCAGTTAAGCACATGTTTCAGTTGTCGCTTTCTTTGCTCTTCCCTAAGCACCACTCAAAGGAATACCAAAACAAGCTCCGTTCAGGAGTACTTCAGCACCCAGTGTTTTTAGTCCTTCTGGAAATAGAACTCCTATTCCTCCTTCAAGAACACCTTTGCGCAAAGAAAGAGGAGTAAAGGTAGGTGCACTCCTTGTTTTTCTGCTCAGTTCTCTTCTCTCACCTGAGTGAATTTCTGCTGCTGTTTTGAATCAATATATTAAGGAAAAAAACTGAGGATGATATTTAGAGATAAACTACATGCATTTAACAATGATTATTAAGTTCTCTGTGGTCTTTCTTTTTAGCTTCTAGATATCTCTGAGCTGGATATGGTGGGTGCTGGCCGTGAAGCAAAGAGAAGAAGAAAGACATTAGGTTGGTACAGCAGTCTACTTACAAAGGTTATCAGTACACCTGCAAATAGGATCAAGATTTGTAGTACCATTTTGTTCTTAATTTGCTAAATCTTAGCCTGAGCTAAACTTTAAAAAATGAGGGGATGTGATACCAACCAACCCAAACAGGTTTTAAGGGGGGATTTTCACTTGTTTCAGTGCTCCTACTTATATTGCCTTGGCCTAAGTAATGTAACTCAATCACGTGAAAGGGTTAAGCTAATCAGATGTGCTTTGGGCAGCTCATAGGTGTGTGAGTGGCTTCAGTGCTGGACATTTTTCTGAGTTATTTTCATATGCTCACTTCTGCTGGCTGTATGGCCATGTAAATTGTGTGAAAGTAATGTTGAAAAAAATTGTAGCACTCTCCAAAATTTTGACTGGGAGATCTTAACAAGGGAATAATATCTGATACACTGCTTTTAAAGCAAGTGACAGGGTGGTACCTTATGAAGAAGATATACTATGCAGCAAATTTGTCCCAAAGCAACTTTTTTGTATGTTTCACAAAAAAAAGAATACCACCTCAGAACAAAACCAGAATGACAATTAAAATGTTACTTGGGCTTTCATGCCTTCTAGTATCAAATTACTCAGTTACTATATCGTGTACATGGTGGTTCAGTTGTTAACGGGTTCATTATAAAACTGTGTTTGGAGATTACTGTATCTATTTCAGCATATATCTCTTCAAGCATGCTTTTAGCATACTTTGAGAAATGCATTTTTATCTCTTTGTTTAAAAAGTATATTCAATGTTTCTGAAAAAAAAAATTTTGACTCGCTTCTGGTTTTATGCAATAGATACAGAAGTTGTGGAAAAGCAAGCCAAAGAGGAAACAGTAGTAGAAAATGCTACCCCAGATTATGCTGCTGGCCTTGTATCTACACAGGTAAAACTAAGCAAGATCATTTGAACAAAAACCAACCTGTCAAAAAAAAATATATAATCTTCACATGTACTATCTAAACCATTTAGACACTGTAATGATATTCTACTCACTTGCTGAAATATGTTTCTTTATATAAAAACTTTTACATATTTTTTTCAAAATTCCATTGTATTTTCACCAAAGAAAAATCAAACCTCTTGCTAGAAGTTGTTCAGTCAGGGAGAGGGAGAATAAGTCATGTGTAGGCTTTTTTCTTCCCATTTCAGATACAGCACATTAGAAACCATGGTGTAGCTTTGTTTTCTCAGTCAGGATGTAGGTTTTACAAGAATGTTATGTCCTACCCTTGCTTTTGAGTGAGAAACTGACTGTTGGGCATGTGTGAGAAGCCAAGGCCAACATACAGACAGATCTTGGTAGGCCAGAATCAGGAGTGAAGGTTGTCTTCTCTTTCTGCTAGGATAAGAGTGCTAAGATAATCTTTGTTTTAGCAAGTTCCACATGTTAGAGAGTGTCCATATTTTATATAGTAGGGCTACCTTAAATGGTTTGTCTATTTAACTTATTCTCTGCAAAACTTCTTTCCTTTCTCACCCCCTTATGTTCACAAGGCTGGATCAGGCAGTGAAATTGTCAACGATGCTGCTGTCATTATTCTGTGTATGCAGTGTAAATACAAAATGAGGCTTTTTCTGTAGCCTTATCATCCTAGAAGGCATCAGTCATATGTTGGTGTTGACTGCCTGTATCAGTGGAAATGGCATTTTTGCCTGTGGTATTACTGCTGCCTTCTGCTTGCCTATGTCCCTGAGGGCTTTGTGTTCTCCTGGGTGATACCCCAGTAAGCCTTATGCCTGTGGATGAACATCGTTCTGCTTGCTAGTGGTGAAGAGCATGTTTCCTCAGGCAAATCACTTAATCCTTGAGCATAATTCTTCATAGAGTGCCATCTACACAAAATTCTAATGTTTGAAATAGAAAGTTAATAGAAAGTTAAACAGGTTGTTAGGTAGAACTAGCGGAGTCGTCTGCAGTTAAGTTCCCAAAAGGAAAATCTTAGTAAAACTTAGTAAAAATGTTGAAGTTCTATTTAAAATGCAGAAACAGCCCATGAATACTTGCAGTGTGGCTTTAATGCTTTCTTTTCTGTTCTATAGAAACTTGGCTCGTTGAACAATGAGCCTGCACTACCTTCTACAAGTTACTTACCTGCTACCCCCAGTGTGGTGCCGTCGTCCTCCTATATCCCAAGCTCTGAAACACAGCCAGGTAACAGACACTTCTTTACTCTTGGGACCTGATAACTCCAACTCTGTACAGTTTCATTGTCTGGCTGCTCTTCTATTTACAAACCTACTGTCCCTCAACTTGAGTGAAACTCCACATTAACAATATAAAATCCATTGCAAGACTCCAGCCTTTGAGTCTGGGGAAACCAGACATATTATTTAACCTAGGTAAAGAAAATACTTGTTGTCTCTAATTTTTTAGAGTGACTGCTAGGTAGGTCAAGTAAGTGAAACAATTTCCTGATTTGTTTTTTTTTTCTTGCACAGTAATAGAAAATCCAGCTTTTGTAATCCCCAAAGAGTAATCAGTATAAGTCTGAAGTATATATTCCATGCTCACACATGCTAGCAGGTACAAACCGTTGCTTTCAGAAGTCAGTTTTATTTCTAGAGGCAAGTGCATATTACCTTTCACACAGTTTGGGATTAACACATCCATTTTTCTTACATCTTTGTATAACAAAGATAATAGCTGACCTGCATATTTTGAGAAGTGCTGTTATTTTCAGTTCTAGAAAATTGCCAATAGTAAAAAATAGTTTGTACAAGTCCTTTTTTCCTACACTTTTATTTTAATCCACTTGATTTTATTTTTCCTTCCCTGCTGTGTGTGAAATCTTCAACGGAATGTATCAGTTTGTGCTAACAGATGTGTGTGACTGGGATTCATTACCAGGCCTGTCTGTTAACAGAGAACCAACATTTCCCTTTAATACATTAGTTTTACTTTTGCTTGTGAGCTGTGGCATTTTGGGCACTATAGAAAGCTGCATATGCAAAACGCAATCATTTCATTTGGCCTCAAAACAGTTCAGAATCTCTCTGAAGGTCTATGAGTATCTTTCTCTGGCAGAAAATTGGCATCTCCAGAAGGAATGCAGCCAAGAACACATCACTGTGTCAGCAGCTGTAGTACTATTTTCCAGAGTGTTGGCATTGTGTTCAACAGCAGGAAAAGTCTAGTTTAAAATTCTCTGTTCTCTACTCTCTCCTTTAGGACTATGGAGCGTTTAGCTTTTCTTATGAACCAGGAACATAAACTGTTTGCTTGATATAAGATGCACACAGAAGATCCACAGATTTGGCCTCATAAAATCTGAGGTTGCATAATTAAGACATTACTTTATAAAAGTCAGTTATTCTGACAAGAAACAAAGCCAGTAGTGAAACTTGTATAAGAATAGCTCATAGTTGCAAATGTTTATCCTCTCAACTGTTCCACACCTACTGAAAAATACCAGTATTGCTGAAACCATTGTCTGTGCCAAGGTTTTGACATCTCATTTCCTAAAATCTGATCAGAAGGGTATCAGTGTAGCTCTGATCCATATCTGTCTTTACCCTTCTGTGAACACAGTGTAAACAGGTTTGTGAAGGGTGTTTAAGCAGCTGTGCCTGTGTCCAAGTCCTGCAAAAAAACGTAGGTAGTGTCCACTGGGTAATTTCCACTGTCTGGACAGATGGTAACTTGTGTGGTCAGGCTGCTGTGATTTCATGAGTTGCCTCCAACTGCAGCCAGTTTTGGAATAGTATGATGTCCTTATTGCAGGTGAATGGATCAGCTTTGAGAAAGAACAGTTAAACCCTATCAAAGTCGTGGGGTTTTAACTTCTAGCAGTTAGTGTTTAAATAACAAGTGATTTGTGAAGACTGCATTTAATTCAGACATCTGTTAAAGTACATTTGTATTTTCAGTATATTCATGTATATTCATCTGCTTCCTTTGAAAGCTGCCACTACATTAGGTAAAAACTGATGAAATATTTTTGGACTTGCTCTATGTAATAGTGCAGCAACAATCCTGGTAGGATCAGAGTACAGTTGTTATAATTATATAAACTGAAAAGTAAGTATAGCAGTTTCAATTTAATAAGTTAGATATTGATTAAGCATCAAATTTGGTGCTAAGTATGGTGTATCCATATTGAACAGCTAGTTACTCTGTTGTCTAATTATTTCTAAAGATAACTGAGTGGAAAGAGCATTAGCTCTTTACTTTTTCATATGGATATTAGATGTCATATTGAATTGTGGTGCTAAAATGGAATCATCAGAGATTTTAGTTTCCTTTAAAGGCCACTGGTGATGCTAATCCCTATTTGTGGATAATAATGTTTTTAATTATCCTGACTGGTTTTTGCAGCTGGCTCTGCACGAGAGGCCTTGCAGACCAACAGACAGACTGAAGAGCCTGCAGCTCCAAATGCTACTACAACTCTCCCTGCACAGTTCAAACAAAGAACACCCATGTACAACAGTAACTCTAATCCCCCTGCAGCTACACCTACCTCACCCCTAACACCCACCACACCTCCTGCCATCTCCCCTGCGGCACAGGCACCACAAGTGGCCCCCCAAACTCAGCAACAGCCACCACCGAAAAAAAGCCTCTCTCTCACAGTAAGTAAAAACAGGTTCTTTTTGACTAATGATTTTGATGTGGATTGAATCTCATTTGTATGTTGGCATTTCTTGGCCTTTGGATCATGGAGTGGTTGAGGCTTTTTAGATGAGGCTTTGTTTTTTTATAACCGAAGATTACAAAAATACTTTGTGGTTTAGCATTGCTGTCTTAATGTTATTCACAACATTTTTAGTTGTGCAGTGTTAACGTTGCAGTAAGATGTCGTTACTTAATGCTGTATGTTATGTAAAATAATGTGTTGCTCATTATAAGGAATTTCGGGAGAAAGGTATATTTCCAGCAGAAATTGCCCAGCCAATTGCATATAATATAAATTGCTTAAAATTGTCCTGACATTGCTGTAGTAGAAGAAAATACATCAATAGATTATTTAAAGGTAAAAGATTGCTGATCACCTCATCCTCCCATTGCATGTTTTTCAAAGACCAAGAGTGAGGATGTATCTTGAAGCTTCTTATTCCTGGTATTTTGGTATGTTTTATGTGCATGCTTGCAGTTCAGTTCAAGATGCAACTGATCAGAAAACTTTGCTAAACACATTGGTAAGCCTGGCTTGCAAGATCTGAACTTAAACAAGCTGGGTGACTTCTTTTCAGTACCTCTACTGCATTAATTAAAGGAAAAGAAATCCTCTGAAATTACTGCAAGCCTGGGTTTGTTGGATTGTAGAGAAAGCATTGGATTTTCTTTTCTTCCCTAATGTCATAAAGGATACAAAATGGATAACATAAACATTAAGCCTCTCATGTGTTTCTGTAGCTATTTGAAGGTGGGGTGTCTTTTCAATGTCCAGAGTTCAGTTGTCACTTTGTGTGTTAGGTATAAGTATTGCAGAGGGGAAGCCTTGAGGTTAAGATGTCTTTTTTGTTAATTTTTTTGTGGGTCCTACAAACTTTCACATTATTCTTTTATGCTCATCTGTGGGTATTAATGTGATTCCTGTTGGCAGAGTTTTTCTCAACTGAATTGACGTTTGTTCTGTCCATTACAGAGGGAGCAAATGTATGCTGCCCAGGAAATGTTCAAGACTGCAAACAAAGTTACAAGGCCAGAAAAGGCTCTTATACTTGGATTCATGGCTGGATCCAGAGGCATGTATTGATACTAATGTAGCTAATTTCTGAATACACAAATCTGAAATACAGCTCAGCATTTCTAAATGTGCATATGAGAGTGCATTGCTTTAGCTTTGTCTGTATGTGTTGTACTCTTTGCTTTATACTGGACTCTACATAATTTTATGAATTGTAGTTCAAACTACCTGGAAATGGGTCTTTAGGTCCATTTCCACCAAGTCAGCTGGGTCTGTTAGAACAGCTGCTGACCGCAATATAACAGAACTCACTGTAGAATTATGGCTTAGGGTTGAAGAGAAACAAGGCAGCTGGTAAGCAGTGAACAAAGTGGTTGGGTGCTACTTCTCTGCCTAGAGACCAGTGAATGTAAATTCTTTTGTGGCCAGTTGATGTACCAGTTGAGTAGTACACAGTCCCTTTGCTAATTCCTTGCTTTAGAAACTGGCAACTGTTGTCTCAGAGACTTTAGATAACTACTGGTGCTGTGAATCACAGGGAGATAAGCTGTCTCATAGCTGGATCCTGTTATGTGTTGGCCTTGATAGACCAAAGCTGTTTTGCCTAGAAGATTATCGGATGTAAGATGAGAAGGGGCTTAAAAGTCCTTAAGTGAACTCCATCATCTGCACACTAGCTCTGGTTTCTAATTTGGTATTTGGGGGCTCTTACCACCAGAATCCCACAGCCTAAGTGTGGCTTATGCATTTGGAGTAATGCAGTACACTAGTGAGGATGACCAGAGCAGAGTTACTGTGGTGATCCCTGAGCTTTGGGTTTGGTGCATCTTTCATTAATGACGGTGTTTTCAGTACTCCATGCTACTTCAAATTGCAGTAGGAGGCTGTACTTTAATATCTACAGGGACAGCTTTTTCTACCACAAGGTAGAATACTATTTTGGAAGTGTGTGTGATACAGATTCACATATGCATGTATAGTAAAGTATGAATTCCTTCAGTAATAATGTTAGCACCTTCTGAAGGTTTGATAAATAACTGTCAACTGATATTCTTGAGCATCATTCCAGTATCTTGAAGTGTAACATTTAAAACTTCTACTGGAATGGAACTGAGTCTGGGACAAGTGGTTTCAGTGAAGCTTTTTGGGCTTCCTTAACAGCTAAAAATTCTTGAAGCGTTTAGCTACAAAATGTCTCCCAAGTAAAGTAACTCTGGTAGTTCAAGTTCACCAACTCCATTTAAATATAAACTTCTCTTCTGACCCTTGAGGCAGAGGGACATGACACTGGCAGGCTTTACTCCCTCTTTTATTGTTCTTCCAATTACTTTAGCCTTGAGCTTCATCTTTTGGGGTCTGGTTTCGTTATTTTTAAAACTTGGTCTCAGGATTATGGAGGGAGAAAAATCTTTGTCTGTGGTTTGCTCAGCTTTGTGTTTGAGACTTGTTGTTTGGGCTTTTTTTAAGCATAAAAACTGCCTATCTTGTCTAATCTACTGTTGAAATGTATAACGTGTTTCTCACCTTGTTTCCACAGAGAATCCTTGCCAAGAGCAAGGTGACATCATCCAAATTAAACTTAGTGAACATACAGAAGATTTACCAAAGGCAGATGGCACAGGCAGCACCACTATGTTGGTTGACACAGTCTTTGAAATGAACTACGCTACTGGTGAATGGACCAGATTCAAGAAGTACAAACCTATAACTAATGTTTCCTAAGAGATGAAGCAGCAGCAGACTGGACCAAATCAAGCTTAGAGTCAACCAGCTCATAAAGTATGTCAACTGTACAAAATGGCATTCATGTGTACATTTCTAATTACCCTTCAGAGTAGAGGCTGTGCTCTTCAACCAAACTGAGCTCAATGAACAGAAAAGATGGTGGTGTCAAACTTGCTTTTTTTTTTTTGTATTTTTTGTTATTAATCTTGGGAGAGGGAAAGATAATCTTGGGGGAGGGGGGTAGAAAATTTTGGTGTGTTTTTGTTTTCCTGCAGTTCAGGATGCTGAAAAAGGAGATCAGTTTACTGCTGAATACATGAAAAGGAGACTACTGCACAGTCATTCATGGTTAACTGAGGGCACAGATCTTTATTGTAAAATCATTTTCTTTGGCAACATTAGTTCTGTCGTGAGAATGGATGTTTGAAGTACCACAGGTCGGTGCTTGATAACTGTATTTCAGCTGCAGTAAAACTATTGCAGATGGTAGATGTCAGTGTCCAAAGGTACCCACTGTATGTTTATTTATGTTTGGGTCATAGGATGAGATTGAGCAGCTTTGTTAACTCTCTATATTGTCAATGTACATGCCCAGCATGAGTTAATCTATATTTGGCATTATTTGAGATATACAGAAACTGAGTATCATAACTTTCTGAAGAAAAAAACCCATCAAAATTATGAAAGTAACTGTGGCTGGTCACTGCCCAGAAGTGATGGTTTCTTGTCATAGGAATCTTGGGGTAGAAGTTGGCCTGTGGCTCTTGCATAACAAGTCATTTGCACAGTGGAACTTAAGTGGAGGAAGGGAAACAACTACATCTCAAAACCAATTGGAGCTTGATTTAAAAATGGCCCTAGAAATGATTGAGACACATCTGAGTAGAAGTTTTGTTGTCTTAAGGCACTGTTAATGTATGTTTGGTTGAGCAGTCATAAATTTTGGGTCAAGCCCTGACCGAAAAAGTTTTGAATGACTGTAGCTGTGGTTCTTACCAGTGTAGTATTATCAGTATAATTGCTAATGTGATCACAATTATACTGGCATATAAATGTGCCTTGTACTTGTCCCCTGCTAGTAGAAGCACATTTTTATCTTTATAACTGTGTTCATACCACTGGTGTAATCTGGCTTTAACAGTACAAACAAAGCTGGCATTTACTGAGAGGATTCATATACATAAGTCAGGATTCCTTCTTGGGAGACCTGGCTTCATCATTTGAAGAAGTCTTGGATTCAGTGTCTGGTTTCTTGCCAGTACTTGTGTGTGGAGCTGTGCTTGGTTGGGAATGCTGCTTAGAAGGCAGAAATACAAAGATGAGTAGCAGAGTGGTGATGTGTTCAGGAGGTACCTTGGGCTGACTTAAAGGTTCATGTTGAAGTAGAACTTTTAGGACAAAATGAGGCTTCTTTTTTTCTTGTTCCTTTTTTCTGAAAAAAAAGCAGACCAAATCCCATAGTACACTTGTATACTAAGAAAGACATTTAGATGTTTGGTTAGAGTCGTTTTTTTATCGGGGAATTTTCATTGCATTTTAATCTTAGTTTTTCAATCAAACTACCCAACAAGACAGGGCAAGTATAAATAATATTTTAAAAAACTCCCTGTATTCTACAGTTTTTTAAGATGTGACCAAAAGTGTAGATTTCTTAACTTTATTTAAGCAAATACACAGAATATTCTAGCTCCTGTAACAGGCAGAGTGTTTGATGGTAACTGCTGATGTTACAGTGTTGTGCATGTTTTACTGTGGAAGTTACATTTAGCTGTCACATCAGGCTATCCTCCCCAGAATTGCCCATTTCAGAAGCAACGTAGATTGTAATTTTGATTCCAACTTTTCTTTTTAAACAGCTAGAAAACAGCTTTACAAGTGAGGGTGAGTAGTGAGTTTTAGTTTTTAGGAATTTAGTAGAATGTGTTATGGTTATAACTTATTTGGTTTTAGAGTGTTACACAGTGAGGGCTAATGATAGGATATGAAAGTATTCATCTTTTAGAAGAAAGGCTTAAAGAAAAGTGACATTCCTTTTGTTGTCTGCATTCAGATTTTAAAATTTCCTTGTGATGACCAGTTTTCTGTAAATGTGTGTGATACTTCTGTCTTAGCTGCTCCTGCTTGCTAGATGAGCTGCAAGTATCAGATACAGTTGCTAACAATGAGCATTTAGAAATTGTCTGGCTTGAAGGTCATGTACTGTGATTCCAGGATTCTTGATGCAAGACCTGTGCAGTTCAGTCGTGCTCAGGAGCTGCTGTGTGGTGGCTCTTTTGCCTTGCTGGAGATTAATGGTGGTCCCTCACTAAGCCTTCTGGGTCCACAGAAGCCTGCATTTCAGACCTGTGCTTTGGGTGGAGATAGCAGTCCCTCTGCTCTTCAAGAAGCCCTTCTAGAATGCAGTGGAGTCATTTGAGTGCAGTAGTATGTAGGAAGCTTAACCATGCTGCTATTTGTAATTGTTGCATAATGCAGTTGGTCTCCACGCCTGTTAGTCTAAAGTCAGTCATAGGCAATAAATGGAAATTTTAAGTAGAACTATAGTGTATTTTTAATTCCGTTAACTCATTAGGATGAGACAATTTAACACTGCAAAATTTAATTACTTTTTAAAGTCACTCTATGACCCTCAATACCAGAGCATTACTTCAACTTGATCTGTGAATCTAGAAAGTGCTTAAATGCCTCAAGCAAGGGAAGTTTCTGTAACATTGTTAGAATGATACAGTAAGAAGTAAAGCTACATGGAGTTCTTTGGTTCAGCGAATGAAATCATCAAATCTGTGTTCTGAAAGTAGGAATAATGCCAGACAAATCAGAAAGGGCAACTTCAATATTGAAATTCCAATATATTGGAATTGTTACATACAGAACAAAATATGGTCTTGGAACTTGACGTTTTTTTTCTTAAATACTCAGTCACTTGGATGTGAAGCTATTCAGTGAGGCTCAGTGTGTGCTGTAAGGTTAAATGAAAGCATTTCTTTACTCTAGAATGACTTGCAGATGTACTGAGTTGACCAGAGAAGTAATTCAGAGTTTTCCTAAAGCTTTGCTTTTGTCCTTTCCTCGTCCCTTTATCTAAGCATTAAGTTTTAGGAAATAGCAAGCCCAAACTTTAGAAAACTTTGAGCTTGAACTGCACCTCATCAAAGGGCATGTCCCAGTCGCTCTTGCTTGTGGAGATGCCCCTGTCTGTGAAAGCCTAGGCATGACATGCATTGGCTTCTTTGATTTGAGTATGAAATACTGGAGAAAGAAGCAGTGAAAGTGGCTTGTGTTTTCCCTGTCCTGTCCAAACTTTTCTTTAGGGGAGAAAGAGCACATTCATCTTACCCAGAGTTCTTCAACAACTTGTCCTATAGTGAAGTGCTAGGTTTCTGAAGGCTCCATTTTCTTTCATGTGTGCTATGAGGACCAGAAAGAGTGAAATGAATGTAATGAAGAAAGGGATCCCAAGAAGGATGCTGAGCAAGAGTTCTGATCACAAATTCCATCCTTTTGTTCATTCTTTTGCTACTCCAGTGCTTTGTAGTTACCTCCATACAAGCCAGTCTAGGCTTAGTACAGTTAACACTCTAGTACTGGGCTGGTATTTTGTGGGTTAACCTGGTTTTCAGTGCTGGCTTTGCCATTTAATCTTTCAGTTCAATACCATGGGATCCTGGATACAGTGGGAGCCTTTAGTAGTTGCTTGACATCTCCATGTGGAATTAGTCACTTCTCTCACTAAGTTGTGTCAAAGTGCAGACCACTTGTCTAGATAAAAGAATCTTGAGACTTTGACATCACATGGTTTAAGAATGAATCACATTTTCATAGTAAGATCTGACTGGAAAAAAAAAGACAAAAAAATGTTAAGCCAGAGCCCTCTGGGAATCTGGTGCCTTTAACAAAAACTGTCATTTTGTAAAATGTCACATCTATAACATAGCCTGTATGTTTTCTATTGGTTTTTGTTTGTTTTGGTTTTTTTATGTACAGATGTAAATTCAAAATATTCTGTCTTTGGGTACGTATTTTCAGTGTAATACAGTATGTATAATAAAAAATTTAGATTTTCTAAGGATGTGGACTGCTGCTCTTCTTAATAACCAAGTTGTTTATTGTACTAACAGTTGAGTTGATGTACCACCAGCCTGAGACCAAATGGCCAAATCACCTGATAATGTGTATCTTTTCAGTTTTGTGGCATTGTTTCTGTACATGCATTTCAGAATTGGCATTTCAAAGCTGACAAGTGCTGGTTTTGCTGTTTTAGGATATTTGTGAGTGGATTTACTGAAATAGTTGCTCTTGCTCCGTGTGTGGGTTCACTGAAAGTGGGTGAGCCCTGGGTGCTGTGTCTGCAGTGTGAAGCTGTGCTGAAGCACTGGAGCCACAGCCGAGATCTGATGGAAGATCTGCCATGCCCAGGTTCTGTGGATGGGGTATGGAAGTGTGGAATAAACCCTGTTGTTCTTCAATGCTGCCTTTATCTGAATTGGTGCAATGGTGGCTTCTCTCAGTTTGGGTGCTGCAGAAGGTGAGTTTGTTTTAGGAATGGTGGCTTTTAGGGTGGGGATTGTGGGTTTTTAGAAACTTGTGCTCATATACTGTTCCTAGGGTCTGGTCCTGTGATAAGCATGAAGGTTTGTCTTACAGTGTTGCGTAGAGATGTGTGGCTGGCCTTATCCCAATTTCTCTGTGTGCAGCTGTGTGAAATGGCTCTGTTCCACTTGCCTGTCCTGGGGTGGTGCCAGACATACTCAGAAGTTTTTCTTTTCTGTGTCAGGTTGACCTTATCAAATAGCCAGGAAGGGAATTAAATTCCAGGTCAGCTGCTCTGCTAGAATGCTTGGGACAAAAGCTTTGGGAGAGGTTGGGATACACACTTAATTTGTTATTTCACAGAGGACTTGCTTTCTGAGATTTCCTGGTGCCCAGACCCTGATACACTCTGCATGAACAGGGATGTGCCAATTCACCTGCCTGCTGAGCTGGCCTGGGCAGAATCACACCCAGCTGTTTTTAGCGGTCTCTGTGCCACTGGACACTTTGGAGAGGCTTAGCTGGTACCACGCTGTAGGGGATTTAATATTGAGGATGTTGATCTAATGCTAACCCTTAAGACTGTTGCTGGACCAAGCATTGTCTTCCAGACATGAGCAAACCCCTGCCAGGTGCTGTCCTGTGTTCCAAGTGCCTTTAGACAGTGCTTGAACGTCGCAGACTCCACTCCTCTCCCTGCCATGCAGGTGTGCGTGTAAAGGCTCTCCTGAGAACAGGGAAAATTAGGCAAGAAGCAAAACCTGGCTGTTCTAAAGTAAATGAGGTGTCTGTTTCCAGAGCCTGCTGTGTTTCAAGATACTTGCATTGTACCATCCCTGGAATTGCTCTCAAGGCTGAGTTGGATGGGCCTTGGAACAGCCTGGTCTAGTGGAAGGTGCTCCTGCCCATGGCAGGGGGTTGGGACTGAGTGATCTTTAAGGTCCCTTCCAACTGAAAACATTCTGGGATTCTGGGACCTTTTCCTGAGGAATTTGGGGAGAGGCCTTTACTTGCTTCACAAAATGTGCTTCCTGTGTAGCATTTGGTTTTATAATATACTTATTCCTTCCTGGTAGAAATTTAATGAAAATGGAAACCAGTTGGTTTCTCTGAATGGTTGATTGAACCCCTCACAAGCACATAAGCTTGTTTCTAGTGCCTGCCCCATAATTTGGTGTCACTGAAGTCCATCTTCTCTCTCCTTTTTGCTTTTCATCTTTCATTAGAATTATTTTTTTTAATTGGCTGTTTCCTGACATAGGAGAGTTGGCAAGACAAGCTGATCTTGTACTAAAATTTTGTGATCATCTGCATGGATCCAGAGCAAGGGAACCCAAGCTGTGCCTCAATGGAAGGTGTTTCCTCCTTCCCATCCCCAAATGCTGCAGCCATGAACAGCACAGGCAGCACCCCCTGTACTTGTTCTGCCTAAAGCACCAGCTGGGTTTGACCTCCAGCCTTAGAGCTGACACCCAAGACCACCTTTTTAACTGATGGGAGGATTAAATAAGAATTAAATGTTCTGTGCTACTTGTGAAAAAATAAACTTCTAGCCTCTGTATATGATTATGGTTGGCTAAACCATCAGATCCCTGCTGCAGTGCACCATCTTTCCTTTGGCTAGAGTGTTTAGAAGTGACTGTAATAGTATGTAACTTTTACTTAAATTCCCCCAGCTCCCTTTTGCGGGTTTTGTTGTTCCACCTCCACAACAGCCGTCGCTGCCGGAGGTTTCTGCTGGCGCAGTTCGGGAAGAGCGGCTCCCCAAGGCCGATTTTGGGTGGGGTGGTTTTGGTGCGGGCCCGGGTGTGGCGGTGTCCCCTGCCCAGCGCTGTGGTGCCATCGCGTGGCCGTTCTCTCGCCAAGAGATTTCACCGTCCGGAGCACAGAACCCCTCGTGTTCTCTGGGAACAGTGCTGCTGCTTTTTTTTTTTTTTTTTTTCTTTTCTCCTTCACCTCTGTGGGAGTGTCTTGGGCACAAAGCTGTTAACTGCTTGTTACACCTGCATCCCTAAAGCCCAGACACTTGTTGTGTTTTATGGGAGTCAGTGGATATACCTTGGAATAACCTTGCATCTTAAAGAGGGGTCTGGATTGGCTGTTGCTTCCCAGCACAGCCCGTGGGGTGGTGCATCCCAGGGGGGTCAGGAGTGCTTCTGCTTTTTTGTCTGTGGAGGAGCAAGTACTTGCAGCTGGTACCTCTTCTACACACAGCCAGGTTTGGGTAGGAATCACAACTTAAATTGCTTGAAGAAAATCTTTTCCAAGAAAAAGCCCATCAGAATCCTGATTGCAGTTTGAATATGTTGCTCTTTGCCAGCCACAGCAGCAGCCCAGCCCACCCTCAGCTGCTAGCTCAGCAGTAGAGTGAGGGTCAGCAATGCTGCCAAAGGACCACAGTCCTGTCAAATAGCTGGACACAGCACACCAAGCGGCATCACTTCTCCTGGAGTCATGGGAACAGGACAGCTTTGTAGCACCTTGCCTGCCTTGGAGCATGACAGTCATTTGCCACTCCAACAGGGGTCTGTTAAGCCTAGGACACCAACAGTGTGGTGGAGTGGTGGGTAAACATGGGAAGAGCCCAAGAATGCAAGGATAAATTATCTGAGTCCAGAGGAGGGCCAGTAAGATCCTCAGAGGCCTGGAGCACTTCTGCTATGAGGACAGGCTGAGAGAATTTGGGTTGTTTAGCCTGGAAAAGGGAGGGCTCCAGGAAGATTTCACAGCACCTTCTGCTACCTCAAGGGGCTATGAGAGAGCTGGAAAGGGACACAAGGACATGTGGTGATAGGACAAAGGGGAATGACTTTGAACTGAAAGGGTACAGGATTAGATTAGTTATTAAGGAAAAAAAAAAAAAAACTCCACTGTGAAGATGGTGAGGCACTGGATGTGATTTAGAGAAGCTGGGTCTGTCCCATCCCTGGAAGTGTTCAAGGCCAGATTGGATCAGTCTTGAAGCAATCTGGTCTAGTGGAAGGTGTCCCTATACATGGCAGAGAGGGTTGAAACAAGATGATATTTAGCTTTCAAGTCAACCATTCTGCTCTCTTTTGCTTGTAGTTAACACTTTCCTTAAAGAGTCACCTGGTGACCTACAGGCTGATGGATGTGACAATCCACTGTCAGCTCACATGATCCTCTCCTTTGCACTGTCCCCGCTGCAGGTGGGAGCTCAGCTGGGGATTTTCACCCCCACAGCACTTACAGTCACATCCCAGCTGACAAAAGCCGAGGCAGTGACAGGTCACAGGTGACTGTGAAGAAGGCTGGTGTTTGAGAGAGTCTTCTTGCTTGATGTTTCTTATTAAGCAGGTAGCTCTCCTTGTAAACAGGTCACTTGGGTATCTAACACCCAGGTGACTTGCAGGCAGTTAATGCAGAGCCTCCAAAGGTGGTCCTTGAGTTTGTAAAGCCTGGGAAGCTCAGAAATCCAAGTCTGCCCTCAGCAGATGAAACCTCTAATGGCACATTCTTTACTTGCTCATCTTGGATGAATCAGGACAGCCTTGGACAAGAGCTGTCCTTTCCAGGCTGGGCAAAGCCAGGGAGTTGGCACAAACTGCTGGAGTGTTTGGACAGGATGTTGTGTTCTTCAGAGAAGTGTCATTGCTCCTGTCTCTGCCCTGTGATCTCTGAGGGTGGAGAGCACTGTCTGGTTTGTTTGGGGACACAAGGTCTGCCAACTATGGAAGAGAAACAGAACTGACAAGAACAAGGCCCTGTGCCAGCCTACGGCATCACTTTTGATAAAGCATGACACTGCTTTTTCTTCTTTGTGAAACAACTAGCAAAAGCATTTAATCTCAATGGAGACAGGCCCAGGCACATCAGGAGTTCATGAATTTGTCTGTTTGTATTTTTCTGCCCTGAAGTGGCATTAGATTTTCCCCATCAGAAGTGTATTTCCAGCTTGTCCAGTTGCTAAAACAGTTGAGAAGAAAGCAGCCTGTCTCACCTCTTACCTGGGCTCTGCTAGCTCACCCAGAAAGGGGGCTCTGAGGGCACAGAAAGGGCTTTAATGCAAAATTTCCCTTTCTCTTCCATGTGTTAGGCTGAAACTCACTGTGAAAGTGCTGCCACATCCAGTGTGCACGTGAGTGCTGTAGCTGCTCAGCAAATGGTGACTTGGTTCTGGGACTGGGGAGTGTGGGAAAGCTCCCCACTAACCAGGGGTGTGCAGCTTGTGGGATGGAGGGGACTGGTCTGCTGCCAGCTTCCCTAGCAGGATAAATCTCACTAGGTAATTGCAGTGCACAGAGCTGCTCCATCCTCCAAATGCTGCTCCTGCAGATGTTGTCTCTCACTGCAGAAATCTCAGCCTGCTGGTGAGTGGATGGCCCTGCACAGGTCTGGGTGGAACAGGTTCTTTACACAGACTAAGATCAAACATCCTGTGGAGATACTTGTAAAACCTGTAGAGCCAAGCAGAGAATGTCATGCTGAGAGTTCTGATGCCTGCAGGGAAGGGGCAGCCCTCCAGCCACCCCTGCCTTGTCCAGAGCCACTGTGACTGTCACAGCGTCTCTGTGAGGGGCTGCCAGGGCCCAGTCCTTGAGCCTGATGTCGTGCTTGTGATCAGTCATCAGCTCAGGGAAGCCAGCTGGTCCCAGTTTGACCTACACCCACCCAAACTGGTGTTACCAGAGTGGAGGAGGCTGCCCTGTCCCCCTGCAGCTGCCATGAAGCAGGAGAGTTAGGCAGACTTTCACTGCCAGAGACAGGAGGACAGGAAAGCATCCCTGGCCCCAAACTGCCCCCACCTGGGCCACTGTGAGGAAAGCCTGAGGGTTTGTGTTAGAGCAGGCTAGTTCTGGCTCATCATGTTGGGTCCTATTGAGGGTCCTGGAGCACAAAGGACACAATGCATGACAGTGCCTGATCTCACTGAATGTGCAGCTCTGGGGGCTGCATGTGGAGCATCCACGATCCTGTATGAGGAGCCCTCTGTTCCCTCAGTTTGGGCAAAGATGTGACATGTGAGATGTGTCATTCAGCTGAATGCTAAAGGAAATCCTCTCACAGCAGCGGCCTGGCAATGCTGATTGCTGAACAGTGGGGGCAGAGGGAAAGGGGGGATCTTTCAAAGCAGGGCTGCAAGGTAAGGAAAACATGGGGACATCTGTGTCCTCAGGTGGCCCAGCAGGCGGTGCAGACACTGGAACACATGGAAAATGGGGTGGGGCCTCATTAAACTTAATGCTCTCATCTCAAAATCACCATCATCAGGATCTATGAGCTTGATCCTGATAACAAGTTGATGCATCAAGCTGGACACCATGGGGGCAACGGGGAAGGGAGAGGAATGAAATGCTGGTTGGGAAAGCTCAGTGCTCACCAGAGGCTGCGTTCTGGCTACAGCATGGTTGGCACCGGTTAAAATAGGAACTCTTCTGGGGTTGTTTTTCTCGTTTCTCTTCTCTCAGGAAATCTTGTGTGTCTAAAAATTGAGATCCTCTCACTTGACGAGGTCACGGGGGGCTGGCCCGCAGCCAGGCTGGGTTCCCAGGCTGCTCTGCCCATCCCTCCCCGAAGCCACCACTTCCTCCAGAGCGCTGCTCTCGCACGGATTTCTGCAGTTCTGTGAGGGGAGATCTGCTCCTCTGGGTGCCTGCTGCGTGCTCTGCTCTCAGGAGGCCGTATCGTCTCAAGACCTGTTGCAGTCTCCGAATATAAACCCCCCTTTGTTGGGGAGAGGTTGACTTGACTGAGCCGCATGATCAGTCAGGTGACAAAATTGGGCACAAAAGCGGAGCAGAATGAGCAGCTGGGTGAGGGCATTAGCTGCTGATCCTGCCTCTTGACAGGCTGTGTTACTCCTCAGGGAAAAATGAGTGCCTGGCCCTGTCTTCTGCTGTGGAGCTTAACCATGGTGTGTTTAACAGGTAAGTCCTGACACGGGGAGAGCTGTGCTCACGGCTGGCTGAAGCCACCATGGGCCTGTGGGAGCCCTGGGCAGGGCTGGGGCAAGGCAGGGCAGGAAGGAAGGAAGTGTTGGTACACTGGCAGTGTTGGAAATGGGGTGCATGCAGTATATACAGAAATCTGCTCATACAAGAGGAAAAGAAAAAAAGGAGGATTAGAGCTGTATTACTCTGCGTATTGAGGATTTGCAGAGGCTTTATCTTAAACCCCAAGGAGCAGGATGCCTGTTGGTAGCTGGGAAAGATCAGCTCTCTGATCTTTCAGAGATCAGCCTGACATCCTCAAGGCTCTTGTTCATACCAAGGTTCCACATGCAAAATAACACATCCTTCAATTTTCCCTGGAGATACTTTGGATGATTCACAGTGCTCCTTAACAAAATACTACTACTACTACTACTACTACTACTACTACTACTAAAGTCTAGAAAGTAAAATCGCTGTTCCATGATGTAGACAGTGTAAATGCAGGAGAGAAAATGGTTTGTCTGATGAAGCTGAGGTTGTTTGAGTACTGGTTTTTCACACCTGTGACCGACTATAACTGATAAAATACACAAACACTTTACTAGTGCTCAAAACTATTTTTTTCAGCCTGCTGAAAACTTCTTTTTTTCCTCCAGAAATTGTTAAATTACTAAGAAGTACTGGCTACCAAAAGATTATTGATGGATACTGAAGTTTTGCAAACAAGTGTATTACTTCCAGTAACATATTGTAGAAATCTACTTTCCATTTTAAAAAAATTCCTCTTAAGAGCACCACCATTTGACATTAAAACCAAACAACCAATGAAACAAATTCAACTAAAAAACCCCAACAACAACAAAATTCATCCAGCTGTGGGCAGTCCAAGTTGTTGAAACCTCTGCAGTGTCTCTGGCTGGCAGAGTTGAGCTGTTGGGGACAGGAGGGAGCTGTGGCAGATCAGTCTCTGATCTCAGAGGTCATCCTGAAAGTTTTTCCCTGGGAATTTGACAGCACTCTTAACTTAGTGTTTATGTTGGGATCAGTTTAATGGATCTCAGGACTGACTCAGTTTGTTGCCAGAGGTGAGGAAAAATCAAGCAGACTGGCTTCAGCCCCTGAGGCAGGGGAGTCAGATGAGGGGAATTGTGCATCTTGGTTCTGGGTGGTGGCATGGCCACAGTGGCAGTGCCCTGTGTGGGCACTGTGGAGCTGCTCTCCCTCCCTTGGACCAGTGCTGGCACCTCTGTCCCTTGGATTTGAGCCTCGGGCAAACCAGCATGTTACAAACTGATCACTGCAAGATTTGGTGTCTCTGTTTTAGGGCTACAGATAGAAAATGAGATTTAGTTCAGTTGGTGCTGAACATTATTGGCACAGTGCTAATAATGCCAAGGTTGTGGGTTTGATCTACATATGGGCCATTCACTTAAGAGCTGAAGTCCATGATCCTCTAGGTCCCTTCCAACTCAGACTATTCCATAAATTCTTTAAAACCTGGGCAGTGGCTCATATGGCTGGGAGCTCCTCTGCTCTACTCAGTAATTACACCAAGATGGATTTTGGCACAAAGCAGGCAATCATCAATAGGAGGGAGCACTCCCAGCAAACTGTCTCCATGTGATCACAACCTTATAAAGACTCTTTTATCCATTGGCCTGATCCTGGTGCAGAACTTTAACTGGAGCTGCCATCAGCTTGGCCTGTTGATGTTGATGTCCATACCATGGTACTGAGCACTGGTGCCCACCGTGCCTGGCCTTGCATGGTGGGTACAAAATTGAAAGAGAAGTTAAAGGCTGGGGGTGAATCAGGGCTGGGGAAGAGTCTGCAGGGATGTGGGTCTGACACCTGACAGCTTGTGCTGTCACCCATCTTGTCACCTTTCCCATGATCTTGCCCTCACCTAGATCCTGCTGTCGGGTGTCAGCTGCACTCTTTGACCTCCTTGAAAACCACAAACCAACTTCTTAGGGGTCCTTGTGTTTTCTGTGCCACGGGGCCTGGATTGCCAAGGGGGCTTAGCAGGTTTGTGCTGCTTGGGAGAGCATTTACACCCCACAGTATCAGCTCCAGCTGCCTATTGGTGCTGTATAAGGTTGAGTGTTTTCAGAAGCTGCAGTAAGTACTGAGTAAATCTGCCCTGAGTTCCTGAACCCAGCTGGTGGCACAGCTGCTGTGGCATAAGCTGCCTGTTTTGGCTTTGCTTTTCTTCCTTTTATTAGTACCACACTGCTAAATTAACAATTACCTGCTGTTTTCCATGCTCAGTTCCATGGGTCTCTCCTCTGTTAGACACTGGTGGACATTACCCATGTCTGTGCCCAGGGATGTCTTCCATCACCAGATGATGTTCCAGTCTACCATGTACACAGCAAAACAACCTGAGCTACAGGAACACCTCCTTTCTCTACAGATTGCGGCAATCCTCACTCTGAGGAGGGATTACAGAATTAAAGCAACTCTTGGCCTGCAGGTTCCCTTCTGGTTACTGGATGTAGCACCAGACAGCTTAAAAAACCCCTGAGCCCATCTTTTCTTGGCAGATCTGTTTAAGAGAGATGGGATAAAGCAGTCAGCTATTTGATAATCATCTTAAATCAGATTGTCATGAGATCTCAGCATAAACAGTCTCAAGGAGCTAACAAAACTGACTGTTTCAGACAATTCTCACACCATCTCAGACCTCCATTGGCATCTACTTACTTGTGGCCTCATGGACCCACTCATTTCTTTCCTTGGTAAGTCTCTGATGTGCCAGACATGCTCAGATGCTGCCTCAGATCCTTGCTCTGAACACAGCAGCGGGGAGTTTTCTGGACATCAAACAAGCCTATGTGGTTTATGCAGTTGATAAAGACCAGAATGAGAAGCCATCATTAAAGGGAGAGCAACAATTCAGCCACTAATTATGTTTTTTCTTCTCTTAGGTATTGCTTTAGGCCAGATAACCAGCACTGAGGTTCCCATTGCATCAACCCCAGCACCTCCCAGTACAGCCAGCACTGAGGTTCCCATTGCATCAACCCCAGCACCTCCCAGTACAGCCAGCACTGAGGTTCCCATTTCATCAACCCCAGCACCTCCCAATACAGCCAGCACTGAGGTTCCCATTGCATCAACCCCAGCACCTCCCAGTGCAACCACTGCTGCAGCCTCTGCTCCCCCAGCTGCTCCTGCAACACTCTCAGCTGGACTGACCCCAACCACTGCAAACCCTACTGCATCCACAGCAGCTCCATCTGCTGATGCAAGCACAAAATCCCCTTCCCAGACTCTGCCCATCACCACGGGGACCAGCCCCACCTCTGGCAGCAGGGCTGCCTCTCAAGGGTCTGCAGCACTGACAGTCACATCCAGCAGTGTCCCAGCGTCCCCTCCAGGAGTGACCACATCCCCTGGGGTCCCAGCATCAGCTCTGCTCCCCACCACCCCCCAGCCCTCCAGCTGCAGCACAGTGAATGTGACAGCCTGTGCCCGCTGCCCCCCTGGGACAGTCCCCACCCAAGGTAAGGGTCCCTGCTCCCACCTTCTGTGTCAGAGGGAAAAGGGATTTGTCAGGGGAGGTGAAGCCAAAACTTGCTCTTGTTGGAAGCTTGGACAGGCAGCAGGAGAGGGACTTAATTCATTTCACCCTTCTGAAATCAAAAATGTGGTATTTCCTGGCCTTGTGCTGTGTTTTGGTCTTCCTGAGGCTTTCCCAGTGGGATGACAAAGTAGTGGGATTGTGGCACAAAGTGTATCACAATTACAGTTTGATTTATTGGCAGAAGAACGTAATTTTGGGGTCCAGGGCCAAATACAAGGTCAATTTCCAGCTGTCTTGAATGTTTGAAAGAGAATCTGCTGTAGAGGCAGCCTTTTACGGTGGCCTTGAGAAAATCCTTGATCAAGTTCTGCTGTGGGCAGCAGTGCATAATATAACCTTTCCCAGAAGTTATTTGTTGTAATGTGGTTGAGTTTTGATTTCAAACACCACCACCCCATCCCACAAAAAAAAAAAAAATCTCAAAAAAAGAAAATAATTCTCCAAAATACAAGCCATGTACTTTTTGCTTGTTCCCTGCACTGCAGGGCACTTTTAAAAGCAGCTCTGATGCTTTAGGGTGAATCTGCAGAAGGCGGGAGTTCTCTGACCTCCCTTTTATGCAGGACCTTCTTTGACAGGGCCTTCTCTTGCCTGTGTTGGGGTGCAGCTGCAGTAAATCCCACCCAGTTCCTCTGTGTGGCTGGGATTGGTTTTGTGGAGCAGAGAGGGGCAGAACTTGCCTGCTGGGAATGCATGCCATGTACCTGTGCTCAAAGAAAAGCTGCTGCTGCTTAAGGCAGATCCTCGACTCTGGGGCTTTACTTAACAGTTCTTTTTAATTTAAATTAATTTAAGCTTCCTACAAGCTTAAATCATCAGTAGTCTAAAGAAGTATACTGGTTTATTTTTGTTTTGTTTTGTTTTTGGGGGTTTTTTTAATATTTTTGTGTGTTGGAGGGAAAACAAGGAAAATTTTCCTGGACCCTCAAATTAAAGAAGGAAAAAGCAGTCAGCTTAATTACTGGAGATCCACACGGACAGCCTTGGCTCCTTAGATCATCTTTTGGCTGTTCTGCAGCTTGCTAACAGTGGACAGCAGCATAATTAGCATGAACATTACAATTTCTACCCTCTAAGAGTGCCTTGCCAGAGAACTGCATCCCAAAAAGCTTCTGCCTTTGTGGCAGTGACCTGTCCTGGCAGACACAGAGGTTTCAGTCAAGTCTGATCCTGATCCTGACTTTTTGTTCCAATTTAGGCACCTTGAGCTGCTCGTGCTGCACAGGGGGCTCGTGTGTAGATCCCAGTGCCTGCAGCCCCTGCCCACCTGGCCACTACCAGCCCCAAAGTGGGCAACCATCCTGCCTGCCCTGCCCACAGGGGTATTACACCAGGTGAGTGACTGTGATACACCACAAACACTTCCCAGCTGTAAAAATCTCTTCCTTTGGGCTGTTGGAAAAGCGCTGCCAGGGCTGTTTCTCAGAGGCTGAATTCTCCTCATCAGGAAACCTTGGTGTGGATGTCCCTGTGCTGGGGGCTGCTCCTCTCTGGGCTCTCCTTTTGTACCACCCTGTCTTTTGTCTGCACTGAGGGAACATGTTGCTTTGTGCTGGGGAGACAGGAGTGAGCTGTGGGTTCACCTCCTCAGCTTTTCTGAAGGATGTGTCTGACCAACAGGCTCCATCTCCCTGCTTTTCCCAATGACTTTCTCAGGCCCTGTTTTCTTGCCCCCGAGGCACCTCACTACATTTGAGTCCCTGACATCTAAAGCAATACCCTCAGCTGATGGAGTGTGGAAAAGCTGACAAGACATCCCAGCCAGGAGCCCAGTCCTGCAATTCCAGGGCTCACCCAGGGCTGCCCCACCCAGGGATGCTGTTCAAGTGTCCTCTGGCTGCGGGACGTGTGCATGTGCTGCTCTCTCCATTTTATCGGATTTTCTCTTGCTGTATCCGTGTCTGCAGTGAGCTGTGCCCTTTCTGTGGTGGCAAGGACAGGAGTAGGGGCAAGAGCCTCCCCAGGACTGTGTCCATTGCAGGGCAGCTCCATTTGGATCGGTCCTGGGGACTGGCAACAAAATCTGGCTGTAGGAAGGGTGACCTGACTGTGCAGATTGTTTGCAGCAGCCCCTGAGTTTGAGGTGCCAGCAGGATCTTCCTCCGTGCTCCCCCCTTGCAGTTTGTGCTGTGAGAACCTGCCTTAAAAATGTACCCCCATATTGTTTTAAAAACCAGTCAGGAGCAGTCTCCAGGGCACACAGAGCTGCTGTGCTGGGATGTGGGAGAGGGTCAGGCAGCAGTGCTGGGTTGGTGTGTGCCAGAGCAGGGACCAAAGGTGGGGGGTTCTGGAGGGCACCTGGGGGTGCAGTGTGTGCATGGCCATCTCCTGGTGGCTGCCTGGGCCTCAGGGCTTCAAAGGTGCCATTAAACATTTCTGTGGTATTTGGAGAACTCGGCCTCCCCGCAGCTTTGAGTGGCTCTGGCAGGCCAGTTTTTTGTTGTTTGTTTGTTTCCAGTTGGTTTGGGGGTTGCTGGTTTGGTTTCTTTCTGCAAATCTCATGCAGCCCTGAAGTTTCTGAAGGAATCAAAAAGCATGTCCTTGTTTTCCTCCAAAGCATCTCTGAGTATGTTATCAAATTCCCATGCCCACATACTTGAGGGGATTTGGCTCTGTTAGTGATGAGTGTAAAAGCTTTCTCTTCCCCTGACTTTGCCTCATTTCCTCCCCCTCCTCCTGGACATTTTGCTTCCCTTTTCCCACAGTCCCTGCTATTTAAGGTCGGGGCTCTCTCATGTCACTGTCTGTGGTTTAGGTCCTTTTTTCAGCTCCTGATTCCCAGCAATGGAGCAGCTCCTTTTGAAATCACTGATGGATGCTGCACAGCAAACACCTTCCCTATTCCATTTCCAAGAGTGGATTTAAGAGTCTGACTTTAAGCCAAGGGTTTTAAGCCTGACCACAGCGTATTTTTCAAGACCTTCAATTCAGATGGTCCCTTTCCATATTGCTCACAGGCAGAGGGCATCTCTAGTGTTACTAATACAGAAAACTTTATTTTTTTAGTGGACCTTTAACATTCAGGTGAGTTCAAACTGATGTTTTTCTGCCTGAACTCTTTTTTCATAACTGCTCCATTTCTAGACTTGTCAGTGTCATGTTCTGCCCTATCTTCTCCAAGTGGATAGAGGCTTGGGTGACCTAAAATTGTGTCCCACTCTGCTCCCTTCCCTCCCAGCTTCCCAAGGAGCACTGTGTGTCTTCCCTGCCCACCAGGACATTTTGCTAATGAGTCTGGGACTGCAGCCTGCAGAGCCTGTGAGCAAGGTAGGCCTTGATTTGTGTTCAACCCAAATGCATTTTCATCACATGATGCTTTTTCCCAGGGCCAGATGTAATTACCAGGTAACTTAAAAGTACTGAAGGGTAACCAGGTTAAAAATAGCCCAGATCTCTTACCTATTCTGTTGTTATTAAAATAAAAAGAGCAGATCTCAGCCATGCTTCCATGCTTGTTTTTGCAACAAGTTAATGCTAACTCTGCAATGAAAGTCTGGAAAAATGTTTTATGAAATTCAGTTTTAGGACAAGGGGGGAGCATTGTCAGGAAAATAAAATATTCTCTATTTCTGATAGCAAAAATTAGTCTAAACCATCTTTGTTTTCATTTAGACAATTTTCTGCAGTCTGAATATTAAGTGTAATACTCTCTTTATTTTCCACACGTTCAAACTGGGGTTTCAAAAAGGAGCTGCTTTGCACCTGGCTAATGCCACTCAGGCTGGTACAATGTGTTTGCAGACAGGGTAACAGCATGTGCAGAACAGAACAGCACTTACTTATGCAGAACTCTAATTAACACATGCAGTGCAGCAGCTCCTCTGCACCCAAAATGGGGTCCTGCTTGAACATGCACAACTGTTCCTTTGAAAATCCACCCACCGAGCTGCTGGGCTGTACCCAAACCTTGGCTGTCACTTGCTGAGTCTGGGAGGAACAAAATCTGACTGGTGACAGCGATGGGGTCTGTCACTGCCTTTACTCAGCAGATCTGAACACTGTGTTAGACAACAGGGGAGTCTGTGGGGGTGGCCCCTAAATCCTGCAAGTATAAATGTAAAAAAATCCTTTGCCTTGCAGGGAGAGGGGAGATGGGTTTGGTTTCATCCTGCTCTGCCACAGCCTCTGCTGCCAGGTTTGAGGCAGATCTTACCCACACCATGTCCAACTCCTCTCTGAAGCTTAATTCTGTCCCATGTGGGCAGTGACCATGCTGTGCATCATCAGGCACCTCCAAACCCACCTGAACTCCCAAGTGCTGCTCTCTCAGCTTTCCTGTTGGTGTGGTGAGACTCACAAATTGGGTCCTGCTGGCCCCTGGGCACTTTGGGACAATTCACTCCTTTTTGTGCCTTGGGAAGGGTCTGTACATGTCCTCCTGGTCCTGGTGGTGCAGGGATGGAGGCTCTGCACCAGCAGAGCCACCTTGGCTGGAGGGTCTTGTGTCCTTCCTTTTGCAGGGAGGAAGATGCACCCCAGACTTCCTGGGGTGGGGGAAGGCCTGGAAGGGTGGGGTGACTGGAGAGGTTTCCCCTGGTCAGAAACTTGTTCCAGCTGAATACCTTGGGAGCTGGCACTGGGATCACCTATTCCAGCTTCATTCCAGTTCAGCCTGTGGTGCTGGGAAGGGTGAGAGGTTTCTCTGTCTCCTTGGTGTGGTTTTGAGCGATGTGAGATGTGCCACCGGGGCATCTGCCAGAGCCCCCCATGCATCCCTCAGCATGGCACTATGCACCCCAAAAATCCTAAATTAACCCCTGAAATGCCACCTGAAGTGTGCTGTGGGGAGTTGTTTGGTTACTTGTAAAATGGGCACAATCAAATACAGAGCAGTGTGGGGCAGAGAAGTGGAGGCAGGACCCTGAAGCCTTACTCTTCTCCTTTTCAGGCTATTTTAGCTCCAAGCAAAATGCAGCTTTTTGTCTGCCTTGCCAGCCGGGATCATTTTGCAAGTAAGGAGCCTCCTGGGGTGTGGGAGCTCAGGTGGGCAGGGAGGGGGGTTTGTTTTAGCCACTGAGCTGGAACCAGCAGTGTGGTGCTCAAAGACAGGTCACCAGCCATTTCAGCTGCAGGATGGGGCTTCAAGCAAACCAGTCAGGTATCCCTGACCATGGCATGGCAGTTGGAATGAGATGATCTTTAAGGTCCCTTCCCACCCAGACCATTCTGTGATTCTATGAGAATCTCACTGGAGACAGACACCCACAAAACAGCAAAGGTTCCTGGCTGGTGTGGTTGACTGAAGGCTCCAGTTTATAAGAGCTGGTTTTGGTGGGCTGGTTTGGTCTTGGAAGTGCTCATTCTACAGTGTGTCCTGCCTCCTCTCCCCTCCCAGCACCAGCAGCTGCTCGGCCTGTCAGTCGTGCCCCGGCGGGCAGGAGGCTCCTCGGGAGGCGTCGGAGCGCTGCGAGCCCTGCCCGGCAGGTAACTGCAGCCAGAGGAGAGGCTGTGCCCGGCTGGGAACACACAGCTCCAGTGGCTCACTCCACTCATCTCATCCAGCCCAGGGCTGCAGGTCCCTGCAGAGCAGAGCTGTGCCCTGGCAGTGAGGGATGGTGCTGGGATGGTTTGACTGGGTGCTGTGCCACACCTTCCCACCAGGATGGTTAAAGGCTTGGAGCTGTGCTGGGCCCTGGCGTGCCAGAGAGCCCAAATCCACAGCTGGGTAACAGCTCCAGCAAAGAGCAGCTCTGTGGTGGTGGCTTTGCTGAGGAAAGCACAGCCTTGCTCTCAGAGATGGATGTTCTGCAGGGGCAGAGGGACGTGGCCGTGCTCCTTCCTGTGCTGTCTGAAGCACCAGGCAGAGCAGGTGAGCCAGCAGGGCTGGGCAGAGCTCTGGCAGAGCCCGTGGCAGTGGGCAGCCTCCAGTGTGGACACAGCACCAGGGGTGTCTCACAGCCAAGCTGCATTTTAAACATGCAGGAAAGCATTTTACCACTCTGAGACTTGGAACTTCTGTGACCCGTCTCTCCCACAAAGCCTGGGAAACTGAGCTGTGCTTTGAAGTCTGCTCAGCAAGTTTCAAACAGCTGGAAAAGGTGTTTGAATCCAGAATTGGAGAGGATGAAACACTGCTGACCTTCAGCTCCTATCTTCCCTCTACATTAAAGCCAGAGCTCACTACTAAACCCCTCTCCCACTACTCCTACTCACACTGCTCTGTTTGCTGAGGTCTGACCCCAAATATTCTTTAGTCCCTGTTTGTTCTGTTCTGACCCTTTGCCCCCAAACCAGGACCAAAGTCCAGGCTCAGCTTTTGTTACGCACGTGAGAACTTAATGCTCTTTCTCCCTTTGGCTTTGAAAGCTGATTCATCCATAAGCAATTGCAAAGGTCCTGGGGTTTAGTCTCAGGCCTTAATATTCTGCTTATTTGCTGTTTAGGTACATTCAAGGGTCCCGGTGATGACAGATGCAAGGCCTGCAGGACAGGAGAGTACCAATTACAGCGGGGCAAGGAGAGCTGTGACCTGTGCCCAGAAAACCACTACTGCCCTGTGAGTCCCCATCAGCTGGGGGCAGCCTGTGTTAACCAGAGCGTTCCCATGACAAGCTAAATACACTGCAATTAACACTTTTTTTTCTTTTTTTTTGTAATCTGAGCTTCCTTTATCTTAAACATAGACAGGGCTCTGATGCAGGGAGATGATTAAAACTGTGGTTCCAGGAGTGTGGCTTTGTGCCTGAGCTGCCTCCTCTGACTGGGCCATGAGGGGATGGTGTGTGCATTAATGAGGGGGTTTGATGTATTAATGACACCCTCTGCCCTTCCCCATACTCTAACACTGCAGGGGCAGGCAAGACTGAATAATGATGACAGGTTCATTCCTTTATTTATTTTTTTTCCTCCTAATGCTAAAATGTTATGTTCCTTTGCCCTGGTTGCCTTCTGCAGTTTGTTGGTGCTGAGTTACTTCTTCTCTTGGGCAGAGCCCAGATGTGAACCCAGTCAAGTGCCCTCCTGATGCCTTCTGCCCCAGGGGCAGCGTGGAGCCCACCTACTGCATGGAACTTTTCCTGTACAAGGCAGGGGACTCCTGCCAGCTGACCCCTGCCACTGTCATTGTGCTGGCCACCTTCTCAGCAGGTGAGTCTGGGTCCTCTCTGTCCTCTGGTGAAACCAGGCACCCCTCTGCAGCTCTGTGTTGAACCAGGCTTTCTCTGGGTGGTGTATTTTGTGTTTCTGGAAGGCTGGATTTCTGATGAAAGCCCTTGTGGCTGCTCTCAATGCCAGTGAGTCCTTTCCCTTGCTCTGAAGGAAGGTGGCACAGTGCTGAATGCTTGTTGTTTGTCCCTGGGAAGCACTGGTGTGTGTGCACCCTCAAACAGGGATTCCCTGGCTGCACAAAAGTAGGAAAAAGGAGAATTTCCTTTTGGTATGAGACTGTTTCCTGAAAGCATTCCTGCCTAAAGTCATGCCACAGCATCCAGCAGCATGGGGAGCTGCTGGCTCAGTGTTGGTTGTACTGATGCCAAATGTACCCTGTACCCAACAGTCAGGACCTGCTGAGTGTGGGGAGCATCCCTTCAGATGCCACCTGCTGTAAATCAGCTCACTAGGGCAAGCTAATGAGTGTGTGAGTTTTGCAACTGGGAAACTGCACCAGGAATTATTGTTCCAAAACAATAAATATGCATTTTTAGTCTCAGGAAAGGGAAAAGCAGAGTTCTCTTGTTTTTAATCAAAGGTGGGGGGAGGTTTAATCAGAGTTATGATGAAAATGAGCAACTTCTACTGGTGTGGATTGCAGAAAGGGCAGATGAGGAAGGAGGGAGGAGGAATCTGTTTCCTGTGCCCAGAGAGATGAAGAGCAATCCCAAAGTGCCCCTTACACTACCAGAGATGAAAATGTTGTGTCAAGAGAGCAAAGTCAGAGATGAGTACGCCATCAGAGGATAAAGAATATCCAACAAGCCTCTTATTCAGTTTCTGTGTTTCAAGTGTATTTTATGTACTTCCTGAAGATCCATTCTCCACTTGGCTCGCTGTTGTTAAAAGGAGAGAGGGGAGATTAAATGCATGTGTTACTCCCCACTGTGAAAAAGACACAGCTTCTCCAACACCAAAGCAGAGCTCCCATCACACTGATCTCTTGGCAGCTGAGGAGGAGACAAGGACAGCAGGGTCTGGAGGAGCTCTAGCAGCACCCTCTGACTGTCTCCATGGGGCTGGAATGCCTGGTGGGAGCAGATGAGGGTTACTCTCACAAGCTGTGGCTTGGCGCCATGAGAAAGCTCCTCCACTGACCCCTATCCCCTCACACCAGGCTCTTGTCCAAAAATCTGCCAAAACAGATGCCATCTGAAGCAATTATTAATTTGAAAAAGTAGATTAAACTCAAGTATATGAAAAGACTGCCCAGAGAGGGACAATGGCCCATTAACCAGCATTTGTGATAAACAAGTCTGAGGGTCAGGGAACAGCATTCCTGCCTCTCCCAAAGCTTGCTGCAAAGAGGGGGAAAGGAACCAGCCCACGCAGGAACCCGCGGGTATTTCACGGCTGGTCTCACAGATCAAGTGTTTACCATGAGACTTGTCTGCTCACACAACCGAAATTTGGGCGTATTTGTCTGGCCATATTGCATCACAGCGACAGATTTGTGCTCTTCTGTTCAGAGCAATTTTCTCTGTTGATGCTTCTGCCAGAAACAAACGAACAGAATGTCGCAGTACTTGAGATTTGCCAATTACTTCCATGTCTATGCCCAATCCAAAAGTAATTTTTCCTGACAGCCCTGATTTCAGTCTAGACTCAGAGTTAATCTAGGTTAGTTACTTCTTGTGCTTCAGTGTAAGCACCGCACAGGGCAAACTCATTTCTCAACAAGATCCTTTTGGTGGGGTCTGCAGTGAATAAGACGCCAAGTGGAAAACAGTTCCAGAGAGCAGTGAGTAAACGGGAGTAGGAAATCGAGTTACTGAATTACTTCAATAAAACTTGTTGTTATCCCTTGCAGCTTCCAGAGTTAAGCTGAACTGCTGAAGCTGAGTGTTACTTTTGCCAGTGGAACCTTTTTTCTTCCCTCTCTTTGGAGAATATGTAGGAGAAAAAACTCCCTTATTTTATCAGAAGGGAATACCTGAGCTGAGAAGCCTTGGAGCAAACATCACCTGTGTGAGATTCAACTTCCCATCTGTGAATAACTACCCTTCCTTTCTTTCATTCTTTCTAGGTGGAATCATTGTTGTATTTCTAATAATTCTGAGACAGCGGCAAGAGCACAGCAAGAAATCCTTGAGGTCTCTGTTGCTGCCCCGGGGCTCGGGAGGACACCCCACGTACGGGGGCATGGAACACACAGAGCCAGTCTATGCTGGCTGGTAGCACAGGCCACCAGCAGCAGCCACCTGCCTCTCCCTGCCCTGGGGCAACACAGATGTGGTTCTGGGCAAGATGTTTAACCACAAGCAACCTAGTTCTGTATAGCTAAAATCCGTGCTGGGAAATAAAACTCAAGGTTTTGAGTTGTGGCTACTTGTGCAAACCAACCCAGCTCCCTGCTCTGCTGCACTAGGCTAATGGGAAAAGTCTTCCCCTTCCAATTCCTGGCTTTATGCACAAGTAAATACTTTTCTTGTTTCCTCAGGGGGAAACCCCCCCCAAACAGCAATCAATCATACCTGTTTCTCCATTTTAATAGCTCAACAGAGTAAGGATTGACTCCTCCAGTTACTGAGGTTCCTTTGCACTAACATGAATATGCCTCCTTTTAATAATATCCAATTTTTTATTCTGTTCCCCATTCTCAACATTTTCACATAAGCACAAGTCAAGGAAAGGGATCCTAAGGCTCTCCCTTTCAGCTGTGGGCAAACATGCACAAGTAAAGTAATGGCTGATTCCTGGACAAATAAGTCCCTTTTGTTTCCTGCTGTCAGGTGCTTCAGAGTGGAGCTATGAAGGAGCAGCATGCTGCAGGCACATACCCTGCACCTTTCTGCATGCTGAGGAGAGGGGCCTGTAGCAGACCCAGTGCCTAAATGCCTGGGCAAAGTTCTGTCCCTGACCCTGGACACCCCACTCATCCAGGAGAGCAGCACAAGTGGTTTTTACCTGTTTGCTGTGGCACTGTGAGCCTTCTTCTGTGCACCCAGCCCAGTTTAACCATCTGGTTAAACTAATGTGATTTGTATTTTCCAGAGCTAATTTCTGTGTGTGGCTGGTTGACTCTTGTCTGCTCTACGTCCCCTATCATATTTTTATCCAGGCATTCAGAAATGCCCATCACCTGGACTGGAGCCAGTGTCAACTGCTCCACAAAACCAGTCCCTGTGGCCTCTTAACCTTCCCACCTTGTTTTCCTTTTCCTCCTGCAGACATTCCTGCACAGGTGCTGTGTAAACCCAGCCCAGCCAGCTGTGACCCTTTGCGTCAGTGCTGTGCTTCCCCAGCCCTCCATGGCCAGCAAAAACAATATCACTATCAAAAGATCCACTGCAGAGGTGGTAGCAGGTGTTACTTCTCACTTGATCTTGCAGAAGGAGAGATGGCTGAAGGAACCATGGCTGTGGGGGGTTAAGTGGTTCCTGCCCTCAGCTGCTCATTCTCCTCTGCCCAGGGAAGGTGTTAGAAGTGCTTTAAAGAATTTACACTATATATCACCTCTGTGATGTCTCTCAACTCTTGTCAGGTGAGTAGCTGGGTGGAAGACTGATACATCAGCTGTTGTGGGCAGCCAGGTTACCCAGAGAAGCTGTGGCTGCCTCATCCCTGGAAGTGTTCAAGGCCAGGCTGGATGGGGCTTGGGGAAGGTGTCCCTGCCCATGGGACCTATTTGTCTTCTTTCAGAAGCTGCTGCTCTTCTGGCTTGAACTCAAAGGGCTTTATGCATTTCTTAGATATAATCAACTTTCCTGTGGCAAGGCCACGGTGCTCCTACCAGGTGATGTGCTCAATTTGTATAACAAATACCTCATTTTGCCAAAGAGGCAGGAGGAGATCACCATTTTGTCTTCAAATCCAAAAGGAGCTGCTCCCACATGATGCACATGATGGCAGGGGGTTGGAAGTGGATGGTCTTTAAGGTCCCTTCCACTTCAAACCATTCTGTGATTTTAACCTGGATCAGCAGCAACAGGGATGGTACCTACACACCCTCCCCACTGCCCAGCAGGGGCAGAGCTCCATGCAGCCTCTCTCACTGATGATTTAGGAAACATGAAGTTTCTCTCTGGCCCAAGGCTGTGGTTTTCCTCAGAGCAGCACAGACACAATCCTGATTCAGAGCACCAGGTGATCTCAGCAGAACTATCAGCCACCAGTGTCAAAGCAGATCTCTGAAATGCTTTTTTTAAAAATGTGGCTGCTGTCACACGCTGGACACTCCACACGTGAAGCCAAACCAGAGCCAAAAAAACCCTGTCTGAAAAAGCCACAGTCAGAGTCAGACCTGACCAAGCAGGACCAGCATTTTTGACAGCAGAAGGACCCTGAGGAAGGTGTGCTGGCTGGGCTGGGGAGCTCCAGCTGTCACAAAAACCTGTAAAATTACGAGCAACAGACAGCAGCACTGGAAAACTGGACTGCAAGAAATGTCAGCATTTCTCTGATAAGCACCAGTGTGAAAACAGCCACAGCACAGTCATTATCACCTCCTGGAAGTGTAAAACAGTATTTCCAGGGTCTCTTAGGAAGACCTGGAGTGTAAGTTTTCCCTAAGAGAACAAAGCCCTGTTCCCTCACTGCCAAACCGTGCTTTCTTAGGATGTATCAATTCCAGATTTTTCTTTAAAGGAAAAAAAAAAGGTGCCAAAGTAAGTATACAGACCTGTTTTACAAAAGAGACTTAGCAACTTCTTAAATAACTAGGAATAAAATTCAACATTTAATAAGACATTGAAGTTTCTCAAGCAGTCAGACATGGAATAATGAGACTCAACAATGTGGAAAAATCCCATTAATACGTCTTTCAAGGTATTTTGCTTTTCCAAGTAATTCAAATAAAAAACCTCCTAAAACCTGACCATGAACACAAAGCTATTGAAAAAAACAGACATTTACTCTGATTATTTTTCCTAGGTTGTATGAAAATACATCTAACATACTCAACTGAAAATTGTTTCCATGCTTGCTCATGTGACAAAAGAACAACAAATTCTGAAATTGGCTGTCATGTATCTAGCTTTTTTGCTAGAAAAGGAAAGACATTTTGCTACTTTGACGGGCAAGACACAAAGAACATCATTTAAGGCCACATAATATGCCACAGTTAATGTTGTTTAGATTAATTTATAATAGAAAATCCTTCAAGTAGCTGAATGCTAAAAAATATCGAGTTGCATCAGGAGAAAGCTCAAGTCTTAAGGGTTGTTTTGCCTTGTATTTGAACAGTGGGAGAAGGAAAACAATGTCACAACTTTTCTTTCAGCTTTTTTTTTTTGAAACAAAACTTCAGCCTGTTTTCCCAGGCTGCAGAGCAAGGTACAGAAACCTTCATTACAACGCACCTAAACCTCACCTGTCCTAGGACAGAAACCAGAATTCTCCCGGATCACCACCTGAGTGCCTGAGCTGAGCTCACAGGGTTCCGTGGCCAGTATGTAGCAAGGGAGAGTTTGATCCACCTTCCTCCCCAAGATCAGCCTACAGGAGGTGCCCAGCAGCAGGAAGGAACTCCCAGCAACTCACAAGCGAACTCCTGCTCTGCGGTCCCGGCGATGCAGAACTCTGTGGGCCAGAGGGTCGAGCAGTAAAAAGCAAGGAGAGGTAGAGGAAGCAGAAGGTCAAACAGCCCCTGGCTCAGAGCTGTTTGTGTGAACAGTCTCTCTGTTCCCACAGACAGACACAAGGGTGGCTGTCCTGCATCCTGCTGTGCTGAATGTGCTTGTGAGCCCCTCGGGAGGCTGTGGGCACCGTGCCCCAGCCCAAAGCAGGGGGGCTGTGACTGCAGCAGTCCCTGTCAGGAACAGGCTGTGGCTTCTGGAAGTGAGGATCTGCCTCCTAGGACCTGGGGCATCACTGCTCCAGAGTGATAGAGCTGTTACACCTACACATGAAGAGGAAAAAGCAACAAAACTAAAAAAAAAATTAACAAATTATGAAAGCAATGGAATGTAAAGGAAAAATTTTATAATAACTTATTTAAAGGTATTCTTACAAAGCCTACCTTACATTGTATAGTATTCAAATAATGGTCCCAATGACATCAAATTCCTTCATTTTGTTTTAAAGCAATGAGGAAAATATTTCTGCTTTACTACCTGACCTCATTTTCCTTCCCTTGAAACCCAATATTAAAGAAACATCGATAATATCGTTTCTTGGTTTTGATTTTATGCACGGGACTGTTCTTCAGCCCCATGGCAGAGAAAAAGTTTCCCTCAAAATCAATTAAAGAATATTGACTTTTAACTTAAGTGCAAGGCTTGGCATACCATTTAAAAAAAATGCAAACATGTAACGCTTCCCCTGAATTAGAACTGTGCTATTTCTTAAAAAATATTCACAAAAAAAAAAAAATAAACCTTCCAACAGTGTTTATAAAAACTGATTCAAAAAAGCATTTTGGTCACAAAACAGAAACCAAAGTGTTCAGCAGAGGGCAATGCAACATTTATAACCTCTTTCAATTAATATCTTCTAATAAAGCCAAAGTTTTTACATATTGGGAATAAATGGGGGTTTTGGTAATTCCAAGAACTATATCAAATCTGAAGAAATGCCTTGGAAAAAAACCAAAAAAACATACACTTCCATGATATAGCAAGGCTTCATTTTCAAAAGGGCTACACAGAGTTCCTGCACTATTTACTAAGCTAGAACATACACAAATGGCTCAGTGGACATGGAGGTGCACGTGGTGCTTATGGAGGGTGGGTCACAATGGCACAACTCAAAACGTGCTTGGAATGCTGCCTGGTCCTGCCAGGGAGAAAACTGGCAAAGATGTTTTTCTTTACCGTTTTTTCCTAGTTCTACTATTACTTCCATTGATACTAAGTCTTGTATATTCATCTCACTGTGAGTTAGTCAGGACCTAATGCTAATGGGAGCGAGGAATTCAAAACAGCTTTGCTGACACAACACAGTGGTGACAGGACAGTCAAGAGCAGAGCTCCTAAAAAACTAAAAAAAAATTTCAGTCTGTCAAGAAGCCTAAATTTCACATCAAAATTCTTACATGCTTCTTCAAAAATCTATTTCACTTTTACTTAATTGTTTTTAATTTAGTTTGTGCACTTTCTGTTTCATTCATGGGTGTGGTTTTGTTCCTTGTTGGGTATTTCTTGCATTATCACAAAGTTGAAATGCTTGGACTCCAAGCATTCCAAAGAAAAGTTTGCCTCTGCATTTTACCTGCCACTGAGGAAAAAAAAAAAATCACGTAATTTTTTCTAACCAATAACTTTTGTAAGATTTATTTTTATTAAAACACAAAAATCCTAGAGTATTGGGCCTAGATTGCAAGACAATATCCCTTTAAGTCCAGACCTGTACAGCTCTGCAAGATGAAGTAAATTCTGTTTTGCTGGGATGAAATATAGGAAAAAAACAGTATAGAAAAAAATCTCTAAGGAAGATTCCTCCTCTCTGGTACAGGGTGTGCCTTTCCCACCACGCACCACATTTCTTGGTGGAAGGATATTTATGATCATGATTGCTTAAGAATCATTTTTGAAGAGCACAAACCAATTGCTGTGTGTGGTTGTAGTGAGAGACACACCTGGGTCATGGCTGGCATTCAAGCACTTGCTCAAAAACACACAAGGCAAGCAAATCTCATTGGGACCACAGACCAAGCCATTTCTTACTCAAAAGGACTTGAGAACTAACAACTTCTTTCAAGGATATACTATTTTAAACATCTGTTGGTTGACAAATACTATCTCAGAAAACTATGTTTACGCCTACCTGGTTTGATTTAACCTACCTCCAACCTGCAAGTATTTTGGAGGGAACATTTTACATTCGTAACAATTCAAGTGTAACTGTAATGCTGAGTAACAAGTTTGGTTTGTCCTGAAGTTTGATGAACTATGCAGTTCGTAATCAGTGCAGAAGCAGCAGAAGACTGCTGTGGCTGGCTCAGTGGATTTATAAAAACAAAACAAAAAAATCCCCCCCCATTGTAACCTTTACAGAATATACGTAAAATTGTGTCCTTCCCTGGTCATATTCACAACTTATCTACAAGATAGTGTTAGCAGTAGAAACTGCAGTCCATGACTATTTGCATTCAGCTCTCATCCATCTGTTCCTCCTTCTCCTGGGCTTGAACTTGTTCAGTTTTTTGCGGGGTTTTTCAGTCTTCTGAGTTTCAACAGAATCCACCCCGAGAACATGTTCAGAGCAGCATAACTGTCCATTCAACATGGAATTTAGTACTGTCCTGTCTTGGTGCTCCTTGCAGAAAGAGTTTGGGCAGAAGTGGCAGAAAGAAACAGAAGGTTTGCCACAAACATCACAGTGGTGCCAAGGACACTCCCATTTCCCTGCAATCAGAACCAAAGCAGCCATTAGTGCAGACTGAAACACAGCATCATCTCCTGAAGAAGTTTTGTGTTGTAGCAGCTGAACCAGGCACAACTTTCCTGACAAAACAAATGACAGCAACTACCAGGGCTGATCTCAACACTCAAAATGCTGCATCATACTTCTAAAGCTCAGCTGGCAGCTGCAAGGAGCAGACTTGACACACTCATTTAAATACAGCAGTCAGCTCCAGCTAGAAGAAATGACTCAGCTTTTGCTCAATAGCATTTTACAGAACTCACAGGCTGGTAGAGCATCCAAACACCCAGTCAGCTGCTGCCTACTCTTAGAGCAGTCCCCTGCCTGTTGCCAGTCTTCCTCAAGAAGGTTTGTGCTTCACTTACAGCTGCTCTTTTGTCCCAGCCTACTTTACTAGACCTTGTTTTACTTGTTCCTGGGATAACAGGCTTTGCCTACTTCCCTTCTTCGTATCCCACCTGACATGGCTGACTGAAACCAGGTAACTCCTGTGATATCTGGAACTGCAACCTGATGTCTGCTGCTCTTGATTTCCCTACTTGCCTTCTTTCAGAAGCTGCTGTTGTTCTGGCTCGAAATCAAAGGGCTTCATGCATTTCTTAGATATAATCAACTTTCCTGTGGCAGGGCCACGGTGCTTCTACCAGGTGATGTGCTCAATTACCTACATTTGTAAAACAAATGCCTCATTTTGACAGAGAGGCAGGAGGAGGTCACAATTTTGTCTTCAAATCCAAGAGGAGCTGCTCCCACATGATGCACAAATGAAATTCCTGCCACACAAACCAAATGTTTTCAGGATGACACCCCTGACAAGGTTTCAGTGCAATAACTGAGGTACCTGCACAAGTTATTTATACAAGTGTAACAAATGGGCTGACTCACCAAAAGGACGTTTCACCAAACCAAGGCAGGAGAGATGATAAGCTTTAGTACAAGATTTCCTGTCACACAATACCAGCTGGCCTCCATCACCACAACGGAAACAATCATCTTCAGATTCTTTCTTCCCTTCATTTTTCGTTCTGCGTCTCCGTGTTCTCTTTTTGGTCTTTTTGCCTTTTTCTTCTGAGGCATTAGTGGAAGAATTCTAAAAGAGTAACACATAAATTTGTAAATGCCAGTTTTGCAAAGGAAAAACATGACACAACCTAGCCAAGCTGTTGGTGCACCCAGCAGACTGTGCACACAGCCAAAAGCTTGACTTGGGGCAGACCTGCCCAGTGCTTCACTGTACTGATCTGTGCTGACAAAAAACCTACACTGACCCTTGTGAAAACTCATCCTGAAAACAGATCTTCTCCTTACAGGACCTTCCTACTGAAAAAACCCCCTTCATTTTCTTGTCACTTGACAAAAGGTCTTCCAATTTCTGGTCTAATCTACCTGTGGCTAATTTACCCTCATTATGTACTTGCACCACCAATCTGTTCAATATCCATTTTTCTCTTCCAGTTGTGAATACTCATGCTGGAATTACTAAAACCTGCCCCCTTTTTTTTTTGAGGGACAGCAGAACTTCAGGAACTGCAGTTAACGACAGAAAGAATATACCAAACCATATCCCTATTTCAATCTGACTTCAGTTCCGCTCTTTGCACTTGCGTAACTCTCCTTCATCAAATCATATAAAATTTTGGATGATTTTTCAACATCCCTACCATCATTCCCTCCCTCTCACCCCAATAATCACTATCTACTTTCTTTAAAATTAACCCATCCTATCTACCAATGCAGACAGCTCCATAAAACTAAACTGTAACACTTAATTTCTTCATGGTTGTCTGTGTAAATGTTCACAGGCTTATGTGAAACCTCATTCAAGTCCATCTCTTTAACAAAAACTAGCTGTGTGGGTTTTGAAGATTCCCAGTCCACCCTCTGAAGTGGTTGGTACTGAGCAGGGTGAAGGACCACAGGAAAGTGCAGCTTTTCAACATCCACAGGTGGTACTTGTGCCTTCCCTCACACTCTTATGCCAGCCCTTCAGGAAGCTCCAACTTCTGCTGGGTTACAGGCTTCAAACTAACCTGGACAGGAATCATACAGATCATTTCTTGATATACTTTGGTAACTTTTTTCCACATTCAAAACTCACATTTTTTATTCTTTGGTTCAATACATTTTTTTTTTAATGAATCTTAGCAAAATAATCATACTGTAAGATCAAATGCAGAAATAATAAACTAGCATGTGAGAATAATCTCACTGACAACAGCTGGGCACATTCTTAGTCAGTTTGAAGCCTCCACAACCTTTCTCCTGACAAGACTGTCAAAATCTCTTGATGTATTACTTGATATATTACTTGCCTTTGGTCTGTCCCCAAGAAATCCACTGCAGTTTGGGGCACCACATTTGCAGACTGTTTTTTCATTGCCCAGACAGTCAAGGTTGTAATTAAAAGTCAGCTCTGTCCCTGAGTGTGAAAAGGACAAGATAACAAATTCTATCAAAATTATTGCAAACAAATACAGCTGTTTCTGTGTGTCTGCTGGTTTGGGACGTGCTTGTTGATGTATTGTCATAGGATTTTCCCTCTTTTTACTGCTTATAAGCACTGACAATGTTTTACTACATTTACAGTGATTAACTAGATACCCAGATATCATGTCTCATGCAATTACATTTTAAAATAAATTTGTTTGACTTCACAAAACAGTGCTTGTGTCTGGTTTTCACACGTTTTATATCCACCCATCTATCCAGCTAGATATAGCTACAGATAGATAGGTATGTGTGTGAGCATGTATGTACACAAACCAGAACATTTTAACAGCCTACTACATCCTCTCCTTAAGCTTATTATATTCTTGGGAAAGATGTATTTGAGAGGTCCAAACCAAAAATTTAAAAAGGATACTTGTCCCAGAAGCAAGCAACAAAATGTGCCATGGGACTCACAATTAAGAAACACTAAAGTAAAAGGCAGATCACAAAGCATTTCCTCTGATGCCGAGTTCTCTACAAAAATATTTGCACTGAATCAGTTAAACATGACTGCCCTACCAAGAAATGCACAAAAAGTTTAACTTAGAGGATGAAACCAAAGGCAACCCGAGCTGATGTACCTGCAGGAATGTCACACACAGCAAAGAGCCCGACACGAGTGTCCCCATTCACTGTCCACTTTAGAGTTTCACAATTTGGTTGGCAGCTGTGATTCATAAACCGAGAATAGTTTCCTTTGGGGCCAGCATCAATAATACGGTCCTGGAGAGCAAAGCAGCAACAGGATGAAAGTTTTTTGTCTCCCCCTCACAAAAAATAAAAATCATCCATAACTGATTTGAATAGTTGCATTCAGAACTGACACACTGCTACCCAGAGCACACAAGCCAACTGCTGGTACATGTTGTATTGGCAACTGTAGTGTCCCATGAGGCCTGGAATGTGACACTCCCAAAGCAATACTCATGCTCTAGCTCACGTTTTCCCAGCACCCATCACAGCCACATGGCAGGATAAGTGTTCTTGTGAGCATTATGGTGGGCATGTTAAGGAACCCCCTTCCCCAGGAACCTTCAAAACTCACAGTCCTTTACCATTTACTTTGCATTCACGAAGCTGTGAGGCATTTACAAGTACTGTGGTTCATGGCATTTACCAAATCACTGCATGATTACTTCCAGAGATTACCAGTTTCTCAATAGATTTCTTTCCCCAAATCAGCCTAGTTTAAACAAAAACAAGCTCTTGGTAAGCTAAAAACATCCCATTCCTATTAAAAAATTGCTCTAAAATTTCTATATCCACCAAATATACCAGACATTAACAAAATAAAATAAAGCTCAAAATTGCCAGAACTGTGTTTCTCTGCAGAGCACATGTGACTGTCATGCCTATGTTTACACACTTCACTGCATGGCCAGCTCAGCCTCGTAATGGCACTGCACTTTTGGTAAGGCAGACCCACAATGAGCATTTATTAATTACAGTAAGAGACAAATACATGTTCAGTCCAGATATTAAGCACACTTATGTTGTATGTCAATCCAGTAGAGGAGTGAGAAACTTTCAAGTGCTCAGAGAAATGTGGTTTCATCATTCTGTGGCAGTAACTCCTGCAGGAACTCCTCAGTTACAGGACTAATGAAAACAGTAGCTGTGGAAATGCAGAGCAAGAGCCTTGGGAAAAAGAATGGTGGTTGAGACTGAAAAAAATGTAGGACTGGCAGCCAGCTCTTGTTTTTCTCCTAACAAGTTGTCTGGGGACTGAAGCAATATAATATAGATAATCTGTAACTCCTGCTGTCCAAGTTCTTCACTTTCTCCTCCTCCTGAGGAAGAAAATACTCAGAGGTGTGCACAGAAACACAGGTGCTGAATTATTTTGGTGTGTTAATTAATCTGCTGCAATAATCTGCTGTGAATCAATTTGTGGAGGGCTGGCTGGCTACTAAGAGAGAGTACTTTTAGAAAAGAGTTTCTACAAAAGCACAAGCCTAGTTTTGCCTAAACCAATGCTGCAACAGACAGATGGCTGCAAAAAAGATTAAATGACCTATATAGGACACAGCCTCACAGTTCTATTCCACATTCTCTCAAGTGAGAATTTTATTTTCTATTGTTGAAATTTTAGTAGGTTTGCTAACAGCAATTCCTTCCACTGTATCACTGCTATTTCCCTCAAACCTCATTTTAAGACTAGGCAGGTAAGTACTTTGTACTTACAAGTACAGGTAAGTACTGTACTTCATTTCAAGCAACAAAGCACAACCTATAGACCTTAAAATGTAATTTAGTAAATAACACAGAACTAAGGAGATTCATTATGTACATAAAGAATGGAGAAAGCAGGCATAGAAGATGCAACACTGTGAATATGTGAAACTGCAGAATGTCAAAGGAAGCAGAGCATCCTGCCAAGGTGATCAACAGAACAAGAGATCAAAATAAGGTTGTAAGTAAATAATGGCAAAACCCATCAAATACCCTACCTTATCAATAGTAAGCATATAGAAGTGGGTGATGTCATTTTCATGTGCATATTTGATTCTTGCCATACATTCCTCTTCATCAATCAGCTCTCCCACATATTCATTCACAAACTCCCCCTGAAAGACACCAAGTATCACTAGTGAAGTATATCCCAAACCCACAAACAGCATCGCAGGCCACGGATTCTGTGCTGGGCAAGAACAATTCCTACCTTTTTAATGTCCCTCTTGGCAACCAGACCCCAGCCTTTGCCATCAGTTTTGATGATCTTTGTCTCGGGGTACTGGCGCTTCGTAAAGCACTGGTTCTGGCACCGCTCTCCCGCCGGACAAACTTGTGGGTGGCACTCGTACATCAGCATCCGATTGAGGCACTCGGAATCAAAGCCACAAGGGTTTTCATCCGTGGGTTTGCAGTTGCACTTGGGAATCTCAGATATGTCAGCAGTGTATATCTGCACTTTACCACAAGGTTTATTCACCTGAAAAATTCATTATAATACAGAAAATATGATTTTAGGAAAGTTAATTTTATCGCCAGAGTTACACAGTGGTTGCTAATTTGGTTTTGCACCACTAGATGCTCCAATGAAAGCAAAATTTTACCATCTCATGACTGTAAAAGCACAGTTACCATCATTACAACCTGACCCCATCTTGCTGCTTAGCTCAAATCTTCGAGAACCCAGGTGTCATTTCCTCAAACTTTACCTTAATATGTTTGTATGGTGGAGGTTTACGTTCACTCTCCTGGGTTTCTTTGGCTTCTCGCTGCAGCTTTATTTCTCGAAATCGAGTTTCAGCTTCTTGCAAAGCTGAAAAAGATTGCAGCATCAACAGAAATGCTAGAAAGAGGATTACTCTCCCAAAACTGACTTGCTCATTCCCATGTGTGTTAAAACAGAGCATTGTTTACTTTCTAGTCCCATCATTCAACTTTCTTGCAAACAAGGCTTCTGGAGTGTTAATGTTTTTAACAGATTTATAAACTCTGCTCTTTCAGTCTCCCAGTCTGGGAGAGCCTGAAAGAGTCTACTCTCTTAGTCTTTATTTTAGCTTTCCAGAGAGTAAAAATCATCAGATATAATTTCAGTTAGATGCCAATCTTTTACGAGACATTAAAATAACATTTTCATGCAAAGACAGCAATAACTGCTGCCCAAGACACCACGAATTTCTTTAATTCAATATTGTAAAACAAATGTTCAAAACCCAAGGAAATGTGTGAAGAAAGCAAAGCGTGCATATCCCAAGATTATTTTTGTTTACTTTTAGCTATGTACCATTTTTGAAGACTTTTCCAATTCCTTTGATCCCTTGGTATCTACTCCCTCTGTCTCCCTCCATGTAAGGGAACACCCGTGCTTGGTGCGTCCAATAGTAATCCTTAGAACCAAAGAAAAACACAGGAAATTCTCCGATTTCATGCTTCATTTTCTGGATATTTGGGGGAACGTTTTTCGGATGGCAAACTTCTGCAGGCCACCATCTAGCACAGAAGTACAAATAAAAAAATGCAGCATTTTAGTCAAGCTCTTTCTTGCAAGAGACAGTTTAACAAAATTATTTGAAACAGCAGTAACTGGATATTATCTCCAAGATCCAAGAGGATTTAAAATCCTTTCCTCGCCTCTCTTAGTAGAGAGTGAGAGAAGACTAGGAAAGGAAAGCCTGACACTCAGATCTGTGGGAATTCACCTGCCTGCAAGGTAAGCACACACACAGGACTCCCCGTGTCTGGGTAGCAAAACCATCATCTTTACAAGACCTGCACATACTGTAATTATCAAAGATCAAGAGAAGGTCAATAACACCTATTAATGTTCCAAGGATAACCCTCAGCTACCTCTACCTCACTCAAATCTCATCCAAGTGTGAAACACCAACAACCTGAGTGACTGATGTCCCAGCCTATGAGGGAGTAATTCAGTCAATTACACCAGTTTATTGGCAGATATCTCTGACACAGAGGTTGAAAGCTCATACACTGGAGGCAGGAGTCAGAAGACTCGAGGAGTCCTGTATGGGTAATGCCTTGGCCAAGAGCAACAGCAAGGCTGCAAGTCTTAGAACATGAAGCTTGCAAGGAGGTGAGGTCCCGACTTCAGAGAGGAGTCAGAAATCAGTGTGCAGCAAGGCTGGCCTACAGGAGTAACCAGCTGTATAATCCTTAGTAAAACATGCCAGTACTGTAAAACAACACAAATTCCTTCATCAGACCTGTAATTTCCCAGTTTAACCCAAATAATATCCTGGAAATGGAGCTTCTTGCCCGCCCTGCAGTCATTGCAGTACCAGCTCCCATCTGGCATTTCGATGTTTAAGCAGTCAGGGTGAAAGGCTGCTGGGCAGGACTCACAGCACAGCAAACTTCCACCTGCAGAGACACAGAAAAAGGAAAAAGGTTGGAAAACATCAAGATCTAAGTATAAGTTTTGCATTCCAGACAGGCTAGAAATGATGCACATGTGGTAAGTTCAATTAGAAAATAAATGGTTAAAACATGCTGTCCCTCAGCAACAAACACACACATCACTTAGCTGGGTACAGCAGACAAAAGGTCCTGACTAACCTGAATGCCTGGCAGACTTGGGTTAGTAACGCATTCAAAATAACAGGCAAGTTGGCGATAAAAACACCAAAATAACGCACAATTATAATTATTTTGCTGTACTTTAATGACTACAGTATGTTTAATATAGTTTTAGTATATATTAACATTTCTATGTAAGAAAAATTATAACCACAACAGATTTATCTTATGATTTTGGGGTTTTTTTCTCCCCTTTGAGGGGCAGAAGGAACAAGGCTGTTAGTTTGTTCCATCAATTATCAAGTGGAAAGTTGGCTGCAGCTTAAAAGCTGCTATACTGCATGTTAATTTGTTAACAAATCAGGTAAAATTTCACTGCTACAAGTTTAATCAGCACGATGCATTTTGTGGTTCTCAATAAGGAACAGCTTTATTGTACAAGATAAAACAAAACACCCTTAATTAGTGACAAACCCAGCAACAACTAATACTGGTTCAATTTGCAGTCTGCTGCTAAACTAAAAGAAACTCTTAAAATATTTATGGTGTAATATTACATATTAGCAATAAAGAAACATAAAAAGCTTTTGTACACTGAACGGAGGGGAAAGAACAGAAAAATACTCATTAGGTGTCTCTTGTAAAGAATTAAATTGGACTTCTGGTTATTGGATAAAGCCCAAGTAAAAACACACTTTAATAAACTATTTCTGAAAAAAAAAAGGTATTTGAAACCCTGAAGCAGCATAAGCCAACCTGACATTATAACAAAACCTAACTTAATATGCCACATTTCTACCAATTTGCTACGAACAGATTAGAAAAACAATGCTTAGGCTGAAGAATGAAACGTTTTGACAGGGCATTTCTGAAGGTGTTCCCTCCCCAGGCATTTACCTTTGGAGCACACAAAGCACCAGCTGACATTGACATGGGCGTGGTGGCTTTTCCCCTTCATGGCAGTGAAGTGGTTGGTGCAGACGATGCTGTTGGAGGCGATGACGGCGCATCCCGCGGCAATGCAGACGTCCCCGGCGTGGTACGCAACGGGGCAGCGCACGCAGCGCATCATCTTCCCTGCACAGCACAACACTCACAGGTCACTCTGGGGCAAAACTGACTCGTGGCAAAGCACAACACTCTGAGTGACTCTGGCACAAAACTGACTCGTTATTTCGGCAAACAAGATGGTAGTGCTGAGACACCCTACACACACACACACAAAACCCCAGCCATTGCGTTTTCAACGCTTGTGTATTTGCAACAATACTGAATTAATAAAGGTTTTTAGAGAACACCACACCAAATTTAAAGCACTCTAAGACTTTAATTATGCACACCAGGGTAGACCAGCTCTTTTTGAGTTGTAATTTTGTCTGCAAATGTTGCCGAAAGCTAAAAACCTGCATAGGATCAAAATGTCTCCATGTTCATCGAGCCTTGCTGCAGTGTTTGTACATTCTCAGGTCCTGCCCTCACTGCTTTGCCTCTCTCCTCATTATCTATACATTCTGGATTTCATTCTCTCTTGAGAAGAAAACATGGTTAACCATGGTTAACTGAAATCTAGTTTAAAAAAGAGCACGAACAAAGCAAATACTAAATCTGACTAAAATTTACTCTATTACTTCTTTTTAAAAAATGCTGGATCCATTGATAGTCCATTTATGCCTAACAAAACTGCACTGCAGTTAGCAGCTCTCAAATGGACACATTCCTTACCTTAACATACCATAAATAAAATTAATTCATCAGTCATAAAAATGTAAAATGAAACTACCTTTTGAAATTCGTGGATGTGAGGGGTTACTAACATGACAACTGAGGCAGCTGTGGAGAGGACATCGAAACCCCCTGTTCTCAAACACAGTGAGATGAAATTTTTTCACACAAGCTTCATGGTAGAATTTTCCACAGTGAGACACCACACAGCGTTTTACATCTGCCTTTCTCTCCTTACACACGAAACAGGTGTGCACACCTAGTGGCAAAATAATAAACAGAATGTAATATCCAAACATACGAAATTAAAACACTTCTCTCATGCCTTTATGTTATGCATGAGGGAGTTGCTTTTGTGGTGTGGAGGAGGTTTTTTTCAACAAATCAAATTGCATTACTTGATGCAGCAATCTATTTACTTTAGCTCTTTAGTATTAAATACTGATCAGCTCAGAGACAAATAAAATAAAGTTACAAAGCAAACCCGTTTGCAGTTGAAGTGTACACAACAATACCCAAAGCCTCACCTATATGATTTTATGTTCTTATTTATAAGACTCAGTACGCCAGGACAAGCATGAATTTTTAGTTTTCAAATTTTTTTAAACCAATTAAATAGGATGATGTCTGTGGTCCTCTGAAAACTGAAGCAGGATCACAAACCAAAGACAAGCATCCTCTAATCCTTTTTCTGGACTAGATGGAACAGCTTTATTTTGAAGCAGCAGCTCCAACAAGGTTTACTGCATGTACTGAAATGAGCTTATGAGCAAGAACACAAATCTTATGTAAAGTTTTGCGATTAAGAACTTCCAAGCAGTTATTACAGGATTAGAAGCAAATTAAATTAATAGCAATAAGGTAGTCTTTTAACAGGAAAAGCAAAAGGCTGATACAGACACACAAAGGACTTGAAAAGAACTTCAAATATTTCACTCGCTGCTCTTTTGTTTAGGATTTCTTAAGTCTTTGTGACAGACTTTAAACCTCATCTGTAATTGTACTCAGAAAGCAAATAAGTTATTAAGGCAATAGAATTCTGATTAGATTAGCCATGTTGCAAGAGAGTTCTCACTGAAAACAGGATGAACTTTGTAAAACAAGGCACACTTAGTGGTACTCTAGGAACTCCCACCCTGTCAGGTCCCAAAGGATAAATAAGAGTTCTCTCAGGATACAAACTCTGTCCAGGAGGATGTCCTAGAACAATATATGGAAAAACTATATTTTTTCAAATGTTTTTTTTTAATTAATAGAAAGGGACAAACTTGCCTGATGTACATTCACTACAAATGAATTTTCCTGCTGGTCTTCCAGAGAGCCCAAGGCAGCTTACATGAAAAGCTCGATAGCAAAGTCCTTCACACAGCAGGAGATCACCTGTTTTTTCACACAGCTTTTACAACACAAAGGCATTGAATGTTAAAGAAAAATTCATATGTGGAAAAAACCTGTTTTCTTTATTCCTTTTCATACTCTGCTCCTCAAAATATCTTTTCCCATTGTTGAAATAGAATTTAACAAGTGAAAGATAACTTTACAAGCATCGTCACATTTCCACCTGGCTTCAAGTTGAAACAGGTAACAGAATCATTAAACCACTAGAAATATCCCTCTCAGACCATGGTTCAGGAGTAAATACAACCCAACAGAAAAAAAGGAATAGAAAAAAAAGCTGTAAGAAATATTCCCTGAGCACACTGATGCATCGGAGTAGGGTTAAAAAGCATCCTTCCTTTCCTTTTCCTTGGCAAAAGGAAATCAGTCCAGTTGGCACAATGATACTTCTATGTCTGAGTGGTTAGCAGTGACACATGCATAACTAAAAATGAACTGAACAACAGTGCTGGCAGAATTTAAGGATTACCCAACATTTATAGACAGATACAACCTCATTCCTACTATGTACAAAAAATGGAAATGTAACTGCTTGCCCAGTCTCACAGAAACAAATTTGATCTGTCCACTTGGATTGTGTTATCATTTCATAGCCTAAGAGTCCCTCTAGAACAGTTGAGGAAAGGCCTTTGCTTTCAGCTGCTCCCTGCCTGCACACCACAGCAGGGCAGTGCTGCCATCTCTGCTGCATGCTGAGCACAAACCCCACTGGGCTGGCTTCCTCCTCTGTGCTAACAGAGAAACCAGCAGCTCTTCTGCATCATCTGACCAGTCACCTGGCAACACTCATGGGCTTCTTCTGACCTACAAATTATGCTTATCTTACAGATCTGGAAACTCAAGCAGAAAGGCTAAGTCACTTACTGGAGGTCAAGAAAAAAATAATGAAGTATTAAGAATCCAATTTACTGCCATGGCAACCTCATCACTAACAGACATCTCAGACACACATGCTAAACCTGTTTCTGGCCTAATATTGTAATTTTCCCATTTTATTCATATTTATAATTTTCTAGGAAAGCTCAGGAAACACAGCCCAGCTAACGTCTCTCACCTGACACACATATTCTTTTTTTGTTCCCGCTCCTCGCTCAGATTTTTTGGATGATATAGACACTTCAGTCTGAGTCTCATCAGCACTTTCATAGGGGGACTCTGAGCGCTCATCTCCTTGGCCATCAGAGATCTGAAGATTAAACACAGGTGTTAGAGAAAGTAGACACAGATGGTCAGTTTTGCACAGCATCAGAACTGATGAAAGCAAACACACTGCAATTCACACTAGCAGACTTAGGAATGCTCTTCTGGTTTGGTTTCCCCCACCTTCAAAAAAACACCTTGATTAAAACCACAATTTGCATTTATGGAAGTCTCATTAAAAGGATGATATAACAATGCCCCTCACCAGCAGCCAAAACAGAACACCAAAACTTTGTAATATGGCATTTTATTTATACTCAGTTCTATAATACAGTTAGCAAGAAGTGCCTAGCCATAACACAGGGACATCTTCAAATCCCTAGATTAAAGTCTGAGCATGTGATTTATGAGAGAGCAACACTCAATTTTTAAAAACAAACTTGGTGAACTCCAAGCTGCATATAAAAAGTCTACAACACAAATATTCTCCAAGAAAGTGTGAACAGCATATAGAAGAAAGGAAGAAAATAACAAGCAGCTCTCAATATGCTTAAGGAACATTACAGTCAACAATAAACTCAAAATACTACAGAAAATAGCCTTGTTATGGATAAATATATAATGGATCTAGATGTAATAAATATGGGGTATTTTTAAAAATAATTGTCATTTACTTTAAGAAAACTCATCCTAAATAACATATTTGAAAGAAAACACAGAGAAGTTTTCATTTCAATAGAATTTTAAGGAGGTTAATGGACAAACAAGTCATTTGTCTCATGTTACACCAGAAGATGCAGAATTTCATGTCCCCAGATGATACTCAGTGAGTTGTGCCTCACTAGGTACATTCTCCGAGAGAGGATCACAATTTGGAATTGCAAAAGGAAGCCTTCATTTCTCTTTGAGCTCGTTCTAATGGTTATTCACACATACCATCAAAAGTACTGTCTCCTGTCCCTTCTGGGCTGTCTAACTGGAGCTCAAAGTTGATGATGCCTTCTCCAGGCATTTCAGCTATATTAAAAGTCCCTTGGAAGCAGACATTATCCTCCTGTGGAAGCATGCTGCAATTAAGCCCGTTTCAATCCTTTTTGTTCCGCCCTCTAATTTTCTCCCTAGGGGACTTTTTCCAGCATCTTAGAGCATTTTAGTGGGGTTTCTCTAAACCTTTTCTGTGCTTTAAAAAGGTTGTTGAAAAATCAAGCATGAGAACTGGATGCAATAACCCATTACAATTCTTGCAAGTACCATATCCAAAGCAAGCCAACATGATACCACTCTTCTCCACTTCTGTTCTGCTGTGCAAGAATCTCTCCAAATCTCTTCAATACAGCACTGAAAGTCACTCTAAATTGCTGTGCTATTTAAGAGATAATTTTTGCCAATAGCCATTTGTCAGGACACAGACACATCACTTTATATGGAGAATTTACTCTCTGTTTTCAGACACAGAATCTCATATTTATCTACAGTAAACCACCTTTTTCTAAAAATGGCACAGCTACATGCTGCAGACAGCTACATGCAACCTATTCCCTATCAAACAACCCATGTAATGTGCAAATTTATTAGAGATGATTTATTTTGAAAACAGAAAGAAAAATGTAAGACCAAACCAAGACTAGATTTAGTCTTGATAAAATCTCTTTAGAAACACTGGTTTTGAGTGATTAAGTCTCACTGCTGCTGCCAGCTAACCTGCATAAACTTCATTTAACATTTGCTTTCCTTGGTCATATATAAAACTATTTTATAAACTGGATCAGACTGACAGTTGTTGGTTGGTGGGTTTTTATCCCCACTTTACTTGCAAGGGTATTAATTAATTTCCTGTGTGAAAATTCATACCTCCACCTCATCTATGAAAATTTCTACAGCTGGAGTGATTTGGAGATTCTGCCTAACCATTTCATAAGTGATTAAAAGAAACTGTAGGTAAAATCCTTGCTTTGTTCAGACACCAGGAAATCTCTGTCCCCTGGAAGGAGCTGTGAAATAGTGAACTGCAAAGTTCTTGCTGGGAAGGGGCCAATAAAGGAAGGCAGCGTGGAAGCCCAGCAAAAACACAAACCAGTTTCCCTTATGGTTTAAGTAAACTTACACACATGATCATTTCTGTTTAAACTATTCCCACAGAAACATTAATTACTGGAAGTGGCACACTGCTCTAACATTTTTAGTACCTCATCATGTTCTTGTCTGAACTAGTCAGAATTAGTCATGGTTAGAAAAGGAAAAATAAGCTGGAAGGTCTTAGATCCACATTTCTTCTCCACTTAAAAACAAAACAGAACGAAACAGAACGAAACAGAACAAAACAAAGCAAAGCAAAGCAAAACAAGCAGTCTCACTGTAACCTGACACTAGGCTTCCCCCCTTTTCCCCACACCACAAAACACCTAAACCCAGAGAAGACCCGTTTGTGCAGCACTGCTCGAATTAACGCGCTCTTCCCAGCAGCAAAAGCCAAAGAGCCCTGCCCTTGAGGAAGGTGCTCCTCTTCCCCCAGCTCACTGCTTTTGAAAACAGAGCAGAGAAACAGAACACACCCAGTGATAAATGTATTTAGTTAAGAGAATGAGTCAAAGCAATGTTTTCCAGGATTTTCCTGGGTTTATACACTCTGTTAGAACGAAGGATGCAGACCTCTATATGGAAAGGGAACCCTATTGGCAGAAGACAGCTTTTCAGAATCCCCCTAGCTATGGGTGACAAAAATCCCAGCCACTTGTGAACCTCAGGCTGACATCAATTTTTTCTACAGAAATGAGATTTTACCACCTCAGAATTAATGCACCAGCTCTTAATTTAAATTAAATTGCTACCGTGCCAAAAAAAGGAGCAGTGCTGGCAAGAATCAAATGCGACATCAGAGATGCGACCACAAAAGCCAAATTCTATCAGCCCATTTCACAAGAAAACTTGGCAATTTACATCCACCTATATATCACTGCCAGGTTTCAAGCACAAATACCAACACACAGAGCATGAACAAAATACCCTCAGTTCATCAGCTCAATGGCTACCAGCCTGAGAGTATCTTTACAGCTGCCAGGAGTCTCACACACTTTACAAATCAAATGCTCTACTAAGCACCAGTTTTGCATTACACAGACAAGACCGGATACCTGCTCAACTCCTAAGAGTCACCACATTCACAAGCAGCTCAGTGATACACTCCTGTGGGCTGTGCAGGCTGCAGAATGCACCTCTTCATCCCTGCCACTATGACCAAAGGTCTAACCATCCTCTCCAACAGCCAGAATCCATGCACAGCTCACGCACACTTCACTACCAGATTTCATAGTTTAGGGCTCTAATAAAGGGGAATCTCAGCAGATTTCCTGTTGTAAGAAAGGGAAGCATTTCTTTAGGATAATTTAAAGAAATGTGTCCCTTTCTTACAATGTTAAATTGTAAGAAGCAATAGATTATTGAAGAAAATATTGATTCAATATTCAATTCAATACTGAAAAATGCTGAAGAAACAATACCCTTATTTGTATCTTGCAAAAGGTAAAACACTGTCTACCAGACATCTCTGAGAAAAGCTCCCTCTGTAGAGAAAGAGAACTGGAATTCAACACGTCAGCTCCTGAAGTTATCCCACAATAGCCAATGGAAATATCAGGGAAGTAAAAGAGCATCTGTTCCTTGAGGCTTGCAGAGAAGGGGCTGAGACAACCACCCTCACCTTCATCCAGTGTTTCTCAGAGACAACTTGCAACCTAAGAGAGGTACAGCATGAGGTGGCTGGGAAAACTGTATTTCTACCCCCAGCAAGCTGTAGCAGCCCTAAGAGGTTCCAATTCACCCAGGGGACACTGAGTTTTGCAATTAAAATATGTGTAGATGGAACAGTCACTAAGTAAAGATGGTTTACAAGAAGATTGCTAGAAATCAGTTCATGCTAATGTGACACAGTCACCTCTGCAATGAAACATAACACTTCTGTGGAAGATTTTAACAGTTCACATACCAGAGCCCAAAACACAGCCCTCAGTGCAAATTTAGACAGGTTTTGGGGAGCTTGTTGCTTTACTTGTTCAAGTTACAAAAATAAATGTTTCCCTTGTAATCATACCAGAGCTTGCCTTGTCCTTATTTTTGTAATATAATTCTTGTAGCAAAGAAAACTGTATATAATTTACTCTTCTGAAATTCAGGCCAAGGTTCAAAGTAATCAACATTTAGATTAGTGGCAAAATGTGTTAATGGGCAATTTGTAGCTATTTTATTCTGCTTTACATTCGGAGTAATTTCTTATTTCTCAGAAAGGCAGACTGTTTTAAAGAGCAAAAATTTAGGGGGAAAAAAGCCAAGGCTGTTGTTCACTTCAGATTTTTAGCAAGTGCCAAGTTTCTGCACTGAAATTGTACCTGAACTCTATCATCACCTCCACTTCTCTTTAGCAATTACTGCTGCTGTGACATGGAAGACACCTTTCCTCTGCTGAAGTAAGGATCACTGCAAGCACCATCAGCCTTCACATCCTGCACATCAGTCAGGCTTTCCTTCCCACTTCCTTCAATTACTGAACATCAACGTTATTTTGTGAGGACTCGCCTGTAGAGGCTTTCACACTTCACTGCCTCAACACTGAGCAAGGGTGGGATTTCAGAAATCCAATGCAGCCCTTTCTACTAGGAACTGTGCACCTGCATACACAAGTGAGAAAAAGGAGGAAAACAGCCTATAAAAGCAATTCATGTCCTTCACGTGAGGTGGGCCAGAACTTCAGGGGTTAGTGAGGTTCTGAATACCATTGCCACTCACAGAAATGACCAATTTCCCGCCAGGCTCCCAAGGCAATCCTTCCCACGTGTCTCAGTCATTATTCACTACTTACACACGTAAGATTCAAAAGAGAACATGTAAGGACACATTACTGCATTTTTTTTTAAATTCCTCATAGCTTTATTACTGAAAAAATACTTCACTACTGAGTCAAACTGGGACAAAATTTTGGCATCTCTTTGAATTCCTTCTGTTTATTATTGTATTTTTACACCTTAAAAGACAGAAATTGTAGCAATGTGTCATTAAAAATTTGGTTTACTCATCTCAAGATATTTTGAGCATACATTTTATACTACTATTGTATTTTTGGAACAGTTACTCAGGCCCACTGCAGTACAGGGATCAGCATATTAAAGACTTCAAACGCCCCAAAGTATTTTTCTTTTGAACAATATGCTAGAATTCCCTGTTAACAATAGCCAAAAGAAGTCCTTAAGGGATTCTTTCAGACAAACATCAGCCTATTTTTAGAAAGACTATATAACAAAGCTTGTAAAAGCCATCTTCAGCATTAATTCATAACTGAATGAAAATGTTTTGCATACTGCAATATTTGATGTACAAAGCCAGATTACATCAGCAAGTCTTGTTGAACACTGGGTAATTGTTTAATTGCTAAATATAAGGATGATATTTACTTTTTTTTCCTGCTGCTTTGACTACTTTTACCTGTTATGTGTAAAGGAGACCTACATGCGCATATGGATGCAAGGACTGTTGGTGGAATAATGGAGTTTCCTTGGCATGATTATATTGACTAAATAAGTGTTTGGTTTTTACAGAGGTTGCTGAACAGGTTTAGAGGAAGAAATGTGTGCAACTCTATACAACAGTTACAGTAAGAAAACACACGAGAACACTGAAAGAAATTAAACTGAATCAGCTATGTGCACTTTCTCAGTTTACTTGTTTATAGTCTTAATTTTGTCTGAAGCACTCTAAAATGATTAAAGGCAGGTGGGCAGGAAGTCAATCTGACAGAAGACTCAGTACACAGATTTTGTGTACAAAATCTCTTCTCAATGTTTTCCTCCTGCCAGACTTCCTCCAGCTGTAACACGAGTCCTGCAGCTGCAACACTGAGTCTGAGTTAACTGCACAGCTCATTGCACCACCAATTAAAGGTGAAAGAATAAGCACTAACACAGGGAGACATTTCTCACAGTACATCTACATACTGAATCCAGGTCTATTACAATTTTTAAAGCATTTTTTACAACCAGGTACCTGATTCCAGTCTCAGCCACACACACCTCAGCAGAAATGTAAGACAATTCTTCATTCCCTCTGGCTTTTTACAAAAAAGAGTTAAATGTGAGCTGGTATGTACACTCAGCTTGCATATTTCTAGAACCACGTGGGTGAGCTTTGCAAATGGTATTGTTCCTTCCACATCTGGGTGGTTGAAATGTCACTTATTAAAAAAAAAAAAAAAAATAAATAAAAGTAGTGACACATTCTCAGTTGGCATCCAATCATACTGATACATGATATAAGCTGTCAATCTGCAAAAGGATAGACTGGAATTTAAAAATTCAAATCATGCTGTGGGGTTCAAAGGAGCAGGTAAAGTCAAATACTGATGTAGACATTTGCTCCATCTACTTAAAGAAAAAAATATTTTTCTCGACTTAAAATTGTCTCCTTCCTTTCAGACAGCTCCAAAATCAGAGTAAATACCAGAGCCAACAAAACCACTGCTCTGTAATTTCAAGAAAAAAAAGGTTCAGAAATTCTAGGTCCAAAAATAAAGTGTCTGTAGTCATGCAATTAGGAGCATGAGAATTTAAGTTAGGACAGTAAGAACAAAAAAATGCAAACATTCTGCTTGATCAGCTGGTGACCTGGCTATTTAATGTGTCTTTTGTTTTAGATTTAGGATTAAGTATTCATTTCAAACAGCTAGTCTAGGGAAGCATCCTTGCTGGTTCAGTGTTATCCTAGAAGTGGGGAGTGGGTCATGGTGCGTCTTTTTTCTTCCCTTGAAGTACTTCCTGGCTAAAGGCTGTCCTAAAGGACCAGCATCAGGATTTGTTAAAACAAAAACTTTTGTCTTGTGGAGCAGAATCAAGTCCCAAAACTATGCACCATGTGTTGGCAGTTGCAGACTGAACAATATTGACACTTCTGTGCTCATCAGCTTCCCCAGGACTTCCTCTCTCCTAGATCTAATTCAGACAAGGCTTTCCTGCCATGTTTGAAGGTTTAAAACAAATTTGAAAATTTAGACTTTAGAAGTTAACATTTGAGCATCTATGGTCCCCACTTTGGAAAAGGCTCCAACAGTTGCTATTCCATCAGTCACACACCTCTTTAGACTTTCCCAGCTACCAAAGTGAAATTTTTGTTCAAAAAATTTCTTCTTCAGAAAATGCACTTCATCAATTCATTCAGTCTAATAAAAGCATTTCTTGTATTACTCACATATGCTTGTGTAACAGCCTTCTTAAGCCTTAAGAATACAAGCTTTGGCCTTAGTCATTCAAGACAACGATGTTCTTCTGTCATGTTCTGTTTAAGCAGTAATAAAAACAACTAAAGGGCAAATTTTTCAAGAGCCAAAGAAGGCAAACCCTCCCACTCCCCATTGGTTTACTTGATCATCACGTTTTATAATGCAGGCTGTAGGACATCAAAAGGAAACACACCCCACTATGTACACTTATCTTAAAGCCAGGGGTATATAAAATGAAAACAAAGCATGGCAGGAAATTATTTCCTCCTGCTTGTTTGGCAGGCAAGTCTCCCCCACTGCAGGAGCAGCAGGATCCACAAAAAGAAAGGGCCCACAAGAAACGACCTGCACCTTTTACAGGGATGTCTAAAGCAACATCCTCTCTCAGGTCACCTGCCATTATATATATTATGATCATATGATACGAACATATCGTATGCAAAAGATAACACAGCATCTTTTCACAGGCAATTAAAAAGGCACATCTTCATGAGTTCTGAATGCTGTTGCCCACTAAGTTTCACTTTCATTACCACTCAGGACACTGCTACAATCTCAGACTTCCTGACAAGACTTCAGAGTCGGTGATTTCTAGACCACAGTCACCCAGGAGGAAGTGGGCTGGGCTGGCCAAGAGCTCTCTCTAGAAAGCTTGGAGCATGCATGTTCTGATAAACTCTTTGGCTTTCCAACAGATAAAACCCAATTGCATATTTTTTTCTTATTAAAAAAATCTGAGCAGTTAGAAGGTTGGGTTTTTGTTGTTTTTTTGTTAGTTTTTTTTTTAATCTAAGAACAACTTATGTAAGAGTCAGTCAGCAACATACAAACAGGTCAGGCTGTATTCAAAAGACAATGTGTGCTATCGTGCACCCACACAGAGACAGAAAAACTGACAGAGCCAATTGAGTTACAGTTAACATTTCCTTTATTTCATATAAGAATTCCTGAACTGAATGAAGAGTGATATTTTGGCCCATACTGCTAGACTAGATAAATCCTTTAAGTATGCGGTGCCACAAGTGTACACAGTACTATAATAGCAAAAAAAAAAAAAAAAGACAGCCTGGGACAAGTTTCATTTTTATTATTAGCAGGAGTTAGACGTTTCAGATAAGGATATTATGCATTTCTGAATTTGCCTGGAAAGTTAATTCAAACTATGAGAACATTTTAAAACAGTATAAAATTGCCTACAGATACTCATGATACTTTGGTAGGGGATGCGGAATAAAAACCTACATCATGTAACATTCAGTTAACAGATTCTCTGCACTCTGAAGCCTAAGTAACATACAAGAGGAGAATAAGTACATAAGAAACTTCGTTTTCTACACAGAATGTGCCGTCAAAGAACAAAAGTGAAGCTTAGAACTTTTTTCCACGTGAAAATAGAACCACTGTAACAAAACTGTATGGTCTGGTGGGTGATGCAGGTCATGTAAAATGTTACTGGCTTTAGCAGAGGTTCAAGCAAGGAACAAGTCCAACTACTTGCAGTGTTCCATAAAAATGTACCCTTGACTGCTTATTGGTGCTTTCAAATGGGAAAAAAAATTTCACAGGCATACAGAAACAAACACAGGAAACAACTGTCTGCTAAGTCACAGGATGTAAGGCTGCACTATATACTAACTTATTCTTAAGCAATGTTTAGAAGACAGAATTAAATTTGCAGGAAGCTTGAATAAAATGCTAGAAGCACAGTGATTTTGTTTAACAACCTGCAAGGTCAACTGCAACCGCTATTTCTTTAGGTCAGTAGTTTGTTTAAAATAACATGAATTCCCTTCTTCCTTCCTGTTCTTAGGATCAAAAAGTCAGTTATTTTCACCTTCAGTAAGAGTTTTTAGTTGCATACTCCAGGACTAGACTCATACTAGACTCCAGGGTTGATAAATGGAGCTGATGTACTTTTTGAGTTGCAAGCTGTGCATGTCTCATGACTGTCTCCTTAAACACCTTACCTTTTAAGAGCTCTATGTGTTTTCTCCTCTGTGTATACACGCTAATGCCCATTAAAAATGCAGATAAATGAAATCTGTCTCAAATCAGTAATGGGAAAAACCCACTGTTTAATATGCAGGAAAAGTGCATTAAGGCTTGAATTATTATAATTTGCATTGTTAGGCCTTGGAAACACAAGAATTTGTAGCTATAACGAGGAATTGAGCTTGTTTTGACACTGGGTGTGTTACATAAGGAAGAAAGAATTCCTCTAAGGAAGATGTTATGAAATTAAAATAAAAGCACCTCTTCAAATCTTTCCCAGGCTTCTTTAAGGTGCCATCTGCTGGTCAGCTCAGACTTGAGGCTGTGATGAATGACAGACTGGCTAACTTACAGATTATTACATATGCTTTATTTTGTCCTCTCTTAGGAAAAGATTACAGTTTCTTTGATAAAGTTTGTAAGTAGTACCTATGATCTGCATGATACTTTGACAATTATCTGCTGTCAACAAATTCATCCAGTTTAATGAAGCCAGACAATAATCACAAAAATTGATTGAAAAGCTAAAGCAGATATGCTTCATGCAAACACACCAAGTGTGCCAATAATCCAGCAGTAATGGTAAAGTCTTTTTTATTTATTAAAAAAATACTGATTACACTCTTACTGGCACCTACTACTTTATTGGGCGGTGGAGGGCCAAGGTAAAAAAAGAAATTAAAATACCTGCATCTCTTCTCACAAATATGTGCTTTTGGATGCTTACACCAAGTCTTACATAGCCAGCAAAAAACTACTCTGAGCTTCTGCAGACTCCAAAGTGTTGAATATCTTTTTCTCATCTGGCCCTACCAGTTGCTCAATAATAATTATATTTCAGCAAAATCATATTTCACATAAGCGACTTGTGTCAAGTGCCTAGAAGTAAAATTATTTTGTTTCAAAATTAAATGCAGGTATGAAATTAATTTATTCCTGTATAAACACTTTACTGCTTCTGTACACCCATCTTAAAACAACTTCAAAGCCCAATTTTTTGAAGGGAGTGAACCTTTAACCTCTAATATGTCACATCTATATATCTGTTTGAACAAATCCACACTCCCACTCTCATCTCCCTCCCAAAGTAATTTATCAATTGAAAACTTGGCCTTGCCCGATTTTATAGTATTTTGAATAAACCCCATTTAAAAACTATCCCCTAATAACAACAAAAAGCATTCAAAATATTTTTTAAAATGTGAAATAAGATGCATCTTTCAAACAAGAAAGAACTGAGCACATCTTTCCTAGAACCTGGTTGTAAAGGACAGACATTAAAGGGCTGTGTAACTAACAACAGTTCTTGACAAGTAACAGTCACATCCAGGTTCTATTCTGGAACAAACTGTTCACAAAGAGTATGGGAGAAAGAAAAAGGAGAGGGAGAAAAAAAAGACCAGAATCCTCATATATACACCTTGTGAAGATGTATGTGCTTGTAGAATACAGAGAATTTTTCCTATATTTGTTAAGAGAGCACCTAAACCAACACTTAGAAGTATTATAGTGAACACAGAAATGTGAAAGTTAATCATTAAATCTATTTCAAGTTGAGAAGAATTACATCCTACTCAATTAGCTGTGCAAGGCTTTCATCATTACCTGACAGTGTTTATTTTTAAAAAACTTTCCCTTAATACTGGAAAGTTTCTCTCCAGATGAATGCCCTCAGGACACACACATATTCAGCTGTTTAGACAAGTGCTAAAAAAAAATACAAAAGGCGAAAAAGTTTTTAAGAGCCACCCACACAATATAGAATTTCTGTCTTTCCTTGTTTTGCAGAGCAGGTCAGTATTAATTTCTGAAACACATGCCTGATATTTTTGTTTTATTTAAAGGCAAAAATATATCTAATATAGGAAACAAACTGGGCACAATCCTTAGTTGGCCCAAGTTCAGGTCAACATAGCTTTAACCAATCCAAGGATTTAGTCCATTAATCTACTTTCCCCTGCACCCAGTCTCCCAAAATTATTTAACAAGGTGTGTTTTCTGTTATGATGTTTGGGACTTTTTTCTATATCTTAACCCATTGAAAACAATTAATTCACTTTCTAGTTTCTGTATCTGTGTTCTGTGAGCAGTGTATGAAGTTAATTTTTCTCAGATCATTTACTGTTTAGAAGTAGCTGAGTAAATTAGTGCTAAGTTTTAGAATTTCCATCTCAACCATATGTAAGATACAACCATATCCTTTCTTAAATGTGAAGCATTTATGTTACAACCCAAAATCCTACCAAAAAGTGTCTTTTGTTAAGAAAGACTTCTGGATAATTAATTTTATAATCATAATCTCAAGAGAAGAATCTTTCTCCTGAGTGCACGATATTTAGAGATGCTTATTTTGAGTCAAAACCCTCCGGATTTTTCCTTAAACTAGTTGGCTGAATACAGGGTCCCAAATAGACCATTACACAGCATGCCCCATCAGCAAAGCATATCCAGAAGAAGCTGGTATGCCAAAAGATGGGAGTTTCTCAATACAGAAAACAAAGTATTACTTTACTTGGCTGCTGCTATGGACATTATTTCCCGTGGGACCTGCTTTGCTTGTTTTACTGGGGTACAGGAGGGAGCATTTATTGAGGTTTTTTTTTAGTTAAAGTGTTTTTCCAGTTACAGTTAAAATATACAGCCATTAACATGCAATCTTTTTTCCCTACCCAAAGGTAAACTGTTTACTGAACATTGCCTAGATATTTAAACTGCATTCATTATAGCACCTCATGCATTTGTTAGGGGAGATGAAAGTCTCTAGGAGAGCTGGAAGCCCTGTTCCCTTGTGAGCAGGCAAGTATTTTCTCTACAGTTTTTGTAACACAAACTGGGTGAAGCTGTTTGTCTGTGGATATTTCACTAAATCCTACCAACTACAGATCCAAACCCACCTGCAAAACAGCATGCATACTTCACCCTCATGCTGCCACTCTTTGGCTAATTGGTTTTAACAGTGTAGATGACTTGGGGAATGGCTTAATGGATTGTATGAATACATTTCTGATACATACATTTCATTTATTGTATGTCAACTGAGAAGAATTACAGTTCCAAATATGCAGAGCTAAGACCATGATTAGCAAGTATCAAAAAAGATACATCCTTCACTGTCTGTTTAACTCTATTGGGGTTTGAGCTATTTGCATCACAGAGAAATAGCACTAAAACAGCCTGAAAACTAATTTGAGTTAAAAGGGACTCTGCTGAGAAGACTGTCCAGTTCTAGATCAAACAGAGGATTAGGCAATTTGCTTCGATATAAAAGCTATGGCAACATGACAATATTGAGTTACATAATGTAACTAATGTAGTACACTTACATAAAAGTCTGTAGAAGAAAATACAGAACACACTGGCATTTTACTTTGCCTCTAATAGAAGGTTACAATTCTAAAACGTTGTTGGTAAATACATTAAAAACCACAATAATATCTCGAAGTCCCCAAATCAGACGTTCGTGTTACAATAAATGATTTGCAATGCACACTTTAACAGGTTTCACAGAGGCCAAAACTGTAACTTGTCTAGAGCACCAACGTTAGAGAATTCGCCTTTGATTTTTGCTTTTCTTTAAAAACAAGATTCACACCTGATAATTTCTGTAATCAAATGGCTGTGTGCAAACACCACTTTTTTTTTACCTCATTCTCAGTTAAGGAAGCTGAAGGAGATGAACTCTTGCTAAAAGCAAGAGTTGAAGATTCTGCTGCTGAAGCCCGATTTCGCTTCTTCAGAGGTTTACATGCATCAGACAGATTTTTCGTTGCTGTAAAATAATTTTGGTTTACAAAGTGAAGTTTGGAACTTTAAAATGTTATCTCCCTGAAGCCATTTAAAATATTCCTTCAGATACAGGAAGGAATTATTTAGGTATGTCTTCTGGGCACCTACGTAGGACTGACTGAGCAAACACGAAGCTTCTGAAGCCATGTGTTCTGGCTTGATTTTAAAATTAAAGGTTTCCATTAATCAAACACGTGCTAAATAATGTTTTGCCAATTTTTTATCATCTCATTTCTATTAAAATCAAAGTATCTTGTGACTTAAGACCTCTTTAAAGCAGAGGTAACAGTTAGGCCTAGATGAGCTCATCACAATCTGAGTACCACTAACACTCTGTTAAGAGAAAATTTATATATAGGAGCCAAGTACCACATATTAGCTACGGCACATCACCACTTCTACACCGTGCAGGACTTGCTGAAGCTCGCTTCTCTTTGGCAAATCATTGTAACACCTGAAGAGACATGCTCTGACAGCAGTTACCTTAAACTTGAGCATCATCAACAAGCCTGACTTTGCCGTTTTGATCCAAGGCTCTACAGAATTCCCTCTCGTGCTCCACACTGCCTCCCATCAAGCACCATTTCAAAGGACTAAAACCCCAAGGTACCTGATGACACTGACAGCCACTGCACCTGTTTTACTGGGCCAGTGCAGTGGGCAAACAGTGGGGAGCAGCAGGGTTTGTTCCCTGCTCACCGACATCTCCAGCTTTAATCTGGTGCCATCACACGGGGAACTTGTGAACTGCTGCTCTCAATCAGCAAGGCACAATTTCAGTCCAGGATCGAGCTGCAGGAGGGCAGTGAAGGAACAGGGCTCCCCCCCAGCTGTGGCACAGTGCCTGCAACTGCTCACCGAGTCAGCAGAATTTAGCTGGCTGCCTCAGACAACCTGGGCATTTTAAAATTATTTAATTGAAAAAAGTTACATTAAAACTTATTCTGACCACATTACCTGACTGGTTCTTTTGTGAAGAGGAGGTTTCTGTGACCTTAGAAGAGTTTGTTTTTGCTGTTTTGTCATTGCTTGTCTCCCTCTGTCACAAAAAAAAATATGAAAAAATAAAAAAACTCCTAATTTATGAGTGGTTGGATACAACTGGCAATTAGTTCTGGATTTATGTTATTAAAAAGAAAGTGTCTTTATAAATATTTGAATGGTACTGTAGTTAAACTAGCCCCACTTAAGTGATTTTTAAAACTCATTTACATCACAGGGTACAAACCCAAAAACAAATGAGAAATATTAAGGAACACAGTACTTCAGCATCCCACTTATCCATCCCAAATTCAGCGTATCAAAAGGGGAAGTGCTAAATGAACACCAAACTTGTCAATTATCCTTACTACTCTTTGTACAAACTGGTCAAATTAAAACCTTTAATTATCAAAGGTGAATTGCAAAATTAGCATAGAAATTTGAGAGTAAACCCTGTGCAGAACTCTAAGTCTCAGAGAGGCTTGCTTCCAACTCCACAACTTATAGCAGTGCCATTTTTTAAATTACTATGGTTAAGATTGTTTCAGCATTTCCAAAATAAAATCACTATTTTCAAGGGAGAATAAACAGCACCTAAATTTATTCCATATTGAGAATTCCTGATCAAAAGTTTAGGCCAAAAACTGGGTACAGTTTTGTCAAATCTTGGTCAAAATTAAGATTCTGTTCCTTACACATGCCATTATTTTTTTCCATGTTACAAATTCATTCAAATTACTAAAACTGTAGCCTAGAATACTTAACCCTGACACATGCTCACCTGATTAATAAGCACAACTCTACTGAACAGAAAGCTTTATGCACATTTCCAATGCTTTACATGCTTTTTCAGTCCTCACCTGACAAGTTTTCCTGAAGAAAGATGTGCAGGTGAACACCTCAAATCAGAGAACTGATTTCCTCTGTAAAAACACAGGAATGGCTGCAGATGTGCCACGCTGTGCTTTTACTGAGCTCTAAGCAGCCTAAGCTGCCCTACCACCAATGCCACCAGAGGCTCTCAGTATCCATTTTCTAAGATTACTGTTACACTGCTGGGCAAAAATGAAAGAAAAGAGGGTCTCAAGAGGATGGTGCCAGACTCTTTTCCATGGTGCCCAATGACAAGACATTGAGTAATGGCCATAAACTAAAACACACAAAGTTCCACCTCAACGTGAGGAAGATTTCTTTACTTCGGGGTGGCAGAGAATTGGAAGAGCTGCCCACAGAGGTCGTGGAGTCTCCATCTCTGGAGACATTCCAAACCCACCTGGACACATTCCTGTGTAACCTGCTCTAGATGACCCTGTCTTGGCAGGGGGATTGGACTGGATGATTTCCAGAGGCCCCTTCCAATCCTAAGGATTCTGTGATTCTGTAAAAATGTACAGGATAGTTCATTCTTAAATTTAAAGCACACTTCACAGAACCCCCGTTTTGTTAATGTGCATTTTATATACATCACCAAAGCAACAATGAACAAACTGGTTTTTTAAAACTTCCATATGGGTACTTATGGCTTGGTTACTTTATATGAAAACATTGATTTTGTTATTGTATATAGTAAGAATTAAGGACAAAGGGAGAGTATAACCCACAACTCTTGTACAAGAAATAAAATGTCATGAAATTAAAGCTCCTCCTATCCAAAATGATTGCAATTAAAGCCTGCAGGTAAACTTGGGAATAGCAGAAAGGAGGTGTATGGTTAGTGATTGCTTTTTTGAATCATTACATAGATGTTTTCACTGTCTTTCACTGAAACGTTCTACCAAGCAGCAGAACATACAGCTGGAAGTGCCTTGGGATTGTGAAGACAGGAAAAAGACTAAGACAGAATTTCTAAAACAAATTGCAAACCATATCTGACCTTTCTGTGGAGCACAAACCCTGCTATATGCATTTAGAGTTTCCGAACTACCTAATATTTAGATACATCAAACCTCTTGTAAGCAGTTCTGATAAACTGACTAGAGAGAGAACGTTTTTAAAATGCACATTATAAAGTCAGTGCCATTAGTGCTATAAATATTATGGGAATCATTCACCTCATTTAGTTATTTATTTTCCTGCTGGTATATTCACATGTGTGTCACAGCACAAAAGATACCAGAACCTCCCATGCATGAACTATACTGCAACCACCTTTCATCCTGCTTCTGAGAATGTAGGCTAATTGTAGTGTACAAATGCTGGTGGGACAGGAAAGTACCTTTAGAACCGTCAAAACAAGGACTTTACAGAAGGAATTAATTATATTAAGTAAACCTCATTATTCCATGTATCTAGTGTATTATAAAGTATTATTAGACAAGTTAAAAAGGTTTGAAAAACTGCTCCTAGAAAGACGCATGAATATGCAATAACTAACCCATTCCAGCAAGTAGTGCAAAAACCAGGTTTGGCCCTTCTTTTTGCAAAGATAACAGCATTAAGAATTATCTGTCCCTTGTTAACTGGCTCATTAAGCCTATTTCAAAATTATATATTTTTTATATATATATTAAACTCTAAAACAAGTTGTCTTAATATCTACAATATCAACAGAAGTAGCAAAATAACCAGCCCATCAAATAAATGACACCTGACACCTACAAATAAGACCTCCACAATTCAATTAAAAAAATAAGTCTACCACTTTTCCTTCTATTAGGTTGTTTCATTTGATTGCAGTACCACTGAAGTTCTGAGCTTAAGTCTACGGTGCTCACACTACAGTATGATACTGCAATAACATACCTGAACACATGTGTGAGCTAAGCTTTCCACACAAGTAAAACCCATGAAATTCACATGCTCTAAAACTGTGCCTCAGTCTCCACAAGATCTCTGCTGTGTCCACAGACATAGTGACCTATGTAAGGAAAATTCTCATTCTCACAAGTAAACTAACCAGAAAAGGAGCCTATGATTTGTGTGATAAATATACTTTTACTGTGTAAATATAAATTTACTGCAGTCTCCTAACCCAAGAAAAGGGTCAGCATGCCACTCAAAAATGTCCTGTAGCCTTCCAGTTCATGAAAAGTAGTTTTCCTGTTTTGCTTTACTTGCTTTCCTCTCTTCTGACTTCTGTCTAAAGTAACTATTGACTAAAGGTTATTTCTTTTACATCCTGGTAAAACTAACTCCAAATCAGGAGGAAATAAAAAGAACTACAGAGCATAACACAGAGAGGTCATGCCTCCCTCTGCACACTCCTTTGGGAAACAGTTTAAGTAGCAAGTGGGACTGGTCATACCTCCATCCTCCAAACCAAAGGAAAAAATCCCACAGTGGTAAGGTCACATGTATCTCTGAATATTGACAACAGTATGATATATGGACATTTCTTTTTTAATCCTGAAAATGGAAATGCTGACAAACTTAACTACAGCAATGTGACTGGTGCTGCTATAAATCAACCCCAACAAACCAACAACATAATTACCTTCCGATTATTCTGTTTATCCATCCTGAGTCTTTTCCTAGGTGCTTCCTGAACTTCAAAATCTTCTGTAGGCTCCTTTGTCCTCTTTTTTTGGTTTCTTTTATTTCCATGTAAATTACCTTGGGATGGGGGGATGGGGGAAACTCACATGAAAAATAATCTAAAACCCACTTTGAAATTATTTGAACTGATCTAGTTATTTAAGGTACTTTTCTTTCAGTCATTATTTTTAAAACATGGTTAAACATTAACACAGTTTGATGACCTCCTTTTAGGGACTGGTTTCTGGTGCTGAAGACTTACTCTAGAACAAATGCAAATCAACTGCTTAAAACTAAAGTTATTTTACAAAGATGAGGCTACCTATACAAGCACTAGTTTAAGATCAGAATGTTACCCAGCATTTATTTCATATCATCAGACTGCATCTGGTTATCTATGCAGATTTTAACTCTCCTGCCACTTTGTAACTGTGTCTTACCACTAGAATTACTTTCTAACTCTCCTCCTTAAGCCTACTTTAAGTTCTCCAAACAATACAGATGAAGATACCGGTGACATCTATTAAGGGGCCTCTGAAAAAGACAAGATATCACCAACTGTAGAGATTAATTCTCTTCCTGGTATGGCAATTCCAGACTGTAACAAGCTGACTGTATTTTACATGAGACCATAAGATCCCTTGCCTTTATGAACCAGAATCCTATGAACAGAACCACGCTGGCCATTTTAGACCAGAAAGTTATTCATGTATTTAGATGGTTGTTCACTGTAAAGTTCAAGCAGGTGCTAAATACAAAAGGTCAGCGAGTAATCTACATACCCCTGCCACAGGTTCCACTATTGTCTGCACCTCAAAAAGGAAAGATGAGGGTTTGGGAAGTGGTCTGTTTCATCAAGATGAAATGACAACATAATTACACTCTCCAGTACTCTCTAGTTTATGAAGCTACAGAGTATTATTCCTATGAAAATTGCAAGCTCCAGGGACACAAATATGTAAACTGAAAATTGCCCTACAGCTACAAGCATTCTATTCCAGTGGGAACAAATATCTGTAAATATTAAAAATATAGCAGCTTGAAAAAAGGGATAATTTTCAAATTAATGTTCTTATCTAAACAATCTAGGACATATTCTATGATCAAACCGAATCCACAAAGCAGACTGAAATGGCTCCAGGAGAACCTGCTACTTACAAAAAGCCAGCAAAAGAAATCCCACAACATTCTTCCAAGTTTAAGATAAGAGGATTTAAGATGGGGAACAAGTGAACTGACATATTTTCATCTGCAGATAACTATAAATGTACACAATATATGTACTAGAAACACCTGGTACAGGTACAACTTCAATTACATTTCTTGCAATATGACACTGAGGAAGGTGAACAAAATTCAGCACTACAGTGTTAAGATATTTAATTTGGGATCCATTAAAGTTCTAACGTCAAGGAAGACAACATCTGAGATAAAATAAAGAGATTATGATACGTGGGCAATTACATAAAAAAAATACACTCAATAGCTACTTATAATGATGAGCTATTTGCACACAACACAAATTTCAATTACTTCTGGATCTTGATCTCCTTTTAGGTGAGTCTTGAAACACTTTACGTTTGGCCTCTCCAATATTCTTCAATGATGAACCTTGAGAGATACAGAATGTGGTTTTTTTTTAAACTGATATCCAAATATTTAACACTTAAAATTTAAATTTAAAAACTTTTCAATTTTCCACAAAATGATGTTATTCCACACACACACACAGATAGTTAACAAAACTGACTGCCATTTTTATACAAGTTTTTCCAAGTCTCACAAACTTTCAAACACTCCCTCTCATTCTTGTCATTGCCCAAAGCAGCACCTGTTGGCTTCTAATACTTCCATAGTAAGTCTTCTTACAGTGCTGTAAAGCTATTTAAATTTGAAAAATGATAGCTAGTTAAATTTGATAAAGTTCATGCAAATGGCAAACTATCTTCTTCTTTCTCCTTTCTCAAACAAGTGACTCCAAACCCCCTCAAATATTTTAGAAAACAATCGAGACTGTTCATCAAAAACAAACACCAGGAAACAGCAACAAAAAATAAAAGGAGAAAAAAAAAAAAAAGTATTCACAAACTTGCACAAAGTCCTAAAATCTTTGAATAGCACAATAAAATGCCAAATGGGTGAAGGGTTCAGAATAAAGTTTGGAATAGTTCTTCCTGAGTTGCTGATGATGTGAAATAATACACTTCAGGTATATATGAAGAAAAGGTGTAGCACTGATTAAATTTTTAAAACCATTTCTAACTGTTCTATGAAACATCTCAAATTTTACTAGCAGTAGCACTTCATCTTCCCACCATCCACTTGTAACAAGCAGTGGATGCAATGGCAGCTGCTTATGGGCAGAAGAAGAATGAGAAATCAGCAATGTCTAAACAGCAGAAGGTTTACATAGAACAACTTTTCAGAACAATGAGCAAGAAATGTAGACTTCATGGGTTGCGTTTATTGTAACCATTGGCATTCCTTTGCTATTGGCACAAACACCAAGAATTAAAACTGGAAAACAGTGAAAGCTGCTTTCCCTACAGGGTCTCAAATATGTGCTTAGTTTAACGCCACTATGTATATCAAATTTAGTTAGAGTACACTAGCACAGTTTTACGTTTACCAGAGTCTTCTTCAGATTTGGGAGAGGTCACTATGGCAAACTTTGTGTTATAGCGAGCTTTCTGTTTTTCACTAAGCATGTTCCACTGCGATTCGAGCAGTTCTTCAATCTCCTCACTTGAAGCATCTGGATGTTCAGCAACCACCTATACATGCAGAAATAGGGTTGAATTAAAAAAAAAGGTGACCATTGGAAAGAATGGTGTACACACTTCTGTCGCGTTGGAAAACTGGATACAAACGAGTTACTTAATATTTCTGCTGCAGACAGAACTATAATAAAACCTACTGTACTGTATCCAGTTTTGTTTTGAATAACCACTTCTCTCTCTGTATCTTAAAAAAATAATTGACTAGCTTATTCAGAAGTATTAAGACTAGTTTTGGAAGTATCTACTTGCTTTTTACCATTCAAAAAATGGAGCAAGTATAAATCTTGTCCTGTGGTCATTCAAAAAAATGTGTACTGTTTCTCAATGAAGTTTAAAGATATATCCACAAATGACAGGCAAGCAATACTGGAATATATGCTTGCCTAGAAAGAAATCCATCAATTCACAGCAAAACTCATTAATCATAGAACTCAGTACACCTAATTCAGCAGAGAGATTTATACAAGTGAGCATCTGATGCAACATTTTCCTTTATTGATTCATCATTTTTTTTGTATTATGCATATGAACACTGGAACTCACAAGCTGTGCATCTTTTTTTATGTTATAAGCAGTACACATAATAACCAGAAATATGGAGTTCAATAGTTTCTAGAAGTTTATTCAACACCCCCGCACTCCCCTCAGTATTAAAAAGAAGGAAAAAATCCTCCCAAACTCCTTCAGTATACCCCTACTTCTACTTAAGGAAAATCAGATTTGACTAATCAAAAAAACTCTAAGCTACTCTACAGAAATGAAACAGTATGTTTAAAAGCAATCTTTCTCATCTCATTACCCAGCATTCACCAAAATCCTATTTGAGTGATGCAACTGATACCCCAAAAACAGAGAGCAAATTAAAAACTAGGTCAAGAAAGCAAATCATTCAAAGAGTAACACTATTCAGTAGAACAGCAATACAATTTTTCTGGTAAGGTGAAATGATTAAACCTATTTTTTTTTATAATTTAGGGTTTAAAACTACATTTTCTGTTATCAAACAAGATGCAAGTGTGACTGTTGGTTTTCCAGGTGTTAAAATAGTTGCAGTACCTTCCTTTCATCTAGTACGGAAATCCATGCTTTAATTTTTCTCCTGGTAGAGTACTAAGAATTGTCTTGTTTCTATCTGGCATGATCCTTCTGCATAAGGCTTGAGGAATACAACTACCTTCGAAAGCCTCTACTCAAAGTTTGATTAAAATCCAACAGCTATTCACATTATTGAAAGGGAGGAACATAAGCACACAAGGACACCCCCTTCCACAAATCTCACTTCTTCAGGACATGCATGAAATTAGCATCAATTTTGACTGTTATAAATGTACAGGTCATTGTGCTCAATGAGGGCACAGAGGCATTTAATTCTCAAAAAAACTCTAGATTTATTAGGACAAATGAGACAGACATTACCTCTAGTCTCAACAGAATAAGAATAAAAATAACTTTCAGCTGACTAGCAGTACTATGAAATGACAAGGAAAAGACACTCAGAATTCTTAAGGGTGAAGGACCCTTGCAAATAAGGCCTCCAAGGAATATGCTCAGTAGTCTTCTCCAAAGTCTCCCTGTTAGTGAAATTATTCCTTAATTTTCCTCACAACAGACTCCAGGCCCAAATCAATTAATGTAAGCAGTGTCACTGTCTTCCTCTCACTTCAATGACACCTTTATCTCCAGTCAGATACTTCCTTCCAATGCCTACTAGGCTTGTATGTTTCACAGGGGAAGCACATAATACAATAGTACAAAATACATCTTTACTCCTTTGGTAACAGCACAAAATACTTAATGTGTCACTACAACCACAAAAGTGCTCTAAGCTTTCAGCACCTCCCTCAGGGATGTGGGAAGTATGTCTCTTAAATCATTAAAAACATTCTCCAGCAGTTAAATAATAATAAAATCAAACCAAGATATGAATCTCACTACCACACAAAGCCAGACTCCAAGCAAGACACTGCAGAAATGGCTCTGCTTTTAAGAGAGCTCGGTATTATTAGAAGCTCCGTAAGAGTAGTCTTCAGTCATCCCTTTTGCTTCTGTCCCTTCTCAAGACTGGGGACAGAGAACCTCTTGTGGGTCTGTAATGTTGCCTTTTTCTAAGTTTCTACATGCAAATACTAAGAAAGCCATACACTACACTTTCCAATGCCACCAGTACAAGTAGCTCAAAACCAGGTTTCTTTTTTAGCGAACATTATCACTCTTTCTAAAGCATCAGAACATCAACAACACAACAAAACAAACTCTTGGTAAAAGTCATGTTAAGTTGAAACAGATAAGCCTAAGGAAAAGGGACACTCCAAATACTGGACTGGATACAATCTCCACTTTTCACCAATGGCATGAATCTGCCATTTTCAAAGCAACATTCAAGGCAAAAAGAATAAATATCTAAATTGGTGTTTTCTCACTTTGCCAGTCAAATTCAAACCAAGACAAAGGGAAGACAGGTTCTTTGGATGATCAGTTAGAGGTATCTGCAGCTTTCACAACCTAGTTCTTTTCTACCCACAGAAGTGTTTCTGTACCTGTTAGAATGGATCACACATTCAGGCAGATTTGGGTTTTCATGACAGATCTTATTAAAAGGTACTCTAGGCAGAAACAGTAGGATGCCCTGTCTCTAAAAATATGCAGTATTTTTAAACTCACTTCATTAAACTTTTTGCAACGTTAGCCACTATCATAAGTGAGAATTTCAAGTTTAAGAAAGTTTCTGTTTCCTGAAATGACACTGAAGACAAAGCATTTCCTCAATTTCATATATTCTAATAGTCTTCATATTTTCCATCTATTAATTTGAGAATGACAGTATAACCAGAGTAGGGAACAGAGCCTGATAACTGGCAAAGAAAACAGGAATATCAGAGACTCAGCACATCTCTTCTCTGCAAGGTATGTTTGGCTAAGAGTCCATAAAGCCAGCCATCATAACCTCATTTCTTACAGAGAAGCAATTTTATGTCCCTCAATATTGCAAAAGACTTCTTGCTACATACACTGAAGGCCAAGGTAATTCCCTCTTGCAATGTCACTGACAGAAGAACTGTGAATAGAACTCATGTGTCTCCAACATGAGATAGATGATTTACCCATAAAGCTTTTCAAAATCAGTATGTCAAAATCGGTATTTAATGGTCTGGCTACAAAACCATTTTCTTTCCAGAGCCAGCAGACTTTAATGCCAATGTTTTTCTCAATTTAACCAAAGACACTAAAAGCTTTATGTAACACTCTTCTCATTTTCATTCTCAGTATTAGCTTAAGTTTCAATGATCTAATAAGATCCCAAGTTGAACCACAACTAACTGACTTCCATACAACAGAATTTGCTTTCCAATATTTCTTTATGAAGTTTACATCTCTTAATTATTTTCTACAAATATGCTAAAATGAAGTCAACCACTCGGTAGCTAAAGAGTATGACCAAGTCACCACTAATTTCCTGATCCTTTTGTGAACAATATGTAATAGTACAAGAAAATGTGATATCACACTAGCTTCAGATCATGGAAAAGAAGTGCAAATGGAGCAAAAGGTTTTAAGGAAGAAAAAATTATAGTCCTGATTTTAAAGTAATGAGCTACACCAGAAGTAGTGCTTCTACACTTTAAACAGTCTTTCTAAAAATTGTTGGTAATAAGGTATTTATTTATTCTACCTTGTATTGGAGTATAAGTGCCTCAAGAGGACCTAGTTTCTGTCCCAGCAGATTGCACACACTGAATGATTTTTACAAGCTTTGGTAAGCAGCTTCTTTTGAAGCTCAGCAAAAGATTCTGGGTAAGTAAATGAGGTTTTGAGGTGTTCCAAGATAAGGGAACACACAGAAGCAACTGATCCATGTCCTCAGAAAGAATGCAGAAGCTATCTACAAACAGATTGTCATAAACAGCATAATCTTTGTTATATTTGCCTGAGCATGTATGTATGCATATCTATGATAATGTAAATACATTAAAGACAAAATATGGCTAATACAAAGGACTGTTAGTTTGTGTGGGAAGATACTAACACAACTTTTGCTTCAAACAAGCAAGTTATCACCACCTTGTTTATATTGCCTCCTTTCCTTTCCCCTTCCCTTCCTCTATTTCTGTCTAGAATAAGATTCGATGCAGGCATACTTTGTCAAACCCAGAGTATTATGGATTGTACAATAATAACTAATTTTTGTTTACTAAAGGTGTTTCTTTAAGTACAGAAATGAGAAAAGGCAATCAACAATAGTAACAGCTAAAAGAGACTAACCTCATCTCTGTACTTCTGACAAAAGACCAAAAACTGAGATACTGCATCGCCCTTTCTGCTTCGCGGAGTAGATGCTGGAGTTTTCTTTCTATTGAGAGGAGAGCCTATCCCTCTTTTGGATTCTGCCTGTTCAGATGACTTTTGAGGAGTAGTATTCTTATCCTCCAACTGACTGTTCTCTTGTGTATCATCAGTGGCAGACAGTTTTGATGTCCTTCTCCTCCTCTTGCTGGGAATGCCAGACTCCTTCATGGATTTCAGGTTTGGAGTGGTTTCTTCATTTGAGTAGGATGACTCATCCATCTCCTCCAAGGGTTCCACAGCAATGCCAACCTCCTTTGCCACTCGAGGATTAAGATGAGGTCTGTCCCTGATATAGATGAAGGTGTACTTGGCCTTGCGCTCCTCCACTGTCATGGCCACGGCTTCACTGGCTTGCTTCACACCCATCTCCCACTGCGGCCGCAGCTTCCCTGACACGGGCTTTAGCATCTGCAAGAGGAGACAACCATGAGAGGAATCTGCCTGCTTGTGATTTCAAAATGCTGACACTAACATAAAACAATCCCAAGAGAGTAATTGTCATGCAGATCTGTAATTCAGAGCTCAAATGGAGCTGTATTTAGTAGTACTAATACCACACATGAATCCATGACAAGACAGAAGAGTACTAATTTTTACTGAGTAACAGTGGTAAATCACCCCATCCTTTGCAGCTGTAAATGAAATGTAAGACTCCAAGTTTCTGTGAAACAAGCAGTCTTTAAATTTTTTATAATACCTACTTATATCTGTTATATCTGTACATACCTGTAATGTTTAAATAAAAAACTCTGAGTCTTGCCTGATTTGGTAACCTCTTACCTTTATTTTCTCTGCTTTAGTGAGGGCTTGTCTTGCGCTCTCTTGGCATAATTGTTCAAACTGATCTTTTTCTTTGAAGGGCACCAAGCTCTTCTCAAATATCCAGGCTCTCTCTGGGGCATCTCCAAAAAACTGAACATGATATTGACGAAAACTCTTTTTCTGTCCTGAAAATTAAAAAAGCACATGTATTTAAAATACAGGTTCTGGGAAGTCTCTGCACTTTAAGACCTGAAGTCTTGTAAGCGGCTACAGTTGCCATAACAAAAGCACAATAAAACTGGATAACCTTTCAAAAAAACCACTTAAACCAGCCTGAAAGTCTCTGAGATATAATGTATGAAGTCTGACCCAAAAGCTCAATAGCTTAATTCCCAGGAAGAACATGCTTGGCTAAAGGCAATTAACCTTTTTAAATAATCACCTGTCAGTTTTCCATGTATATTAACTTTACATGTAGGTCTGGGTATTCCTGAAAATGAATTCAGCATTCATTTCTCAATGAACACTGAGAAAGTTCCATAGCTTGGAGAGCTTGTGCACTCAGCCTCCTCTCTGAGTCTCCTAAACTTTATCTTTTAATATTCTTAAACATACTTCAGACACATACTTCATCTGGTTTTAACCCTTGCAATCAAAATTTCCAAGAAATCAATCAAGATTTTTTAGGAATCTAAATAATCAAATAAGGGTGGTGGAAGGGAGAGTGGAGCGATAAGAGTACAATTTTGAAACCTAAATACGAAACTTTTTTTTTCCTCTAAAACGAAAAATATTCCCCTTTTTCTCCTAGAAAAACAAGAGGAATATTGTCTTGCTGTGGTACAATACAGGAGTACAACCTCTCCCTTTGGAAGGTCTCAGCTATTCCACAGGGAAGGGGGAATAAGCCACTTTCAAAATTCATCAAAGGGTTCATAGTTAGTTAATAATGAATTTCTAAAAGGCCAAGGTAAGAGATCACAGATTAAGATGTCCTCTAACACCTTGCTCATTAGAACTTGTAGATTTGCTAAGTGTTCAAATTATGGTCTTGTTTAAAAATAGAAAATGTTTTAACCCCCATTTCTGTGCTTGCAATTCAATCCTGCTAGATCCTGCTCCCTACAGTATCTGTGGTTTCCCCAGTGTCACCACACCAGTTTGTCCAACACACAGACTGGACAGCAGAGGAACTCAAGTAAGGATGGACACCCAGTAGGTACAAATAACAGCCACAATTCTCTGTTACAGATGACTTCAAACTAGGTCTAGATACCATCAGGAAGACACCGCACGTTTTCAGGCTTAGTCACCAAACAGATCTATGAAATTGCTTCATACACTATGTTTGGGATTTCCAGAGCTAGAAAGAACTTTCTTTTCATGGTGATTCAGCTGATGGTTATTTTAATAGGGGAATAATCTTATTGTACAATGTGACATCTGGAAGGGTAATATGAAATCAATCTAATTAATGGTACAGGCAAAAATTTTAATATATCCATGTTATGTTTTACAACAATTACAAACTTATACTATATATAAAAACATCTATGAGAACTACAAGAACAGTAATGACTCGTCTGAGACCAGATAGGAGAATCTAGAGGAAGGGCATAGGCAAAGTCTTGGGATTGTAAACATCACACACCAAATCAGTAGTCTAACATATGTTCCTGTGTTGCGCAGTCAGGAACAATTCTCTTGCACAGTAACTACTTTGTGCTCACCAAGAAAATGTTTAAGGAGTGACTACAGAGCTCTTATGTGTTAATCTATGACTTAATCTGTCTATTTTACCAGGATGCCCTGGCATCTGCATGCCCTGTGATGCCACAGAGATGCCACAGGCCATCTTTCCAACCACCTGTAAAGAGCTGCCATGAGCCCATTTTCCAAGCAGCTTTGTGTCTGTGCTCCTTTTGCACTGTAAAGTTGGACAGCTGTAAGGAGACTAAATTACAGTGCCTGCCACTGGAGTCACTGAACCCAGTGGGGAATCTTCAGGTATCCTCTCAGACTTAAATCTGTAGCAATATTCCTGGATAAAATAATGCATTCATTAATGGTTGTTACATAGGGAAACTTAATTTTTGGCCCACAGAATCCTGAAACAACTGGTTGTTGGCAGTTTGGGAGTGTTCTGGGAACCCACCACTTCCCTGGTGCTTCTCTGTATCTGAGCATCTGTGGTTGACCACAGCCAGAGACAGAATATTCAATGAGATGGAGCTTTAGCCAGACTCAGTACAGACTTGCTTACACAAAAATGTACTTCCCACAAGTTGAAAGTTATTAATTTTTATCAAGCCTAATCAGCTGGAATGATCAAATCAAGTATCAACACACAAAAATTCAGACTGCTTATAAACACTTGATCCTAAGTCTAGAAATGAGAAATACAGAGATGTAGCTCAGTATTTCTACAACTCCCTGATGAAAGACCTTTCCTTTTTGCAAGAAGAGACTTATGATAGTGCCTAAATAATAAAGAGTAGGTGGAAGGTAAGACACACATCAGAGTGCACTTAATAGTCAGGATGGCTGCCCAGACCCTGACTAAACTCCTCAAGGAAAAGGCAGGCCCAAACCAACTCCAGAGCAAATATGAGAAATCACCATCATTCCCATTACTTCAAATAGAGTGAAATTAACATTACAAAGTACATGGGCTCTTCTTTCTGTTAGTGCTTCACAGGCTGCATTCAGACATTTGGTATTGGGTTTTGCTGGGTATGTATCCATAATTTCTGATAAAGATGTACCATGAAGATTCTTGACAATGAACATAAACCTTGCTTCTTTCAAGGAAGAGAGTAATTGTAAAGAACAAATAAACAGCTCTACTACTCTCAAAATCCATCTCTTTATGTCATAATAGACCTAGTAATCCAGAGACTAATAATGACAGGGATTGCCTAATCCAAACTCTGAAATCAGACTGCTACAAGGAAAATTTGTCTGAGGAGTCTATAAAAATCTTTCCAAAACTGTATTATGAATGCTTGAAAAGGTTGTCAAGAAGCCATTTAGTTTACTACCGATTTTGAATCTAGCTATAATCCTAGAGACAGTAATTCAATTTGTTCCTAAAAACCTCCTATGAATGAGATCAGACTATTTCTCTGGTCAATCCACCCCAATGCTTCACTGCCTTCAGCCCTTCCAGCTCTTTCCTGATGTGTAGTCTAAACATTTATTGATACTAAGCCTCAAAAGTTTCAGGTATCAGAACAGACAACAAAGGTGAAAATGAGATTAATAAATTTTACAGATTCATACCTAAAAATTTCATTAACACTTGGTAGTTCCTGCATTTAAAATCAACCAATAATTGTCTGTAGATATCAGTATTGACTATGAATCAGAGAAAATTTGGTCACCTGAATTATGGACTGCTTTTTGTAAACTGGAATCATCAGGAATATTTAATTCCCATCAGCTTAAATAAAACTTTTAGCCTGTATCAATTCACCAAGCATCTCCACAGAAACAATGAAAAACACCAACAGGTTTGTTTTTTTCCTTTTTTTTAACAAGACTCCACACAGTTTGACAGATCACAATTTTGGTATCTTTCAGAGAACACTTGAGTTAAAAGACACACTGCTATATGCCCACAAACAGCATTTACATGATTTTAACATTCCTGTTCACAAAGTTGCCGATCAACTGCATATATGAAGAACAGAATTTTCCCAAAGGAATCATTTTGTATACCTGAAGGAATCTGAATGACTTACCTTTTAGTTTAGTGTAGGCATGGAGAACAGGATCAGCAGAAACCATACATGGCCACCAGGGGAAACCAGACACTTTTGACCACACTAGATCTCCTATATTATACTTCAACAGATGGATTTTTTCCTCTTTGATGGTACTTTGAGTTGCATCTCTCTTAGCAGGAGCCTTAAATGATTAAAAAAAAAAAAAAAAAAAAAGCCAAACTGATCATCATCTTTTTTTAGATATGCACCAGTGGTAATAGAAAGAGGAAAATAAGAAACAGTTCATAAGAATAAAGAGCTGTCATGTTTGCTGGTAAACAACTATTGCATTTCATGTGTAATGAAAACTTTAAGCTTTAAGGCATAGCCTTTGCTCTCTAACAGTGAAAAAATTCCACATTCCAGTTATGGATTTGTTTTTAATTAGAAATATTGGCGAGTAAGCCGTGGTTTCCCTTTATCTTTTCAAGTAACTGCTGAGAGACCATCAGGAAGGCTTACTTTGATTCCAAATACATTATTTAAGCACTGGATGTAAATGTGGAAGAGTCAACCTCCCTCTGTATTGAATATTATGAATCAATTTAAGTGCCATGCACACAAATGTACTATTAGAATTTAAAATAACCTCAAAAAACCAAAACCAAACAAAAACCTCAGATGAGAACAGACTGAAATACTGCCTTTATGTCTGAATAGAAACTACATAAATAACCAGTTCTAAAGCCCCAAGCCCCCCATCTTTCAGCTGTTTTTTTCACACACTCAGAACTTGTAACATGAACCATTCCCCATATACTTCTGTGAGATTTTTTTTCTGTTCCAGTTCTAGCAGTAAAAGTTTGTGAGTGCTCCATTGATGCTCTAAAGCTATTTTAGCTATTGGAAAACAATTACAGAACTATTTCCACTTCAAGGGATAGGTACACTGGTGTTTCATGTTCCCCTATGACAGACATATTTTTACTACATCATAACAAAATTCAGCAACACAGACATCTATTCACCAACTAAAATTCATTTCACAGAGTTAGTTGCATTTTGTCTTTTTAGATTCATCTATTTGATATAAATACACCTTTACCTAGGTAAGCACAGAAGGTGTCTCATTACAGACATATCACATATTTTATAAAATCACGTATTTTGAATCTCATTTTTAATTTTCTAGTACTAAATTTATATGCAACATTCATCATTCATCTTGTATACTACCAGCTTATCATTCAGAAGGCAGCTAAAATTAATTAAAAGTGGCAAGAGGAAAGAAAGAAGATAGTTAAGAAAGTAGAAATTAAGAATTTAGAAACAAGTACTTGGAGCATTACACTGAATCAGAGTAGGTCACTTTACTTTGTACAGATTTTCAAATCCAGAAAATACTTCCATAAATAATTACACATTATTTTCCAAACACAGACAACTGAAATCTCTGATGTGCTGCAACTGCATAGAGATTAATTTGCAGCTCAAACACAGAGGTACATGCAGTCAAAATCCCTAAAACTCAACATACTCAGAAATCCATTTCTCAAAGCTTTTAAAGCTCTGCTTGGTAAACATACATGAAGCCACGTCCTCTGATTGCCAGGGACAATTACTCATCCAGTGATTCAGCTTTTCTGATGAATTCAGACCTGGTTCATGTGACTCCAGTTAGAGCTATGTTCCCATGTCTCAAGGTTTTTGGCTCTCTGAGGATTCTCTAAGACTGTCAGAAAATCCCTCCTGTGAATTTGCTTCAAGTCCAGCACTCTCAACAGATCTAAAAGATTCTGAGCAGATGTGAAAAATCAAATGCTCTTTCTAGCAGTTAAACATGATATGTTATGATTAAAAGCTTAAAATTAAGAAACCCATATGACAGGGGCAGGTCTAGAAAAACATTCATCCTAACAAACACAAACCAACTTCAGCATTCCAACTGAAAAGGTAGGATTAAATTTTTTTCCAATGAGTCAACTCTTCAGAAATGTGAAAGTTACTGAGGAGTCTGAAACTCATTTTTAATTTATGACTCCCTGTATTCTTCAGAAAGTGCAACTAAGCTACAAAGATTTATGACTCCAGTCTGAGTGGGAGCTGGCTGGAATAATGAAAAGGCTCAAGTACTGCTTCTAACTGCAGCATAATATAAAATGGGTGGCAGAACAGGGGTGAATATCACATTCCAATCTGTCTGCAAGCACTCCACAAAATTTTAGAAATGCCCAGAATTCTTTTACCATACTAACTGGATGACAATAAAAAACTTGAAAATGACAGGCTCTGACAAAACCTGCAAGGTTTATCTATGGCATACTTACATTTTTTTTCTATTGATAAAACATTCATACTTTAAAAGAATTGCAAAATACAGCACAGCATTCTATATCCATGGAGCTCTCATATGAAATTTTTAAAAAGTCTATAGAAAATATCACCATTTGCTCACTTCCATCTTACTTTCCCACACCATTCTGGTTGAATTTGATTTTCTCATTCCAGGAATTGCTCTGATGTATTCAATAGGTATCTCAATAGTAAACAATGAGGTGCAATTTCTGGCACACACTTTGGACATGCAGCTGTAGGACATCAACAGTTTCTTCAATACTTCCTCTCAGAAACATTTTGCAAACCAAATGCAGTCATATGTATAGATTTTACTTCAGCATCCAGGTAGGATTATTTTAATTATTAATGCAAGGGGAGAAAGAAATAATTTCTGAACAAATCTGCCACCCACTCCCCTCATGGTTATCTCTCTTCTCATACACTGAGGACTGAAGCTTCTTTATGAGATACTTGTATTCTCTGCATTTTTGAAGAATAAGAGATCACTGTCAAGTTACAAATTGGTATAGAAAAAAATGTAATTCAGCTTGCAGTTTCCTTTTTCCTCCCAAAGGAAACAGAAATTGCTGTTTAGGGAAGTCTGAACTCATAACAATATGGGGTCAGACAGCACAGGGCATCTGACTGCACCGATGGAAGATGGAGAGGCAGGACTAGAGGCACAGTCCTGTGGGCTGTGTGAATGCATCAGAGGACAGGGAGCACCTCCTCCTCCTGCAAGGCCTGACCAATTCTTCCTGCAATGATACTTAAGCAGACACATTAAGATGGGAGACTCCTGGTTTAGATCACAACAGTAAAGAATGGGAATTTCACAAAAAATCAAACTATTTTAAAATACCTTCCCCTCGAATTTTGTCTCCTTTGCGTCTTTTTCATGACTTTTCATTTCTTGAAACTGTTCTCATTTATAATTAGATCTCCTAGCCACTAATGTCAATAGGCTTCCTGTGCTGCAGAGGAGCACATAACACTCTGGTTCTGTCACTGCTAAGTCTGTATACTTATGCATACACATATACGTACTACCCTGCATATGCCCCATCCCATTACCTTTTACTGCAGTTTTGCCAGAATTAAAACCATTTAATTGCAGAATTTCCTCCAGCTCTCCTTCCTTAATTACAGTCAAGCTCTGTAGCCTGAGGAACTCCCACTTCAGCCACTGCAGTGTCACCTTAGCCCCAAACTTTAAACCAGTTATGCTAAACTACAGAAGGAAACAGCTTGGGAATCAGATTACTGTTCTACTCTAAGGAATTTGAGGATTTTGTTCCCCTTTCAAACATGAGACTGCAGAGAATTTACATACATGTGCAATACTGAGGTGAGGACTCCCACGCAGACTAATTCTAACATTGAATACAAAAGCCATTCCACAGGCTTTGCACTACTCAGTATGGCAGACACAGAAATTCCTGACTTTCTAGTTTATTTTGTTCAGGAGGATGTGGAACAGGAAAATTGAGTAATTCCTTTATAGCAACTGAGTTTTTCTTTGTGAAATTACAACTTGAAGAGAAGCAGCATACTCAAAAACTCATCTGGGCCAGAAGCTGCAATAGGCTGAGAAGGACTGAAAAACAAAACAAAATTTAGCATGCCTTTCCTCTTTCCTTAACATATGACAGATTTGTTTGTCATTCCCTCAGCACTTTCATGGGCAATGAGTGACAAGCAGATTGACAGGAATTTACAACACTGCTGACAGCATTCTACCAACCCGAAGAAGTGGCTTGGCCATAAAAAACACTGGTATTTAATTAACTTTGGCTACATTTGCTCAAAAGAATCCAATCAACTTCCATTTAGTTCTAACCTGCCTAAGGAATATGATGAGAGAAGAACAGACCATGAGTAATAGGACATTTCTAAGCATAAAAGTATCTTAAAATGACCAAAACCAAACTCATTTAAGGACAGCATCTTTACTCTATGGAGAGCCTTAGGTCTGTTTGTAGACTCTGATATGAAAACATCATGATGAGTGTTTGGTAAACAAGGGAGAAAGGTAATTTATTATAAAGCACCTAGAAGGCTTATTAGGTTGTGTCAGATTGAGATTACTTTATCCCTTTTAAAAGTACTCGGTGTTTTGTGTGTCTTTCAGCTATTTTGTGTGCATACTCTCATGTGCACACATATGCAAGGAATTACTGTAACCCTTCAAAATTATTGTAAATTACCTTGAGCATCAAAGAACTACTACTTCACTACATAAACTTGAAAAGCTACAGAAATCATGAAAAAACTTTCCTCTGCTAATTATCACAAAGGGATTATACAAAGAACAATGCTGAGAACTGGTCAAGTGTACATCACAAGAATTTAATATGGACAAAAAAGTATGAACAATTAAGACAAGTGAAGACAGCAAATGTTCTTTTCTGTGTAATGTAACTAGGAAGTACATATTGAACAGTTTAAGCTGCAGATACCAGGTATTTTCATTTTCATTTTCAATTCAGTTTCACTCTGTACCAAACAACTTCCACTTTCACTATATCAGAAGGCCCTGCTACAAACACAGACTGCTGGAGGCCCAGTTACAGGCCAGGATAAAAACAAAGCTCCTCACACTACAAAGAAACTAAACCAAAATAATCAAGGCCCCTAAACAGAATATATACAATTAAAATGAATTTTGAATTGAAGTTAGAACACACAAACTTAGTCAAACCTGTTTCTTTCCTATGGAAAAAGATATGATTTATTATGGAAAAATCTAAGATTGGTTGCTGACCAAACCCACATTATTTTTCTCTTCCTGCTATCTACTTGTGCTGTGCTTTGTCAACTAAAGCTCCTATTGTCTCTCATGGACCTGTGCAATGAAAATAAAAGTGAAAATGTTTTGTCTTGTCTTGCCTATCTGCACAGATAAAGAACTAAGGAAATGGTTGTAGAAAAAACTCCATTATTTTCAGAGTTCAGGAGAGGTGGTTGGTGTCTGGAGAAGGGAGCAACAGAAGAGAACAGATGGTTTTTGTAATATTTTGCCACTTGAATTCCCCAATGACTAAGGACATTATAACCTAAAAGACAAAAAAAATCAAAGTAACAGATCAACAATCCCATGCCTTCCTTCCTCAAAAAAACACCATAACAATTATGTTCTTAGAAAAGCTCTTGTTTTGTGAAAAATGCAGGGATTTTGCGTGACAAAAGACAAACCAGCATTCATTCTTCAGCCAAAGGAACCCAGGGATGCATCCATGGTCCCCAGGAGTGACACCCTATCATTCCCACTGAGAAATGGCTGCTTCTCTGTGACTGATGACAAAAAATCTCATTAACTCAAATCACTTCAAACCTCAAAATTACAACTACAGCTGATCAAAGCCAATGCGAACTCCTCAATATGTACTATTGCTTCAAATGAAAAATGTGGCACCTTAAGTCTGTTAAGCAATGGCCAGTGCTCATACTAAGTGATTCTGTCAATAAAAATACAGTATCCTCACAAACCTAACTGCCTAACTGGTGTTTAAATTTTTTTTCAAGATTATAATTCACACATTATAGTAAATCTGTTTATCCCCAAAGGGCCTGAGAAGCCCTATGTTTATACAGATAGCTCCCACCTTCTGGGATGTGGGGGAGTATATTTAGATAGTAAATGACAAGTAACTGAACACATTAAGAATAAAACTAAAGATTTTTCGCTTGTTCTATTCCATTCACTATGTAATGGAAGAATGCTGTGCAATTACATACTTGGCAAACCACTGCCTACAGAGAATGTTTCCAGCAGAAGAGTAAAGAGTAAACCAGAACCTCACAAGATTAAGGAAAAATGTGGAATTATTACTACAAAATGGAGAAGGATCAGGAAACAAAGAAAGAAGCAGTGAACTGGCAAAGTTTTACACTCTGTCTTCAAGAAAACAGAAGAGGACACTTCAACAGTTCATTCAAAAGACTTCAGCTCCCAAAAGGCCATTGCATCCATAGCTGCACAATTAAATCTGCGACAACTTCATAAAATATACAGTGAGCTAAAGACTACTGAGGGGGAAGAGGACATGAAATGTCTGCATCAAAACAGAAAAGCAAACAAACTCTATTCTGAACTGGCTTATTATAACAAACTAGAGATTTACCTAAAATCCTCCAATTCAATTTTGAGAGCAATTACATTAAATGTATTTCATCAAGTTATCTTTCATTTTCTTCTACTAACTACTTAATTTGTTGTATCACTAAAAAGGGGGTCAAATCAGACAGTGTGAAAAATTGTTTCCAGAAGACAATATATTTCCATCTTCCGGCCACAATCCAGATTATTTTTTCCCCTCAACATGCTCACATGGTAGAGCCATAAAGTAATGTCAAAAAATGCTCAAGAAAATCACTGCAGATCTGAAAACTCTCCTTTGCTGGCTGAGGCTGTTTGAAACCACTTAAGTTTTATGATGGGTTTGTTTCCTCCGTTTCTTCCCACAAACTCTTCTAAAGCAGTCAGTGGACAGCAGGTTGAGTATCACCATGTGGGACCCTTCTCTCCAAAAGGGAAAGCAAACAAAAGACAATAAAATTAATTTAAGTTTAGACAGGGTTTCAGAATATAGGTTGTGGATTTTAAAACAAGACAGAAGTTCAAATTTGTCTTTCAAATCAAGCAGCAAACTCCTGGTTCCATTTCAATGATTTTTTTTTTTTCTGGCTTTGGTTCTCTCATTAGCAAGTCTCTAGCAGATGAGAAAATTTAATTTAAAAGCAAATCTGTCTACTCAAATCAGCAGCCCTCCTTTACCCAAACACCATATAAGCCAGAATTTCAGACATAAACTTAACATGATATTTTAGTAACTAGGACACAACTCTTCTTTCAGAGTAAAGAGTTGAAGAGAAACAGATTCAATCACTCACAGATTCAGTAAAATATAAGTTCTGGAGCAGTTCTCAATCCTCAGTCTTTCTTAAAATGTGGAGATTAGTTTCTTTCAGCTGTTTTACTGAATTTCTGCATTTTCATTTAGATGACCTCCTAAATTTTAAGTTACTGGCTTATTAATGAAAGGTTCTACTTTTCAGAAATTTAAACTAGATAATGTTTGATCAGAATGAGTAAGCCCACCTTTTATACTGAGAAACAGAGAAAGATTTCTGCCTATATCCTGTGTATCTAACCTTCATCCACCCTCAGTGGTTTAAACTTTTGATGTGGTATCTGGGTATATAAGACAGTGTGGATACAACATGCTACAGAAGTCTGTAAAAACATAACTTTAGAGCCATGAGGAACACTGGCATGAGAAATTATTGTTTCTGAACAATTTCCATATGAACTTCACACAGGATAGCAGAATGAAAGCTAAATCATCTCAGCATACCTACAGATTTTCAGAATGCCATATCCATATGTAGCTTGTTATCTGCATGTACCACAGTTTCACATTCTTCAAGATCAGAATCCGTAACAGGACCTTATCTTTAGCACTCTTCTACACCCTTACAGAGCTTTCCCAAGACACTTTCTGAACAGGTATCCTCCTCTTGTCAGCTCACAAAAGTCCAGGACAGCATGGGTACATGTTCTGAATCCTAGTATTGTTAGAAAACTGAAAAACCCAAGTCCAGACAGCACTGCCAAAAGGACACTAGATGTATAGGACACTGTTTTCTGATGAAGGCAGAGACTTATCTCTATCATTTTTTTTTTAAATAACAAGAACACTTCTGAGGGCAGCTGACTAAGCTTAAACAGAACAAATGCTGATTTAGCATAAAAGGGCTCTGTTAGTTAACTAATATTTCGACATAGTTCAAGTACTACTTTGCTTTGGAGGTCAGACTTTTAAAATTAATTCCTATACCAAAAGGCAGGTACAAGAAGTTTCACAGGTTCTGCTCTTACATATACCTAGCAGGTCCTCTCCTCTTGTACAGATGAAATGCCAAATCAGTGGTTAATAAGCCTGAGACAAGTGGGGGGAAGACAACCAAGAAAATCCTGAACAGATAGACATTATCTTAACTTGGCAATGCTGAACTTATTTCTGAAACATTTCTTATTTCCAGCAATAAAAATATACAGAAAACCTGGGAAACTCCAGTCCCGTATGAATATTAAAAAAAGGCAGTCTTTGCAGTGCAAACGCACTAAAAGTAAACAAAGTGCTGTCAATTCCAGCAGAACTAAGATTCCAAATTGTTTCACTTCATCACAAGCATCCACAACATACACTCAAGTTGACATCTATTTACCAAACAAACAAAACAGCAAAAGTAAACAAAATCAAGCTTTTCTAGCATTAATTGCTGCTATGAGGTCACAAATTGACTTCCCTTCCTCATGCAAGCACATCGGGGCTTGTTTAACAAAGATATAAGCAAGATTCTGTTCTCCCTCTGCCAGTGAGCTTCCAAAATAGTAATGTTTAAAAATGGTCCTTCTGAGAAGGGAATTAATTTCTGATTATAGACAACCTACAGTTTTAGCTACTGCCATTTTATGTTGCATAGGAGCACAACTCCTGTAGGTACTTTAGGCATCCACAAAAAGCAAAAACATGTTAACCCACTTGAATCTCTTTCTTTATAATAGAAAGATGATGAAATATGGTAATAGACAAACATAAAATTAGTGTCTGTGGACAAAGACCTCTTTTGGAGAACCTAAAATTCATCTACCCTACATGAAATCCACCATAAAACAAGAAAACTTGTAAAGGAGGCTGAACCCACTGCTCCAAGACAGATCAAAATATTTTGCTTTTGCTATTTTGCCGAAGGATTAATACAAAGTATCTTTCTTTCTTGACAGAAGGGGACTATAAGGGCCAGAAATTGTATCTGGTACAGATCACTTATGTTTCCCAAAGATCTGCCTGTAAATCCAAGCAACAACCCTGAACTGCAGATCTAACTCCTTGCTACATGTGAGACTTTGACATGCGTTAGTTATTTTGGATAAGCAGAACAATGAGCAGAGTGACAGAAAGGCTTTGCCATATCTTGGACAAAAAAACAAAACAGTGAAACCAGCAGAAAATTCCTTGCCAAAGCAACCTAAAGTGGTCAATACAGGAGGAAAGTGAAAAGCTGAGATTTAAAATCATTTAAATCATGGCATTACCTGTGCAACAACTGAAAATAAATCTAGTCAACTTATAAAACCAGAAACTGCCATTAATCTCTCAACACCATCTGCTGCTGACATGTAAAGGGAAGTTAGTTCTTCCAAAGATGGCTTACTCACCACTTTACTTCATCTGTCATGTCCACCATAATGCCCAAAAGACCAAAATAAAATAGATAAAATAGAAGAAGCTCTAGAATACACAAATCAATGATAAATATGAAAAAAATGCAAGAGATGCTGACATTCCTTGAATTTTACTCAGCTACATCTGGTCAGCTCTTTTCTACAGAAACCTGGCTCAGTGTTCAGAAGCGGTCAAGAACCAATCATATGCAAAATATTATTTATAATGAAAAATAATGAAATTGAGAACAGTCTAGAAACTCATTAACATGCCACTGTATGTGTTCACAAGACATTTGTATTTTGAATGTCCTCTACTATTCTGGTTCCTTATTCTCAAACAAATCAGACAGCAGAACCCTAAGGACAGCACAGTTCAGAAACAGGGTAACATGAAGTAGCATTCTGGAATTGCTTCTGTAATACCTGGAACAACACACTAGGACTGGTCAAGCTGAAATTAAAAACAGAGCAGGTTTGTGACAAATCTATACAACAATCAGTAACAGAAGTCCATGATCTCTGTTTCAATTATTATGAGAGAATCTAGCAAAACAAGTAGGTAGCAAATTGAAAAGGTGAAAGAGCTGCTCTAGTGCCCTGTTACTTAATGTACTGGGTGTAAAAAGCTCAAACAGGCTCAAAAAGAACCCAAGGTCTCCTTCCACTAATTTAGCCATCTACAGCCATTAAATACAAAGTAGCCAGCTCCAGAAACCTGAGTCACAAACTGCTGGAGGCTGAATATATTTTAAAGGAGCATCACTCTATGATTTGTGATATCTGTACTCTCCATTATGCCACCTCCACTGAACCCTACCCCAAGCTGAGGTGCTGAATTAAATGACTCCTTGATGCAACTTGGTAATGCTATTTTTAGATAGCATTTTTTTCAACACTTCAAGATATTATTTTGTACTTGATTTGGATTCCCCCGCTAATGTGTTATGAAGAGAAAGGGCAAAAGTTGTATTTAGATAACACTTACTGAGACAACAGTTTTACGTAAAAAGTGTACTTAATTCAGCCACTTTTACATACAAGAACACAACGTCTGGTATGAAAGCCTGAACAAATACTCAGGCTTTCTGCAATTAATTTTGTACCCACTCTGAGAGTGCTCATAGCTTCTAATCTCCCCTCAAACCAGTATGCCGTATGTTTTTTGGTGCTTCTTAAAGAACAAGTAGTTCTTTAAGATACTTTTCCAATGAGGCATTAAGAAAAAACAATTTAAAGTTCTGAAGTAACAATTACTGCTGCACATCATGAGCTGCTTAGCACTAACAAGTTCTCAAGGCTTAGCTAAACTTAATTCGTTACTAAGGGCTAATGCAAAACAGTAGTTCAGAAACTCTTCCAAAAAGGCTGAGACATTATTTCTGTTGCTCCTGAAAGGATCACCCAGAAGAGATTTTTAGGATTACTCCTCCTTTGGGATCCTGGTGACATCAGCCAGACAGGCTGTGTTATCACTCACCTGAAGACAGGAGCTGATACCACACAACAGTCTATTAAAAAGGAAAGCATAACTGAGTTTATTTTATCCTACAGCTACAGATCTTGACTCCTGTGGTAGCTTAGCTGCACATTTTGTGCAACTGATGATAAGAAACAATAAAGTCCTTCCCCTGAAAACACATACTTATTTTACTTTTTTTTTTATTTTTGAAATGAAGACAAAATGAGCAATCTCAGGATCTGGCTGTACCATCTGCAATGAGATTAAAAAAAATAAAAATTGATGAACTCAATTCTCAATATTACAAAGGGAACATGTTGCTTTGTGCTGGCCTCTACCAATTAGATGCAAACATCAGAGAAGTATCATCGCCTTCAGTGGTCCCCAGGTTCCTGTATTTATTTACCACAGACACAATTAGAAGATCATCCTCAGACTGTTTCAGTTCTACCCCTACTGGGTTTTTAAATCTTTGCCAGTATGCAGATATTGGATATAATGGAGCTAGCCAGAAAGTTTTTCTCTGTGAAGATTAAACTGCAACATAAACATATGACAAGGACTAGTGGAATTTCTCCAGCAATTTGCAATTGCCCCCCACGTAGCTACTGCAAGGTCATTATAGGCCATATCCTGCAGAGACAGAGTAAAAACCTGCCAAGTTTCTGGTATAATACTAGAATTACAAGAACAGTAGATAGAAAGCTATGTGGAAGGTACAGTTTTTGGATCATGTAGATATATTACGCAGCTGGAAACCTTAAACTAGCAAGTAGAGCAGAGTGTGGACTTCCAGGTTTGTTCTGGACACAGTGCTGCTGCTTTTGTGAGCTACTGCACCCGTGCTGGGAAGGCAGGCCAGGAAGCCCAGCCAAAAGGGCAAATTGCCATTTGCAGGCCCTCCCAGCTTCTGCAGACCCAGCTCAGATGTGCCAGGATCACAATACTGAGCTGCTCCCACGGTCAGAGTGTGCAGACCTACCCTGGGACCCACAGCTTGAGAGCCGTGGATGTATGTACTCTGTTTCCTGTACAGAAACTCTGGATTCCTCTAGGGATCATACTTGGATTACTTCATATTAATATATGAAATAAACCTCTGGCATTCTCCTCCAAACAGGACTGCTTCACTTCTAACACAAGCAATGAGTAAGAAAATCTCATTCCTCACTGGTAGTGAAAACAGTGACACGAAAAGCAGTCGGGACAAAACCCAGCCCCAGAACACCCAGGCACATGAGCAGCGACTGGAGCCCAGGAGTCTGGTGTTCATTCAAACCTCTAACACGTGATATACCCACCACCCTTAACACAGAACTTCCAGGGGTGCACTGCCTTGGCATTGAAGTTGCTAAACCAAGCCTTATCATGAGAGGCCTGGATTTTAAAATAAACTCCTCAGGTAGAGAGATACTGGGGTGGACAGAAGAACGATGAAAAGAGGGAGGGAGGGAGGAGGAAAGAGCCAAAGGTTGTACCACTTTATCTCCTTTACCCTGGGAAAATGAAAGCATTACAGCTGTTTCTCAGAGGCCTGGAAAAGCTGGTGGTTATCAACAGAAATCTCACTCACGTCAGAGCTGGGTAGATCACATTTATTCCCAGCTGAAAACTAACTCACAGACAAGTTTTAAACAGCCTTCATTTCTGTTCACAAAAAATGCCCAAACAACAAGAACACCCAACAGCAGAGCACTGGAACATTTGTTATGTGATACGCCTCTCACCTCAGTGCAATAGTAATCTGCTGTGTCCATCACACAGAGATATAATTACCCTACACAAAAGGCAGCATTTGAACCATGGTGATTTTTGCTAAATCAAAAGACTAAGAGGCTGGACAACAAGAAATTGAGAGAGAAACCAGCTGAAAAATAAAACCAGACAAACAGGTTCTGCATTAACTTGTGACCTACAATAAACAGGTATCTGAGCGCAAAATTAATCAGCTTTTACTCTAAGGATATTTACCTAATTTCCACTTTGCAGCCACAATCAGCTATATAAAACCACAGTATGATGCACTAACAGTAAGTCTTTGGATGCTGGCCATGAAGTAACAGCTAGAGCCTGAAACCAAAGAACACTGATACTAAGATATTACCGTTACCATCAAAGAAAACACATATATGTCACAAGCCTGACAAGTACTTGTGGAAAAATGTTGGAAAAATCTCCATTACACATTCCCTCAAGTTTGTTTTTCCTTATTTTAAACCTCACAGTTGCAAACCCTACCTATGAGAGAAAGAAAAGCCCCAGGACTTTTACAATCAAGGAGTTACATCATGAAGTAACATCTTGCAACCTTTAAATGCTTCTCCTTTTGACCTTTGTGATTTAAAGTGCACTATGCTAGGAAAAAAAAGAAGCCAAAAGCGTGACCCTCTGTTTCAAACTCTCTGAAAAGAACAGGGTTGCAATATTGCAAGGTCTGAGATCAAGCAGGTGGTTCCCTTGATTCGGTAGTCTGGTAGCTCTGGGGTTTGGCACAGGAGCAAATAACGCTATCACTCAGCAGCCACTGAGTCCCACTCCGGGAAACCGCGCTGCCGTGGTTTTCTCCCGACCATTTCTGCCCAAAAGACAACTCCAAGAAGCCAGACAAATCTTTCTTTTCATTTTAAATTAACTGCACACCAGGAAAAATTAAAGGTCACTCTTAATGGACAAAGAAAAAGGCTTCAGAGCAAACTACATAGGTGAATATATTAAATATCAACTCCTCTTTCTGAAAAAAACAAACAAATCCACATAAATATGCTCTGGTTGTCAATGCTATTAAACATACCATCTTTTAGTCCAATTTATCCTCATTAACAATGAACTGGAGAAAGAATTACTCAGAATATTGATTCTGCCCATACCTTTTACCTCTGAGTAATGTTTCAAAAAGTCTGAACCAGTTAGTGTTAAAACACTCTCCTTAATAAAATCAAGGAAAACAAACTCTTGAACAACATTCCTGAAAACATGAGTAGTGATAATTTTAGGATAAATTATACATTCAAACCATAAACAAATGATAAATATTTTTGGTACCCAGAAACACATTTACACAATTCTGTGAACTCATTTATTATTTAGTTTTATTGAAAAGAACTGTAAATAAAATCAGCAGTACAGCAGCTGTGTTTCTTCTCTGTATGTGTGACCTTGGAAGAAAGAATCAACAGGGCTGTGTTAATGCTAGGACTGGATGATCTTAGAAGTATTTTCCAACCCACAATTCCACATATAACTGCAGCTGACAGAAAACTGTAATGTACGTTCAGTTAAGGTGTGCAAAAACAGGACCTTTAAACAATCTAAAGCATTCATTAACATTTACCATTGTTATACAATACCTTTCTGAACTACTCAATGAGAAACTTAATATACATAGAAGTATCCCTGCTATACAGGGTTTTTTCTCTGAGATAAAATTACTGCAAACCACATTCCTTAAAATGGAGTCTAGCAACAAAAGCTAAATAAAGGGGAAAAAGGGCTCCCCGCAGCATTCTTATTTAACAGCTTTGTATGGCAAATTTAAAAAAGTGAAATATCCATTTCTGCCAATTTTTAAAAGAAGCAAAAACCCAAAAGCTTGACCACAAAATTAATGACACCAAATATAAGATCTAGACATTTTCAATTAAAATAAGTCACTGGGTTATAGTAAGCAAAACAAGCTCTTTTTAGATGACAAATAGGCATAGGAACTACATTCCAATTGCCAAAATCTGATGGCAGAGAGGCTGGTTGATTAGCCAACTGACTGCTGAGTACATTTTTCTTTTAATTCAGAACCAGATATAGAGAAAAAGGTAGGGTTTTTTTCTGAAACCTCTGCTTATTAAGAAGCCAGAATACCTCATTCTCCAGGAGTTAAAGACCATCTCTATATGTAGAGGCCTCCTCAGCTCCCTTGCTCTGGTGCACATCCTGACTAGGTCTTGGCTACATGTCTAGAGGATGTTTCTGTTTCATGTATCACGTTCTTTCACACGCCCTGATTAGCTCTGGAGACTTACTTTACTGATATGGAAACAGAATTTATGGGGTATTCCTATCCTGGGGAAGAAACAGGTACCAGAACTAGAGCTCATCTGTCCTTTGTTGAGACAAATCAAGGCATAGAAAATGACTCCGTGTTTGTGGGAAGCACCTACTAAATGCCTGAGGATGAGCATACAAACACTGAAATTCCTGTATGATTAACAAACCTCACAGAAGACAGAAAACATAAAAAAGTACTACCTTCTTTTCAGTGGTGCTTGAAGTCTTTGATACTAATGCTGTTTCAACAAGACCCTGCTCAAGTAAGGAGTCATATTTTATGCTTCTTTTTCTGCTTCTCCTCTCTTTGTTTGCTGGCTTTTGTTCGTTTTCCTCCGACTGAGACACATCTGCACCATTGTCTCCACAAATGGAGGATTCGAAAAGAGGCTTCCCATTCATGTAGGTTTTAGTGATTTTCAGCTTTATTTCTGGAGAGCCATTCTTGATAGGAGTAGTGCTGGGGGGTGTTCCAACTCCCTTTATTTCCTGAGGTTCAAAGCGCAGCTTGGCATCTTGGGCCCCGGACTCGCCATTAAACACCCGAGAGGTCAGATCTTTCAATTTATCTGCTGGAATAAATGGAAGAGTCTCATGGCCATTATATTTTTGCATGACACCTTCCTGTAGAGTGGCAGAAAGTTGTGCTTTGCCCAAGTAGACAGAACATTCACGATTCACTTCACAATTCTGAGGTTTCCCATTGGTATTTCCAAGGATCTCTGGTACCTGCTTCATTTTGATGTAGTTAATTTTTTGAGTTAACAGTTGAGAACTTCTTTTGATGCTAAAGTCCATTCAGCCCAGATGTTTCCAGTCTTACACTGCTATATTAAGACAAAAAGACAGAAAATATGTTTAATAAGAAATGTCAAAAGCTATTAAGTATTCAGATAGACATCAGCACTAATATAAAACTCAATGTACTTCACTAGAGTTTTACTAAAAAAGCTTTGTTTACAATCTTAAGAGGCAAAATGCCTTAATATCTGTTAATATGCATTACAAAAAAAGTCCAAGGAAAACAGCTCTATGAATCATCAATTTTATTAAATCAAAAGTGGAAAGCAAAATCACAGTTTGCATTTTAACCATTTGTTAACCACCTACAGCATGGGTGTTACCTACAATAATTACACAAAGGTACTGCACTATATCAAACAAGTAAGAGGTTAGACCTACGATAGTATCACTAGTAACAACATAAACCAGATGAGTTTTTCTCCAAGAGGTTGTGCCAGCATAAAAACCCCACAGGCTGTGTTCCTGTAGCACCTACACTATGGACAGCAGCATTACAAGCTTCCCTTCCTCACTCCACAAACAGACCTTCAACCTCCCATCAAAACACACCCCTGGCAGCAACACTGCGGCTCAGTCTCCAGACATTTCCCGAAGCATTCTGCTCACCAGAACGAATAAAGGGTCAGCCTTTTGGGCCAGGCCCACTGGGAAATAGCAAATCCTTCAGTCTAGTGATCATACTGGGCAAAATTTAAATGATCAAAGCAACTGCTGGAACTTCAGACTTTTCATGGCAACAATATTACCTAACACCCACTTTTCATACAGAAATGTGCAAACAAGCAAGCTAAAACTGCACTATTTTCTGCCCTAAACCAGTTCTCTAAGGGTTCTAAAAGCTAATCTTGCCTATTTCAACATTATAACATCACAGCAAACAAATCAAACTGGCAGAATCACTCCTTTGTGCTCCTAAACCAGGCAAGATGATGGTTTCAATTTTTGAAATTCACATGCATAGATTCTTCGTATTACTGGGTCCAGTATATACATCATATAGAAAAAATAAATATTATTAAAGCTCAGCATAATAATAATAATCATATCCATGCTCAAGGTAACCAATTTCATATATGATTAAGTCCAAGGACTGTCACATCGAATCAAAATTTCATCAAATCTAGTCTCATGTGCTTCCAAAAAAGTGCAGCAAAACCCATGATGAATAACTATTGAATTGTCAGTTGCTATGGAAGAAATCACTTCTGAATCTCACCTTGTTTATTAATGCACACAGTTCTAATGCTTACAACTGCCATATTCCTCCAACTTGCATTTCTGATAGCTCTACATCAGGAGTAGCAACGTAAACATGTTCATAACTGAGCACTGCTGTAGCCTGGCAAAGCTTCTTAAGGATGTCAAGCCTGAATTCAAAACAGCTGATGAGCATGAAACCTTTTCATTTACAAAAATGCAGAAAAAAAATTAAAAATCATAACTCCATCACTCCTTAGCAAATGCTCCCATCTCCCTAACATGCTGCTCTAAAATATCTACAAGATAAAAGTGTATCTTTCCACCCAAGCTGTATAGACTCATTTGAGAGATGAAAACCCTTCTCTTGCCAGGCACAAACAGCAGTCTGAAAATCTGGCATTAAACAAGGAAAGAGCAGCAAAAGTGTGCCTGAACTCCAAGTGAACCTGCAAGAAAAAAAGTTCTATTCTTTCTTTAGTCAGATGAAGTCTGAATTACCAATAAAATCTCTGACAAAATGAGTAGAAAGCAGCCAGCTATATTAACTCTCCTTAAGAGGAATCAGAGATAAATGGAAACTCAAAACTCAACCAGAACAGAATAAATTACTAAACTGAAAGAGAATTCATGGCCTTTCACAACATCTTCCCTGAAAACATGGACATGAGACAAACTCTCGTGTCATGTAACATGACAGTGTTTCAAGCTGTGATTCAGCAGGCTTAAATGAAATCATATTTCTCTTAAGAAACAACTAATGACAAATTCTGTAAATCTCTGGGCAAAAGGCAAACCTGCTGGGAAGCGCGTCACGCGGTTACGGAATGCAAAACTCCTTATAAAACCGCCAAAACCAAGAAGAAAACAGCCAAAACGCCGAACTGTTGCTAAATCTGTACTTCATTCCCAGGGATTCTTAACGGAGTAAACCAGAGGTCTGATTTGGGCATTTCAGCTCCCAATTCCCTCGGAGGCAGCGGAGCGGCTTCGTGCGGCCGCGGCGCCCTCCAGTGGGCGCGGGGCTCGGCGAGCAGCGGCTCCGGGACGGCCCCGGGACGGCTCCGGGACGGCTCCGGGACGGCTCCGGGACGGCTCCGGGACGGCTCCGGGACGGCTCCGGGACGGCCCCGGGACGGCTCCGGGACGGCCCCGGGACGGCTCCGGGACGGCCCCGGGACGGCTCCGGGACGGCCCCGGGACCCGCTCATCGTGGATCCCTGCATCGGGCCATCCGCCTTTTGGAACCCACGGCTTCTTCCGTGCTGCTCGATCCTAACTTTTGTTCTCATCACGTACGTTTTGCAGCTACAAAGCCATCAAGCTGGAGGTGCGCCTCCAAAAAAAGCCGTAAATAATCCAGTCAGACTGTGTTACTGGTGCACTCGACTGGATGAAATAAAATGGGTATCTTAAGAATGTCAAATCATAAAAATCGTCATAGTCACAGAATAAGGCTGGAAGGGTTCCTCAGATCATCTATTCCAACCCCTTGCTTAAGCCAGATCAAACTTTTCAAGGCCTTTTCTGAACAATCACCCGTAGATAACCAAGTTAAAAGCTATGGCTTAAAAAAATTAAGTTATTCTCTTTCTAGCTAAAAAAAAACAAAACAAAAACAAACCAACAAGGCCACGCAGTGAAAGACTCAGAACATTTAGGATTCAGCTTGATTTTCCCAATCTATATGAAGATAAACAGACTTCAAGAATTTCAGTGAGTGAAGGTTTAGTTAATGATTCTCACTAATACAGATCACTAAAAACAGCTGAAAGCAATGAGAAAGGCTCCTCAAACCACTGGATTCTAGTGACAACAAATCCAGGAGTAACACTGGTAAAAGGAAGTTAATGTATCCACAACAATAGTAAATGGGAAAATGAAGACAAACACAGTAATTTGAAACTGTAAGATATCAGAACCAGGAGCTACAGATTATAAAACATGGAAAACAGACTGTGTTTGTACAAAGATTTAATAGAACCAAATGAGTAGAGGCTTAAAGTAAGAAGTAGAATAATGGGCTAAGATAACAGATGTGAGTACCTGACAGAAAATAAAATCCCATGGGGAGATGAGACATGTAGACAGCAATTTGCAGGTTAGTCACCATCTCTAGGACAACCAGTGGGATCGAAATCAGTGACACAAATCTCAGTCCTCCTTGCAAAAAAATAAACTACATTGTGGGGTCAGCTTAAATGAAAGAAGTTAGAAAATCTACACATGGGAATAACAAAGGGTTTCAGGAAGAAGATAAAAATTGAAGCCAGGTACATTTTGCACCACCTTTACTATATACTATTTCACTTCACTATAAGGAAGAAGAAAAAGGACCAGGCCCTTTGTGAGAAGAGAACAGAGCAGAAAAGAAGGGGCAAGGAGAAAACAACCACTAACCAAGCAGTGCTGTTGTGAATTTGGAATTAATGCAAGGAGATCTAGAAGACAAGAATACAAGACATGAAAGAATGAAGTAAGATAGATCACAGACAAGATCTGGTTGGTTCAAATTTTAAGAGTAAGGTCCTGAAGCAGCTGAGCATACAGTTCGATTTGGTAGCTAAAATCAAGTGCACTCATGCTGGACCATGGTATCAGAGAAGCAAAAGCAATCTCTTATCTTTTTCTAGATGACTCTGTATCTATTGAAAAGGAAAGTGGGGGGAGGGCAGGGAAAAGAAGGGGACAAAAGCACCACACGCTAGTAGCAGCTAATGAGCTTAAGCCAGTATCGTCCCATATTGAATGTCTGGTGACCCAACAAGTACCATTTTCACTAACAAAGGAGAAAAAAACATTATAACCAGGAGTCTGATGAATAAACATGATAGTTTGGCTTGTGAACAAATAGCTTTCAGAATGCAAAAGCAGATTTCTTATCAGACAAAAGTCTCTAGAATTTTTAATCAGACAATGACAACTGGACAATCCTTGCAGTGGCTTTGCACATATTTTCATACTAAAAAAACAGGTTCTATATAAGGCATACTGTCTTGCAGACATTTTAATTCACATATTAATTACTTGAAAGTTCATCATCTGACAGGAGTCATGAGCCAAATACAGTTACTGTTCATGTCAGATTCCTCCTTCACTGCCCAGGCCACTATCATTTATGTGATATTTATTAGTCATTTATTCCACATCTGCTGTAATTTCAGAGATGCTTTTCTGGTGTGTCAGAAATAATGGAGTACTCCATTCCTTTCAATTCTGCCAAAGGGAGGGAACTGAGTAAGTAACTACCAACAAGCATCTCTATTACATATCACTTTTGTTTTGTCTAAGGGTTTTCTTACTCTGGTAAGAATTACTCAGGGCAGGCATAGGGAGGTGGGGGAAAGAAGAAGATGAGGATGACACATCTCAATACAAATTCACAGTAAGAGAACTTTATCCACAAAAGCTATTTTTATTACCTACAGATCAGGCTTTCAGTTGGCACAAAAAAGCTAATAGGTGGCTGCTGGTTTTTTGTGTTAAGATTGCTTTCTGATAAGTGTCTCATCAATTTTAAGACAAATGTTATTCCTATTTTCAGATCAGAATGAGAGAAAACACTTAATGATATTAAGGTTACAACACCTTTTTGTTAATACATTTGAAAACTTGAGTATGGTTACTCATATTATCTTGTGTAAAACCCCTAAAATATCAAACAAGAGTAGATAAGTAGATAAGATTCAGTGTAGTGTAGTACACTGTAACTGTTCTTCACTACATTAGAACAATGAAAAATTACTACAGGATCTAAACAGAATTTTATTTTAGAAGAAAATACAACTAAAAATTGCATTGCACATTTGGCCAAAAGTTGTCACAAACCAGTTCTAGCCAGAAAATTCAAAAGCATTAGCTCCCCTAAAGAAAACCTTTACTATAGTAGTTGAGATAGAATTGAAAATAAATATACCAAACCTTTCTAAAAATTTAAAACAAGTTTTAGGAAAATTAAAAAAAATAATTTGTCCAAAGGAGCCAAATTTTAATGTAAAAACACCTGAAGTAGACTTCATTAATCTTGCAGTTTTGAACCAAGTGCATTTTGAAAACTGTGAAAAAAGTGTACTTACAGTTACATTTACTACCCAATATTACTTGCCACCAAAAAAAACAAAAAAACCCCACTGTCCATCTTTTAAAATTTGTTTTGGATTTGCTTTTTTTTCTCCTGATGGATAAAATTTGTGAACTTTAATGTCACAGCCTATTTTCATGAACCGAAACAAGTATTTACTGCCTTCTTATCAAGACAATAGGTAATTCCAACTTGTACATTTAAGAACTGTAGAATGGAAAGCAATTTCTTCCCTTTAAATGCCATGAGTTACTGCAGAAAGCAGGCTTACAAAATGGATGGACTTGCTTTCTTTTTCTTCCCCGGGAAAAGCTTTTGCAACTGACCCTTTTCTGTGGACAAGGCTAGAAGATTCTGTAAGAGGATTCCTCCCCATGAGTTTCTATTCTTAAAATCACAGGCATTTTTTTCCCCACTGCTCCAGAAATTTTATGTTGTCAGTTCCACTCCTGCTGCTGGAGATGGGTGAAGCAACGAGATACATTTTAGTAAAATAAAATTCTTCTAAGATTTAATTCTGTCTGATGAGAGACTACACATATCACTGTGGTGGGACCACAGATCCAACAGAAAATAGCTTCTCCTCTGCACACAAACAGGGAGGAACACTAATGCCTAAAATGGTAGGAACTAGTGAATATACCAGCAATATTTAATAAATACAAAAAGGCAGCCCCCAAACCTGAGGCTTTTCTGTGTCCTGGAAAGCTCCAAAGGGAACGGTTCCTCTGTAGCAAAATAGGACTCAACAATTCAGTACTTCCTCAGTTTAGGTCTTTGCTCACCAATGAAATGTCTCTCCCTATCTTTCAGGTGGGCCAGAGTTGTGTACCTGGCATCTACGTAGCTTGGGAGCAAAGAACCAAACACAATCACACAATCTCAAATAGCACGACACTTCAGTGCAGAGTTCCTTATTTATACTGCTTTTTCACCTGGTCTAACACTACTTTAATTTCCCACACGTTTTTTAATCCGGTTGCCTTTTTTTGTCAGCATCCCACCTCTATCCTCTGCATCCTTGCACCACACTTTCAGGATCTGGATCCTCTGGCTTACATAATATTCACTGCGGCAGATAAACACACTATGATCTGTTTCCTATTCCCTGTGGCCAATGATTCTGCCCTTATTCCCATATGTAGTTGTGACAACAGCAATTGCCTGAAGCTTCACCAAGAGAATCATCATGAAAATTTCTGATCATGCAAATTCTGAGGAAGTTCAAGTAAGGTAAGATCAAACTGGGATGTCACCACAAAATATTATAGGTAATGATCAAACTGCAGTGTTAACAAAATGTTATTTGCTACACCTCTAAAGAAATCAGTGTTTCCCAGATCTGACTAGACAACAACTAACTCTAATCCAGAGGCTACAATCATTTTGCCTAGACCCTGACAAGTCTGCTATCTTTGTCTATCACAGCATTGAAATAAAACCTGCTCATCCAAGTGGGTGCATTCAAATGCCAGAAGCACACTTGGTGCACTGGAATGGTTCTAGGAAGTGGCAGTGACACTGGTGATATGTGAGGCTTTGCCAACACTACGAAGGCCCAGCTATATGTACACAGGGCAGAGTAATTCTAGAGCAGTGTTTGGCCACATCTTCTGTTGTTTACAGCAGCAGCAACACATTGCACTCATAATATACCTCTCTAATGTGGACAGGTAATGTGTACAAATAGCTGATTTCTTTCACCCAGTACATTCAGCTTCACATCTCCTATCATTAGGTAAAGATCAGAAGGGTAAAGTTCACAGGTAATTAATCCTGACTCCATGGCACTACAAAACTTTACTTACGGATATACACCATTCACTAAGAACTGCACATATCCACATCTGAACATAACTGACAATAATGTGATCCTAGCCATACTGTGCTAATCCTGATCTACTTCACACACCGTAACCATTTACATGCAACTTAATTCTACCAATGTATTACCTTGAGGCAAAACACACACACACAGAGGGAACTGGCAGATGTATGCCAGGAACACTCAAACAAGGCCTGAGACTTCAGTCATTAGACACTCTTCAAACAAATCCAAATACTAGCTATGAAGTGGCCTTTTGGGCTTGGTTTGGACATTACTTGGAAATATTTCCCTGCACTGGAGCTTTACCATGCTCCTGCCAAAATGCATTACCATCATTCTCAGGGTTCTTAATTACTTTCTCATTTCTTTTGCTACATCTACATCAAAAATCTCCCAGAAAGTGTTTAGTGTAACTGTTAGAGGTAAAAGGTCTGGAATTTGAGTTGTAAGTTTCTGTAGACAGTGTACCTTACCCATTCCACTTGAAGACAGAAAGATAAAATACTTCCCTGTCTAACAAACCAATTCCTTCCTGTTCACTTTCCAAAACTTCTGTGTAGAGAGGTTTGCAGTAGGTATCTCTTGCAATTTTTTTCTTTCCTTCCAGCACAGTACTAGCTTTGTGCATTACTTCATTGTCTTATCAAATTTAGTTCTTTGGACAAATTCTGTACATACTTCTCATGGGAAAATATAGTTCTGACTGTAGAAATAAGTAGTATTAAGCAATTGTAGTTGCTCTCCTTACTTGCAGAGTTTATGAAAGCTCAGCTATCACTACCATTTTGAGCCAGGCTTTCACCTGATGAATAGATATTGCACATGCACTTTCAGCTACATGTTTTATGACTGGAACTTGTTTTTTGCACTACTGATGAATTTCAGTCACATTCCACATTTAATCCCAGCATTTGTTTCTAGTTTGTTCAGGAGTGCTACTATAAACCAACTTCTGATAGCCTGCGTTTTGCACTCACAGAAAAATCCCAACAGTAATTTCATTTTGAAGTATTTGATTGAAAGTTGTTGGCAACCACTCCATATAGGGAAATGATCCATCTTCACATCTTGCACCCTGCACTATTCTACAAGGTTCATACTTTGGCTTAAATTTCCTCTGGCTTTATTATCAGACTAGAATCTAGGCATTCTTTACTACAGAGGTAACTCCCCAGTTTAGATGTTTGAGTGCCAGTGCAGTCAGGATCTTTGCTCCAATGGGATCCCACCAAGGCTGGCAAGTTCCACAATTGATTTATCTAGTGTGTGATCTTGGGAACCTCAGCTCCAGAGACTAACCCATGCCACAGCAGGAACATTTACACTTCTGTTTATTAGAATGAATAAATAAGTGAAATGGGTCCCAAACCCCATGACAGAAGGCTGCATTACTGCATGTTCTTTCTAATGTTTCTTTTGTTTTTTAATCAGTAGCTTTTCAAAATATTTCAAATTACATTTAAGTCACATTTCTGTGATCTTCCCAAACCTCAGCCTTTTTTCTTAAAGATATTTTTGTCACAGAATATCTCGTCTTCTGCTCCTTTGTGTATCTCGTTTATTTCTTGTGGCAGAACTCAGAGAACAGAACAGAACTCACTCCTATTATGTTCTTTGGCAAAAAAAACATGGAATTCTGATCTTAGCTCTCAAGGCCAAATACATTTGAAGATTATTTGTATACCCTGAGTTTGGCTCAGCTGGTAGGAGCATGGTGCTAATAACCCAAACACTGTGAGTTCCGTCCCTGTACAGGCCATTCATTCAGTGTTGGACTCAATGGTCTTTGGGGTCCCTTCCAACTCAGAATATCCTGTGATTCTGTATAAAACATATTTTTAATGTATATTTTAGCATGAATGTGAGATGCTAATATTTTAGTATTTTGTGTAAGGCACAAGCCAAAGAGATTTCACAAAGACAGTTAAATCATCATCTCTGTCAGCCAACAGAACAAGATATCCCTGTGCTCCTCCAAAGAGACACAGAAAACCAACAACAAACTTCAGACAGTAGTGGGAAAATGGTAAAGCATTTATGAAAATCAAGTTCAATAGCATATCATGCTGCAGTTTTCCAGTCATTTGCCACCTATGTATTCTTACCCCTAAAAGGAATATGATAGAGTTCCGATTTGTGCTGGAGAGCTGAATACTGAAGTTCAAAATAAGATCAAATTGCTATCTTGCACCAAGATAAAAATAGGACAAGTTAAAAGGATGGGAACAAAACTAGAAACAGAGCCATCACCTCTTGAGCAATCCTTGCAATTTAAAACATGCTTTAAGTCTCTTATATACTTTACTAGTTTCACAGTAAGTCATATATGAGAACCTGCATCTGTGGTGCCCCAGGGCAAAGTCATTTTGCCCAATGTATGAAAACTCTGAAGCACATTAGGTTAGTACATCACTTTTTCATACTCACTAAGTACAATCTGACTGCTGTGTAACATTCAAATACATTTTCAAACATCTACTTTCCACACGTATCTCATCACACTATGGCACCGTAAGAACAACTTCCATGCAATGGTATTATTTCTTGACATTAGCAAGGATACAAATCTTGCTTTTGGTTCAACCATGATTCACAGGTGTTTGTTTATTGCACACAACATGCATTTTAAAAAATTTGGCTTATGTTACAATCTACTGTATGCTTAAGACAGAAGTTGCTTAATTAATGTACCAAAGAGTCAACAGATTATCTGATGCTAAAGTTTAGAGCTGCTTGTCAGGAAGGTTAATACGTAGTTCACCATGCACTACTTATCATCACAAGGTATTAATATTTATTAGTATATATTCCTCTTCACCATGAACTTTGAGTATTTTTGTAGCTTGCTATTCAACCAAAAGGGCAGCAGAACAGAGTATGGTCTACATTTTTCTTCCACATATTCCAAAAACTTCCTTTCTTGCTGATGCTACAAAATATAAATTAACTATTATAGGTGTTGCCAAACTTGATAAAAACATTAAAAATAACACCTGGTGTATAACTAGTAATTTCTGTCAGTGTAAAATGATACAAAAAAGGCCAATATATTTATACAGCTACCTCCAGTGACTACAGGTCATAAAGAAGCTAATTTGAAGGTGCAATAAAGGGAGAAAATTTAGGTAGTTTCTCTAATTTCCTTCAAAAATGTTCTCAGAATCAAAACCTTCCAAGTAACCATTAACTGTATAAAACAGCTGACCATTCAAACTACATGAATTTACAACCAGCAGTGTGACAATTAGCACATGAACAAGGCTGTCCTTCCCAGCCCTCTTTCTCCCAAGTTCACTGCAATCATGCACCAAAGGAAATTTGGACTTCACATGTCAAGCTCTGATGAGAAATGATTTTCTCTCTTCACTTCACCACCTGAGCACTTATCCTGGTGCCATGTTCCATCTCCATTTCTCACTTACACCACCAAGATCCCAGTACATGCTTGGTGAAGACATTTCTCAAACCTACAGCCTAACTGTTGGAAAGTGATGTTCCCTAGAAACGTGGGACTTCCTGATCCATTTAGATCCACTTGAGATGGGGCTCGGAGCAACCTGGTCTAGTGAAAGGTGTCCTTGCCCACGCCAGCGGCATGGAACTAGATGATCTTTAAGGTCTTTTCCAACCCTAACCATTCTCTGATTCTATGATCTCTGTTCTTTCTTCATCCCAAGTCTGGATTTGAGAATTATACCAGATCTCTCACATCTACTCAACCATAAGGCCATTTCCATTCTCTCTGCAGTAAAGTAATGAAAGAGCTCAAATAGTATAGCCACAAACACAGTACTGAAGATGATGCAGTCATCATCTATGGTATTATTATTAGTCCCACCCAAGCAGTTCTTTACTCGTGCCTGATTACTGATTTAGGAAATCTGTTGTTTTCAGCAGTTTTCACTTAGCGGATGCTTCTCATTGTGCAGCACACTACTCCCAAAGAGAGGTTTAATTTTTTCTCCCAGAAAAGGCTTGACCCTTCACCTTGCTCTATTGTGCAATTTTCATGCATTAAACCATCTTCTGGGCTTAAAACATTAGAAATGTCGTGTAGTTATATATGCAGAATGACCAGCAGTGACCAAATTGCTGCAAGAATTCTGTTTGTATCTTCTACTCATCACATGCCAGACCCCTGATAGAGGAATCTGAGCAGAGCAGGTGAACATTTATGCACATGGAGCCCCAATGCACCCAATAGGCTTTGACTGACCACAAGGAAACACATTTACCAGGCTAGAGAAACAAGACCTCGCTTGGGAAATGTATTGATATCGGTGGAACAAAAAGCAGGCTCAGTGCAAAAGTGAGAGGTGAAAGGGCCACAAACAACAGGACACTGAAAAACAATTTTTTTGCCTTTCCTTTGCTATTAAATTAGTGCAGTGTTTTGGACACAGACTCACCAGTATGTGTATATTCACCACTCAAATACTAGACAGCCACCCATGAACAGTCCTTTTTGCTTCCAGTCTAAACCCAAGCAGGGTCGGTTTTGCTGTAATATCCAGTCTATTGCAGCATAGGCAGTAATTTAACTGCAATAATCTCACATGCAAAACTACCAATGGCTTCAGAAAAGGCATGTAGCCCTACAAAAAGTAAACCATATTTTTTACTCTTACTAGCCATTTGTTGGATTCATACTGAACTAAAAAGAAATACAATTTTTTTCCATCTACTAAACTACTTTAGATCTAGACCCTTAAAGTATAATGACCTAGTTTTTTCTGACATTTTCAAATATTTGATAAAGTAGTAGGTTTTACTGTACTTTTAATACCTGGATTTTTCCAAGCATGTATGGGGGTGGATAGTCCTATAACCTTCACAAGAGCTAGTCATAGTCTCCAGCAATATTTAGAGCATTTATATTCACATACTGAAAAATCCTGTCAGATTTTCTGATGGGTGCAGACTAGAAAAAAATCCCTGTATGATTTAATATATAGGATATAGTTACTGAAGCAACCAAAAATTGCATATACTCTAAGTACTGAGCCCTGAGTAGCCCTGCAAAACAGTGGTTTAATTCAATTACTTCATCCAGCACTCAAATAATCCACAGTCAGATTCACCACACTGTGAAACTGAGGAGTTTATTAACGTTGATATGCTGCATTTCCCAACTGAAACTCCCACAGCAAAAAAGCAAATAATAGCTTCAGCAATAAGTTTACAGATATTCTACTAACAAACAAACATTTTGGTAAAGAACCAATTTATTCTCGCAGTTGAAGCCACACTTTCCATGTGTAAGGGATTTTAGCAACCTTATACATATATATATATATATATATATACATATATAGGTCCACTCAAGTCACCAGCAAGGACTCTTTGCAGAATCTATTACAAACTTCACTGCCACCCTAGTGTTTACCTTCCCTGGATGTATGCAAAGGCTGAAAGCCAAACATACCTTCCTTTTTCTTTTTTTTTTTTTTTAAAGCAGATATATTTAGATTACTCAGTGTGGGGTGCACTAGCTCCTAAATTTAAGGATCATTATAAACCAAATTTAATGCAAATACCAATAAGGAAATATTCATGCACACAAAATACACGGGCAGTGACTGATATCAGCCTCTTGCCTGTCTTATGCCTATTAGCAAGAAGCCCATTTTCTCTGAAATCCGTTTAAATATGATGTTTACTGTCTCTGTAATTCTACTAGTGTTTACTCCTCCTTTCAGCCGACATATTTAAAAAAAAAAAAAAAAAAAAGCCAAAACCAAAAGGCAACTATAAATACGTTCAAGAAGTATGGCAAATTCCCTTCTCCACCCCCAGAGCGGTAAAGCCACAGCAGATGAGCTGTAACTATGGCCTTGGGAATACAAGTTCCCCAGGCTCTTTTACCACACAAATATCAATTCAACTTACAAGAGCCCTGTCGTCTTACACTTAATGAATATTGAGCCAACGAGCCCGCACGCCTTCGCAGGAATGTTTTCTTTCCATTTTCCTAACAAGGCTCTTCTCCCATACCGGTCCAGGATGGACTGCAGAAGGGTCTAAGTCGAAGGATCATCACACCAGTGTTTGGTGGAGGAATAAATCAAACATGGCTTCCCCCTCCATACATTTCCAGAGTTACATTCACTCCTGCTGCCGTACAATCTCAGTCCTACCCGGCGGGAAGGGGCAGGAGCAGCCTCCACCTCCCCACACCCTCACAGCCACGGAGGGGACATTTGCAGCCTCACTACCCCTTAAGGGGGCGGTTTAAAGCCTGGGGAGGGGTTTTTTCCCCCTTCCCATGGGTCGTGTCCCCCCGCTCCGGTTTTCTTTCTGATTTGCACTGATTGATCCCCCATTCCCTGGGGAGGGAGGTGGGAAGGGTGGGCACCTCTCCTTTACCCCTTTATGCTGCCCCCGACCTCCCGCAGCGGCGAGGAGGAGGAGGAGGCGGTCGGGGGGAAAGGATGAAGCTGCAACAGCCGGGACTCCGGCTCGGCATCGCTCCTTTCCGCTCCTCCGCCACCCAAGAGTCAGGCCCAGCCAGAGGCACAGATCCTGCGGCAGCCTCCGGGGGGGGACGAGGGTCAGGCGTGGGGACCCGCGGCCCCGCAGCGAGGGCCAGGTAGCGGGGGGAGGAGGGGGGAGCGAACAAAAAAGCCCTCCTCCGGGGGAAACGGGAGCTGCGGGCTGCCCGGGCAGATGGAGACGGTAAGTTTGAGGGGAGCGGAGCCTCGGCGGAGGGGGAGTCCCCGGGGGAAGCGCCGGGGCGGGAGTGGGGCGCGGATACCCCGCCACGGAACCCCCCGTCCCCCCACGCCGCCTCCGCTGCGCTTTTGCCGGCCAGGGCCCGAGGTCCCGGCCCGGGAGGGGACTCCCGGTGCCCGCGGCGAGGCGCGGGGCCGGACGGCAGCATCCCCGCGGGCGGGCGAGCCTCGCCGCCGCCGCTCCCGCCGCTCCCGCCTCCCGCCCGGGGCCTGCGGGAACGTGCCCCGGGTGCCTCCTCCCTTCCCGCGGGGGAGAGCCAGCCGCGCTCCCGGCCTACCGACCTGTGCCCTAGCGCATCCTTTTCCCCGGGGAGCCGGGCGAGGCGGCGGCGGTATCTCGGTGCCGGGGAGCGGCGGGAGCCGAGGCGACACAGCGGCAACAGCGGCGGCGGCGGCTCCGGCGGGTCCTGCGCGGCGGCCCCGCCCCCTCCTCCGGCCAGAACCAGCGCGAAAAATCGGCGGCGCTGATTGGCCGCCGCCGCCGCGCGGCCCCCGGAGCGGCCGTTTCAAATCCCCCCGCGCGGAGCCGCCCGCACGCGCGGCCGCCGGGAGCGGCGCCCGCCGGGAGCGGGACCGGGAGCGCGGCCGGGACCGCCCGGCGGAGAGGGGAGCCCGGGCCCGCTGCCAGGGGAGGGAAGGCACGGGGCGAGGTGGGGCCAGGCCCGCTCGGGAGAGCCTGGCTCACCGCCCCCAGGTGGGCGAGAGCGCGTCCAGGGCCCGCCCACCCCGGTGGGAAACGCTTTTTTTAAAACATCTTTATGTTGTTGTTATTATTTATCTCCCCTGGGGTACGGGGATGCTGGCCGTGAGCCGCCCCCGGGCGTGCAAGAACGCGTTAAGCCACCCTCCCCCCCGAAAGGCAATATAAGAGGTCGGCGAAAAACGTTTAGTTTTAAATATCTTTACATTATTATTTATCTTCTGGCCGGCTGAAAAGTGCTGTCCTCACCGCTGGCCTCAGCCACCGTACACGTGCGCTTTCTGAAAATCCTGATTTAAGCCAAATGTTTTGACTTTCCGTACAACTGCACACAATTTGGAGGCTGTCGAATGGTTGTAAGAACTGAAGTGTGCCTGGCTGCGAATTATCCGGGCTGTCTCTTCTGGAAGTATGGCCTGGGTTATATTTTATTTTTTTTTAAGCTTGCATCAAAATAAGTACATGTGCTTGCAATTTGCCAATTGAAAACACAACTTTTTTTTTCTTTTTTTATTTTGCTTTTTTTTTAGGTCAAATCGTTAAACAGCCGTCATGTTACAATAGGAACAAATATTCTCATGAACCGTTGCACCAGATAATGAAATGCAGGTAATGGCCAGGTTTTTCAAGCTTTCAATGGTTTAATAAAGGATTTATGGAGCACTGAGAACCTGTGTTTGTGTCCAAGGCAGAGAATAGAGTTCCTCGGTGCTATGGATACTGTATTAACCTGGTAGCTAAGGACCTGTCGCAACTCCTGCCAAAGGTAAACAGATGATAATTGAGGGAGGGGAACACGCCAGCATCATACTTCGTGGATAATGGTGAAATTAGGCCATCTGTTGCAGAAAGACTCAGATTGTTTATTTTTTTACGTGATCCTTAATTTACTTTCATGTGTTAAAATTTGTTGATGGGTTTAGGTGAGTATTTAATGGTGGCTGCATGGCAGTTAGCAGCTGAACAGTGCAAATTTAGTGCTAAGTACTTAGTAGTGAAAATCTTAATCATTAGCTGATTAAAACTTTAAGCTGAAGGTGGCTGGAGGAGATCTGTCTGCATTGATAAAGATACCTTAACTTGTTTTACAGCCTTCCCGTGGGGGAAAAAAAAAATACACTATCTTTAAGGTGTTAGACAAACAAGATTTAGTTTTGGAATGTCAGTGTTTACAGCACTAAAGAGAAAGATAAAGTGCCATTGCATTTTAAAATAGCTAATTTGGATTAGAATCGAGACAGTTTTATACAGCTTCCTTTCTAAAGTTCAGTTAAGTGCAGACACAGAAAAACTGAAGGTCCTTTCTAATTAAGAGTAGACACACTAATATCAATACAAATAAATAGACGTACAAGTATGTGAATCCTGTTGTTTATGTAAGGGAATATACAGGCTTGCTTTCCACAGTTGAACAATAAATCTAACATACTGGAAGTACAAAGCATGCCATGCCATGTATGCCAGGGGTATTTTCAACTTCAATAAGAAACATTAATTATCAATAATTTGTGTGATACAATTACTTTATCTGTGTTCTCTTGGGAATAAATTCTTTGTACAGGCCAAATTATATAAATTCATCTTTATGTATGACTTACAAAAGAGAAAACACTAATTGCTTATCACTAATGCATAATATCCTACAGATAACACATTTCCTGTGTTTGCCTTCTGTGTCAGTTCTTTAAGACGTAAGTGGAAGGATTTTGTTATCATGGTCAAGGTGACAAATCTTCCTTAGTCCTTACAATTCCTGTAGATCATTGGCCTTGTTGTGAGACCAAGATTAGCAGCTGCATAATTACCTCCTGATAAACCCACCATACAGCTTTCCAGGAAAGTTTATGCTGGGAGTTACACCTTTAACTGGAATACTACCATTTTATATTTTAGATAAACACTGGTGCAAACTTGTCCAATGTTTTGTTCCTTTAAATAAAAATTGTGCTTGCATGTTTTCTAAATTTCAAAACAATTGGCTGTTTCCTTGAGCTCTTAATGTGGTAATAAAGATACCTCATTTTTCCACTGCAGTACATAAAGAGGCTGGTCCTTTGCAAGGGGGTATAGAACTGAGTTCAAAAAAGCTTTAACTTCTCAAGGTGTAAATGCATATGGAGGGCAGAATAAGCTTGTGCTGCCAAATCACAAGCATGCTGCATTACACTTGAGCGATAGCTTTGAAGGAGTTGAAGGAAACGTCCTCTTAATGTTTCTTGTAGTCACAACTTCCCAAGTTCCCTGAACCTCTTAGAGATTTTGTTCATTTTGTTTCTTTGTTATTTTAAATTAACTAGAATTTTTTAGCAGTTTTGGTTTCTATGGCCTATCCAAGAATTATCAGATGCACAACTAGAGCAAATAAAAGTATTAATTTATTAATGACTCCTGTTTCATTTGGTGTCTAGTATTTTATTGCTTCTTACTGTCAACTTTTATGGATATATTGTGTTAAACAATATCATAATTAATATCCCTCTTTCAACTCCAAGGCATTTAAATAAATGTAGTGGTAGCATGCTGTCCTAGAAATATTTAAATATTTTGGAGATTGTCAATTAGTTACCAGGCCGAAAGATAATTTGCCATTCAAGCACTTTTTCCAAGATCACTTACTCAGCAATAACAGAAGTCAGTGCCCCTGGCTTTAGGCATGTGCTGGAATTCTGAAGGTGAAGGAAGTTTTGTTTTGTTGCCACCACAGGGACAGTGAGTGCAGGACAAGCCAAGGCCTTGTGCTGCACTTGCTGTAGTTCCACTGTGTTAGACAGAGGTCAGGAACAAGCAGAATGTATGGCATTACTCTGTGAACAGCTCTCCCTCCTTGGAAAGCTTGGTCAGTGCTACTGACAAGGGAAGGGGGCACATTTTGGGGTTCTTGTTGCTATTGAAGCAGTGGGGACCAGCAGTCCCTGTGCTGAAGCTTTGCCATTCCCCTGGCAAAGGCAATTAGCAAGGACAGTGCATTCATGAGCACATTTAATCTCATTGTAGATCTCTGTGGCAGGAGCCTTGTGTCTACATTTCTCTCCTGCATGGATGCTAAGGATTGATTGCTTTCTAAATTCATTTCTTGTACCCATTTTTATTTTTAGGATTTTATAAAATAATCTGTCTAGTATGTATTTTCTTGCATGCAGATTATCTTGGTGGCAATGTTAACTCAAAGTAATGCTAAACTGAAGTTATGAGTGCAGTCCAGATGTTAATCAGATATTCCCAAATTAGAAGAGCAGCACAGCATGTTTGCAGAGTTTATTGTACTGAGATGTTGAATGAGATAAGTACTGTATTAGGCCATATAGAACCTACAGATGTAGTTTTTTCTTGTTTCACAGACTTTTCCCTGTATTAGGGGTGAACACTGAAGACATTACAGTTCAAACCATGAATACACCAGTAATGTTAATAAAGTTAATGCTGCCCATTGTCCTGTTTTGATGTAGCACTGATGCAGAGATACCAATGCTCATTGTTATCCCCTACTATCACCGTGACACTTTCATGCTGGCAGCCCATGTTTTTCTTTAGATTAACAGAGAGTAAATGTTTTCAACCTTTCTGAACCTATCCTTAGCTATGTTAAGTATAGCTAGATATGGACACTGATCTTCAGTGTGTCAGTCTGTGTATCATCACAACTGTTAATAAAAATCTTTATCAGCATGTATGTGTTTGTCTTTGACCATGCAGCAGATTGCATGCTATTTAACATGGACATAGGAAGCTGCTGATCTAGAATTAAGAAATAATGAAATAAGAATTTTAAAATCAGTGTTTCAATGTATTTTATATCAATTGCAGCACATTCATTGTAAAATGATAGTAAATGTGTTCCAGAGAACATGGACATATATTTGCTAATGAATTTGAATGAAAATTGAATGAAAAAGATTACTTGAAAAATTTGACATGTATTAGAATCACTTTTAAATGACCTTGAAAATGAGAACAGGCTTTTTAGACTTTGTGTAACCCCATATAAAAATGGAGTAATGGTGTTTTCTAATAGAAAGTTGATTCCTTTGGAAAAAGAAAATAATCTACTTTGAATTACTTAGAATTAGTCTCTGTCCAAATGAGGGACATCTAAGTGCAGCTACAGTTTATGGCTTAAATACTGATCAGAGTAAAATATGATTACCTGATGAAAAAACACAGTTAAATGTGAATCTTCTTCCTACTATGAGTTACACCAGCCTGTTTACCAGGTAAGTTATCAAATAGGGAAAAGACTGGAGTAAATGTCACGTTTGTTGCAAATACCTATTTGTGTTTGTGTCATTTGTACTGAGCAGAAGGAAGGGAAGTGTAATTGAGGGAGCAAAAGGAAGAGGAAAGTTGAACATATGAGGGAGTGGAATACATCTTCAGGGCAAGACAGAGGCCACGAGAAAGGGAAAATTGAGGAGCATGTCCCTGCTGTTTTCCAGTGTTGGGATGATAAAAACCAGCTGTATACCAGTTTGCAGCAGCTAACGTGCTTCAGCTTGGTATAAGTAACTTCAGTGAATCAATAAATTTATCTATAGAAGTTATATGTCTCTAATTATCTATGACTTAATTTAAACATTGCTGACATTCAGAATAAAATAAATCTAATCTATGTAGAAACACACAGCTTGAGGATTCAAAACGTATTAACTCTGCTATCCAATGATAGCATAGTGTTACTGTGTTTCTAAATATAAACTTAATCTCACTTAGAAGTATAAATTTCAAAAAACATCTATAATCAGACAATGTTTAGCACAACAGAGCAAAAATATAGTTTTTTCAATATGTTTGGCATGTGTTTCTAGATCTTACAGAGTTAAGCTTTAGCCTTAACAAGCCAAGTCTTAGCTTTTGAGGAGCTGTAATGTAGGTTTGAATGTTAAATTCTTCTGAATTTCAAATTGCTGACTTATGTTTAATCTTCATGTAATTACTGGTCAGCAATAATCAAAATGTGGTAAGTTATATAGCAATGGAAGTCTTGAAGAGTGGGGTTTTTTTTTCATTTTGGCAGAGAAATGACTATTGATATTTCCACTCACTGTTGGGGCCAAAGAATAAAGTTTGTTAAGGGTTGAATAGGCCAGATAGATAATGCTACTACTGTTTTCAGCAGATGCTAATGCAGTGTTTTATTTTGCACATGTATTAATCTTTGCTGCCTCAGTACAGAGTGGTGGGGGTAACTATGTTGGTCCTAAAGGTTAATTTCATTCTTTTTTAAGGCATGCCATTATTCTGTTAACAGTAATTGCTCTTTTTTGAATGATTAATTTGATCACGTGAACTGTTTCTAATTATGTTGGTGACTGGCAATTTCCTGTACTGAGAAATTGTAGTTGTGATCATATCCTATTTACTCAATGTATATGCCTTGAGAAAAATGCTCAATGACAGGCATTTTCAGAAATTGCCACTAATTTCAAGAACTGTTTGGAGACTTTATATAAGATGCTTAGCACTTGTTTTACATTGGTGTTGAGTATGTGCAATGTACTTGACAAATGAGGGCTGAAACAACTGGATGTGAGGGGCAGGATGAGCAGGTTTGCAAATGCAGGCCTATCTGCTAAATTATCACCTGTGCTGTCACTGCTGTGAAAACTGAAAGGAGTGGGACGTGTTTCATGCGCATTTTACAGCGTTCTTGCACTCGAGCTGGATGTGCTCACTGTAAGCTCTGTTTGCTCGCCTCAGTTACTGTTAATGAGCAGAGCGTGCGCGGTGCCAGCCGCTGCCGCACTGAGGCTGCTGCTGGGTGAGGCAGCCCTGGCAGCAGCGAGGGCTGCTGGGCTGCCTGCAGCAGGCACACTGCGCTCCGCTGCCAGCAGCGCGGCCCTGCACACAGCTCCAGTGCCAAGGCTGCGTCCAGTTTACAAATACCAGAAAAACATCGGGCTGTCTCAGCTGCATGTACAGCAGCTTAATTAAACTGGGATTCAGATGAAGACTGTAGCCAGCAGAGAAGAAAGGTGGTGGGTTTGGCCAGAGGTGCAGGACAGTGCCTGCATGAAGATTCACCCACTCTCTGCCGTCTCACGCTGAATGGTTGTAGTAGCACTGTGCTAAGAATAGCATCATTCCCATGGACACAAGCCACTGGAGTTGAACACTCCTCCTTTTGCAATTGCTGCAGCAACTGGGCATGTAGTGTTTGTGAAGGGTTGACATTATGTGCATCTTCTGGGTGTGAAGCTGTTTGCACTGGTTCCACAGGATGTGATAGGCATTTAAATGGCATTCAGAATCAAGGGGGCTGTGATTCAAAGCCCCAACTTCTATCTCAGCCCAGAAGAGCTTCAGAGTGCCCAGAAGAGGTAATTTTACATCTTAGTACAAGTACACCAGTGATAACATCACCAAGAGCTGCAGTACCAGGATCCTGAAACTAAGCACTCTCTCTGGCAATCTGGCATTCAAAGCCTTTCAAAGGAAAGCATTCAAGGCCTTTAAAGTGCAACCGAGTGCTTTGCCACAACATACCACTTTAAAGGCACATTCTACATGTGTTCCTTACTTCACCTACACTTGTAAAACCGTTACATTTGACTTTTATTTGGAATGACTCTGACAAATAGATGTACTTATCAATAACTAGTCTCTGCAGCCCCAAACATTCATGCTCTAATACAGCTGTAATGCCCAGTGCTTGTGGGGACTCTGGTCTAGTCACTGTAGGTCTGCAGGAGCAAAGAACTGCAAGCCTTTTTTATGTGCTCCCTGATTTGCCTGTAACTGTCCTCAAGGTTTTTTACAGGCAGGCAGCGTGTAGGCCTGATATGAATATGTCCCTCACAGTAAATTAAAGAACTTCATCAGATGTTCACTGGTTCATTAGAGCGGGACCTGTGATCCCTGCCCATTACACACAGGCTGCCTCTCCAGCTTCATATTGCCCTTCCTGAGTACCTCTGCCACCTCTAAGCCTGGGGCATTTGTCTGTCTGTGAATCAGCTCAGGCATTCCTGCAGTTCTCAGTTAGGTGTGCAAAGGTAAACCAGCTCCCTTCATGAGTGGATCACAAGTTCTGCTTTAGTGTTTTGTGCCAGAGAGCCTCTGCTGCCCAGCTATGATCCAGTCTGTCTTCATCCACCTGGTGTCATCCTAATAAATTATGACATGTGTGCTCAGAATTTATCACTTTGCTGACTGAACGAACAGCAAACAGAAATCTGAAGGATGCTCTGGAGATGTTTTTTACAATGCAATATAAACATAGCGAGTCGCCCTCCTCAGAAGTCTGTGGATATGTGCACACTGGGATAGTTGCTGGGCCTAGCTAATTCAGGAAAGAACATAAAGAAGTCATTGATTCAATGGGAAACATTTACCCAAGAGTTACGTTCGAACAGCTTAGGTCTCAGAATGGAATTCCACTTTGATAATTGTCAATATTCATTAAAAAACTTACTTTGGCTTCTGAGAATTAACTTCTAGGTTGGTTTAAATAACCAGTTATCATATGCTTTCATTTTCTTTCCATGGCATTGTTAATTAATTATATGTTAAGTCTTGAATAATTTTAAAGATTTAATTTATGACCTAACTATACTGGCCCTTTAAAAAGTCCAAAGGGCAAAGACTTGCAAGCCTTACACGTTCATACCAGCAGAGGAGCCCTTAGCATGTGAGTGTCCTGTAAGCAATATTTAAATATAAACATTAAATAATGATGTGTTCTGAAGGTAAGAGCTGTGGTTTTTGCAAACCTTTTGCACACTTGTGTGTGCCAGGCAGACAAGCACTCTGGATTTTGAAAGATAACCCCCTTTTGAACTGTAAGCATCCCATCTCACTATGATTCCTGGGGAGAAAATCTTGTTCCAAGTGCTTGGATTTATATAGGCCCTGTGGAGTTCACTGGTGGGTTTATTTGGCAGGTGGGCCTTATTAACTTGCCAGCAAGGGACTGTTTGACCTGCTTAGGTTTGTAGAGCTTGTAAATAAAGATTCTGTCAGGGAAGAGAGATTCTCTTGTGCTTCAGACTATTTATATCTCTTCTAACTGTGGCTGTTAAAGCTTATAAAGAAACAGAAGGTCTGGGATGTGAGACAGAAAACCCTGAGGGAGTTTTACGTGTTGTATTTGGATTCCTGTGTTAATATCCTAAAATAAACACAGCATGCCAGAAAATGGGGAATATTTTTATTGTAATTATTATTAACTCAAAGACATAAATTATTGGTTATTGAATGGCTGAGCTTGGCTGTAGAGGACAATAAAATAACCTCTTAATTTAACACTAGCAGCTATTGGCAATCAATGGGAACCAGACATTTAATCAGTTTCATTTCCCTCTTTTTTTGCTATCTTTTTTTGCATTGTTTTCAAGTTTAATAATTACTAGTATTTACATTTTTTACAGCTCAGGTTAATAATGAATACAATAAGTTTCAATAAATTGTAATAATAATAAAACTATGATAGACTCTCCATCAATAGAATAATTTTAATTAGACAGAAATATATTGAAAGGTCTGTTGTATTACAGAATGAAAAAAAAACTCCCTTTAAGAAGTTTTTTTGTCTGTCTAGCATAGGTCTGATTATAGGGTCCTTTCTAACTCTGCAATATGTAATTTTTCATAGGTGTATCTTATTCAAATAACACCAAGTTCAGCATCTACCAGAGTTGAGATTTTGAGTCTGTATTCCTTGTTCATTTGAAAGTCAGTTTTGGAATATTTTTGCTTTCTGTCCTGAATGACCTCGACAAATGTTTTTTGACCTTAGTCAGGTTGGACTAATCTGGTATTTAAGCATTTTGTTTTAAAATATTTTATATTAACAGTCACTAGTTCATAGAGAATCTGTTGAATTTACAATTGCAACAATACTGCAAAAGTATTTCACTCTAGAGCTACTGCAGTTGCCCAGGAGAACTTGCTATTAAGGAAGGACCAGTAAGGTATTACTGCTGATGCACAGAGTAGAGAAAGGCTTCCAAATTTTTCAAGTCACCAAAATTTAACACATGGAAGCCACCTGGGAGAAACATGAAGACAGGCTCTTTCTTCTTTTGTTCCACCTCCTTTCCAGTGGACATCACTTTTGTGAGCTGGATGCCCTGGCTCCCAGCACTGCTGTGAAGTGGGACTGGCAAACTACTGTGCACCTGTTCCAGGGGGATTAGCCACTGGTGACAGCCCATACCCAGAATTTCCTCCACACATAGTATTACCCTTCAACAAGTGAGTCAGAACCATTTGACTTGGAGCTTTTTATAGTTGTTGAGGGTAATGATAATCATCCCAATAAAGTAGTTCTTAACCTCATACTGAATAGTTTGCCTTTGGTTGAAGAAGATACCAAGCTCTCCTTCACTCCCATCCCTATCAGCTTTACCAGCACTGGCAAAACACTGTTAAGCTTTTACAATAATCTGTCATTACAATGGGAAGTGAGTGCTGTCTGGTGGATGAGATACCAGTCTGAGGCCAGAATTGACTCCCCTAATTAATTCACCATTGGGAAATCTAAGACTGTATTACTTCCTCTGCTGTTTTGATCTTCCTAATGATAAATACATTCATTTGAGAATTCAATAAACAGCTCATGCTGAAAATCAAGTATGCCAGGATTGGTTTGCAGAACTAAACTTTAAGTTTTCTACTCCAAAGAATCAAATATTATCTGTATTGTATTCCTACATGTTGATATGCTAATTGATTACAGAAATAATATTCATGGGTTTTTTTTCTCTTTTGTCTGCTGCTTACAAGCCTTTGTGTCATTCTAGTAGAACACAGTTTTTAATATAAATACTTTTATTTTCTTACTTTGAAAACTGTCCATGTATAGTTCAGGGAATAAATGTCCTAAATATAATTCCACCCAAGTCTCTCTTTTTTCTTTTTATCATTTTATCTTCTCTTTTTTATCTCCTCCTTTTCCCCCCCTTTTTTATTTCTTTTTCTTTTTCATTTTTCCCCTCCCTTTCTGCAAGTACATAAAAAGAATTAGGCACTTCCTGCTATCCCTAAGCACAAATTTAGTTCCTGGTATATCCACTCCAACGTATTCAAGAAAGGAATAATCTTTCCGAGGCTGTAGTGCTTTTACAGTGGCTGCAGTAGCTATAGCTCAGACTGTAGCTCCATACTGGAGGGATTGTGTAATGTTTGATCTTTGGAAGTAATAAGGAATAGGCCCATTCATAGGTGAGAATAATATGCATTGTGCAGTACAGTGAAGCAGACAAATGTTCCTGCATAGAGAAGACCACTGTGTGCTAGAATAAAACAATTCATACCAGCCACAAAATTCACTGAATAAAAATATTTTTTTTTTTCTAAAATAAACCCCTCAATTTTCTGGCTAAGATAAAGTAAGACTGATGAGCTACCACTTGTAAAAGGTGGATTTTATGAAAGAAGAGGATGTTAAGTGCTCTAGAGGTGAAGGATTTGCAGGAGAAGCATGATAAGATAAAGATTTGTCTAAAATAGGACTGGGAAATGGCTAAGTGGGAACTGTGAGCTGAGTGTGTGGGAGGAAAGGAGGTAAGCATTCATTTCACCAAACATTAAGAACAGAAAAAAGGCATGGGTGGAGGGCAGATCTCTTTTTGTTAATCTGCTTTAAGCTGACCTGTTGATTTCAGTTCCTGCAGGGCATTAAGGCTGTGTTCAGTGGGCTTTTAATGTACATTTATCAACCAGTTTGCTGTGAATAGTTTCTGTCTGCTCTTTCTTCCAATTACTCCCTTTACCTCACAAAAAAAATCCAAGAAGTGACAACCAGCCTGATTCACCTTTCAATTTAAGAAGATTCTACTTTATTTAGATCCAGCTGCTTTGCTTTAAAGATACCAGCTGTTAATTTTGAGCAGCACACTGTAGGGCTGCTCTAGCTTTTACCTATGAGTAGTCAGGTCCAATGTGCCCTCACACCCTTACAAGCCTTCTCCTGGCTCCCCTGGCAGCAGATGTGAGGACAGAATAGCACAGAGTAGGTTACACTGTCGGTGTGGGAGGGAAACAGCTGCCTAGTAAAGCAGCCTTTTGTGGACTATATCGAGTTCTGGCCCTGTTTTGTCATAAATTAACTGGTTTAATAAACATTTCCTGCAGCCTTTAGTAAACAGACTGTTTCATGCTTGAACTTACTACCATGCTCTTATCTTTGCTATAAAATGCATATAATCACGAGAGATTTCCGAGTGACAGAGTGGATTTGTGAAAACATCCACATAATGTTTTTCCACTTGCTTTCATCTCTGTTCATGGATTTGCTGGCTGAGACAATGTTTGGAGTAAGGTCACATGATCAATCTGCATTTTCTTGCAGTCTTCCTGAGCTTTTGCACCATTCTTTTTCATGCCAGGTGTTCTGTTGATCTATAGATCCAGGCTCCTTCTTTTAAGGGTAATAAATCAAAATTATACAGTGTTTAGGATTTCAGTCAGAGAGATTATGTCAGAATTAGAACATTCCTGAGTGAAGGTCATATAAATCAATCCTTCAGTTATTCCATTTTCAGTTTCATTGTAATGAACAGTCCCCTGCTTGCAGTGAGAAAGCTTATGGTGCTAGAATACTGATAAGATGATACTGCATTGAGAGTATATTTTCGACTATTGGATGAAATCTGCAATGCGATATATGACATATATGCAAAGGTCTGAGTTGAAAAGCCTTGAAATTGTCAAATTATGGCATTCTAGGGATGAGGTTGGTTTGCAAAATTATTGAATCCTCTTTACAGCAGAAAAAATTTTAATGTGCAAAGTAATAACAGAGGACTTCCAGTAGAAATGTAATAGAAAAGCACACCACTCTTTCAAGTTATCATGTTAAACAGGTTAATGGTATACTGTTGTAATGTAAACTGCATGTTTAACATGGGGGTGTGATTTTTACCTGGGTTGTAATGCACAACAACTAACATCACTTTTCCTACTTAAAATACTTGACAAGTGGTGGCGCTCGTAATAACATAATGTAGCTAAGCAGTCATTTTAATTGCTTGCAAAATTTGTAATACTGAGAAGGAACTTGGCATTGGGGTCAGACTGATATCAGGGATTTGGTGTATGCTGCCAATTACTCAGGTTATTGTATAAATTCCTTGATCAAACATACATCCTATATGTACTTCCTAATGTATATATTGAACCTATGCTCACAGGACAGTATAAAGCAAATACTACTCTTTGAACACACTCCTACTCACTTTACCCTGAGGAAATTGCTAAAACATGCATATCTCTATTTATTTACTACACACAACCCTACTGACATGCCAATATTCCAGGGCCTACATGTTCCAGTCTATTTGCTCCCTTCCCTTTGATTAGCTCTGCACTCTCACCAGATTCCCCCTGGGTTAGACATATTTGGTTACCACTTAGCCCTGATTTGCATGTGGCTTCCTTCAGTTCCTGTGCACCCCAGCCTTGCACAAAAGCGCAGCTGGAGGCCGAAGGGAGAAGGAGGAGGAGCTCTCCAGGGTTCTGCTCAACCTGAGGTGCAAGGATCTGGGGAGAAGTGCCTCAAATCTGGCCTTCAACCCAGCCAGCTTGAGTCAGCTTGTAGAAGTCCCCAGTGGTATCACACTGGTAAAGGCTCTGCATTGCAAGGTTAAAAACAGAAAATGGAATTCTGACAACTCCTTATTTACCTGCCTGCACTGTGATGTTCTGAGTACTGCCCTGAGTTTGGAGCTTGCAGTCCTCCTCCACTTGGTGCTTCTGAAAGGATGGTAGATCAATGGAGGTGGGAACAATGGTTATGGAGGAGGAGGTGACAGATTTCCAGAAGCAATGATGAAACTGTGAACTCACCAGAAGTGGGCCTGCAGCCGATGGATTCAGTTTCTGAGGATCCATTCAGGAGCAAACTCATCATGCTGGGAATTGCAGGTAGCCCTGAAGCAATATGAAACATAGCTTTTAAACAAAATTTTTAACATGAATTTTTAAGAAAGTGCCTTCAATGTTATCTTTCTGGTTTTACTGGAAATTTAACAGCACCACGTTTCTGATTTTGACTGGAAGTTTCAGCAGGGCCATTTGAAAGAGTCAGCCTCTCTGTTCTACCTGATGAATTGACCTGGACTTGGGCTACACAGGAAAAATATTTGCTCAGTTTTTACCATGCACCAAGCCTGCTGTTCCTGATTGTAGGAACTGAGGGATGACAAGCTTAGGACAAAGCACAAGGACCACAAAGGCCAGTGATGATAATCATGTGAAAAACAGAGGAGATGGAAGGAATTGGAAAGAGATAAAGGGGCACAATAAGAAGTGCACTGGGATATTATGCAGCTCTTCAGGAAACAATCACAGATGTTAAGCAGCTCATTAGAGAGGAACAAATCTCTCTATAATACCAGACTTGATCAAAAACAGCCTGAGTGTGAGTGTGGCTATGTGAGCAGGGGTTGTGTGTGCCTCTGCAGTGCAGAAGCTTGAAGGCAGGTTTGCCACCAGCACACATGATCTGGGACACAGTGATGTACAAGTAACCTTGGTGACAGAGGCAGGACTGAAACAGTGGATTCATAGCTCCCAGCTCTGTGCTCAGACCACCAGACTCTGTTCTGTGTGTGTTTATCAGCAGTGATGAAATACAAGTCACAGCTGCAGGCAGCAGTGCTCTATGCTCGCCCTATTTCTCATACTCCTTCCTTAAGCACTCATTTCTGACTATGACCAGAGATTGGATAAAGGGACTCACAGGCCTTTGGTTTAGCCTAATATAGTCATTCTAGTTCCCATTATGCCAAATGAAGCCTTCGTCCAACCTAAATAAAGAACAGGATGTGGCACTGTAAGTTTCTTTGTTCACAGTGTCTTAATAAATTCTAGAACAAATGTACTCAATTTGGATGCAAAAGGACATTTTCTTACTGTCAGCTCTACAAGCTGGTCTTGAAAGCTGATAGTCATTGAATTCTTTTTGTCCTGTACATCAGTGCAAGGAAAGCTGTGGTGACAAACCCTGTAAATTTCTTCTGCAGTACCTCTTCCCTGCCTCCACATCCTGTCTCAGCACTGTCTGCAATTCTTACCTTCAGCAGGTTTATGAAATGTCTCAGCTGAATAACATTATATTGTAACTGACATAGGAGCAGGATTGGAATTCATCTCATCTTTATTACAGTGAAATGAAATTAGTTATATTGAAAACTCAGTTATGAAGGGAGTAAAAGCTACAATATTTTTTATGCCCATGTTAGTAAAAAAACTTGATAATCTTGATATGCTGCATAGAAAAATTATTTTTGTATGATGCCATTTCACAAAATAATGTAAATATATGGATTGCATAGGTGTTTCTAGGAGCAAAATTTGCTCACAATAAATAATTTCTGATCTTACTTTGCTTCAGTAAAATTCCAGTTTATCTTAATTTTATTAATTTGCTTTGTGATACCTAAGTTTGCTGTAATAAAGACTCTTGGGGTTCTAATTAGTGACTTTCGTGGAACACTTTATCACAGTGATTTGAGATAAAGGTCAGTGTTTCCAGGTACCTGGAAAATACTTGGATTGGAGCACGATGTCTTTCATGTTGGTTTATTTAGATAATTCAAAGTTGTAAACAGAAAGGTAACATATAATGATTAATATGATGCCTACTATCATTATACTTCTGAAGAAATATATTATCAAAGCCTGTCCTAAAAATTTCTTTCAACCAGATCTGTCATTTTTCATTTGGACAATATTGACTTGTTCATCTTTTTGTTTGAAATGTGCTTTACGCCGCCCCCCCCACCCCCCCCCCCCCACACAAACAAGAAACCCCAAAGTAGTCAGAGAAAGGAGATACCTTTGAGAATCATCCCTAATATATTCCCATTAATCTAAATGGAGTAACAACCCTAGTATCCCGCCTATATGCTCTTCAAGGAGGGAAATGCAGCTCCATACACAAAAGGCATGGTCTGTTTAAATCAATTTCTATAGCATCTTGTCTCCACATATTTCAGAGCACTATCCTTCTCAATTAATGTCAGCTCTGCTCTGGGAATACTCTTTGGTAGTTAACTGTTGCTGTTAGAGAGCTAACTTCAGATTGAACACAGCTGGCTTATATACTTTGCTGTTAATAGTTTTGCTAATGGAACAACAAATGGAAGGGGAACAAACTACTAAGCAGAATGCAGGAGAATTTCAACCCAAATAAATAAACTTTAAGGATAAGAAAACCCAAATGTAAATTTTCTTTGACTGACTCCTGATAAAAAAAAAAAACAAATTACAAACTTGAGGTAGTTTTCTTTTTCCCAGATATCTAAGCCTTCAGCATATTGGGGGTTGCACTCGTGCCTCTGTGCAAACAGCACTAATCTCTAGAATATTTAATTTTAAATTCATTCTTTGGCATCTCTTTACTTTCATTTCCACTTACATCAAAGTCAAACAGAAACCCCTCAAATAGCCCAACTCCTCACAGAGCAAAGAATGGAAGAAAGAGCAGCTACAAGGTTCAGGGAGGGTATGAAGAAAACACGTAATGTATGTGTGAGAAGCATCGCAGATGAAAGAAGAAAGCCAGCTGAAGAAAGGAGCTGAAGGTAAGCAAGTGCAAGGTAGATTTTTAACACATCTCAGTCTTGCTGTGGCTTTTATGGGTAATTAATTACCCACTAGAGGGAGATCGACTGTAACTTGTTGCCAGGTGGATTATGGCAGAAGTTGGACTTTGCAAAGAGGAAAGGTTACGGTAAGAAAGCAAGAGAGGATGCAAGTTCCTTTCCTTGGTAGAGTTTCGTTCTGTGTAAGTTACCAAGCGGACTGAGATCTCTTCCCTTTCTGACCTGGCTTTCATTATATTTCTACACAAAAAATCCCCACCTAACCTGTTTCATTAACCTGTTTGTTCTGTTGGTGAGAAAAACACATGGAGTTTAAAGGCAGCAGAAACAGTGTAGTGCTTGTCTAGGACTAACCAAACTGCCATAGGCCCCCAGCTTGGGGTGAGCCATGCATGACTCAGTCAAGTGCCTTGAGATCCCCTGACAGTGACCCTTTGGTCCACCTCAAACACCTCCTCGGTTCCAGGTTAGGACTTGCATCTCACAGTTTTTATTAGCTGCCCATGGGTAATCATTTATGGTCTCTTACTCTCACCTCTGTTTGTGCAGAACAGAGAAAGATTTTAACATTCAAAGCAGGCTTAGGCATGTCCTTTCCTCATGGGAAACCACAAAAGGAAGTAGTAATGGATGCTTAGAATTGGAAACAGATTATAGGAAAAGCAGCTTCTACCCATTTGTGTCAGTCTAGTTTCTGAAAATCAGTAGTTTAGGGATTTCCTAATTTCCAAAAAGGACATTGCATCTAGATAAGCATGTGTCAGGGACTTCATTAAGCCTAGCTCCTTTGAGTGTGTCTATTTTCTTGTTGAGCCTATTTATTTGTATTTTAGAACATCCTCATTCTGGCAATGAGTTTATATGAAAATATATTTCCTTCTGTTCTTTTTTTAAACCCTGCTCCCAGATAAATTGGTTTAATTAATATGGCATTATGAGCAGCAATAATAACCATTTTTTATTCACTTTCCTCCCATCTTCATTATTTTCCAGACCTCTGTATGTCCCCTTCCTGTTGCAGTACAGAATTCTAACCCCACTCTGGCTCCACTTATACTAGGATTTTTGAATAATATGAAGGCTTTTCAGAGACAAGCTATTAGCAGCGAAAATGGTCTTAACTCTAACCTTGCCCTTCTGCATAAGAACTGTTTGATACAGAACATAATGCAAACTTGGAAGAGATGCATAATTATTTCCACACAGGAAGTTTGCAGTTGATAGTTTGGTGTCACAGATAGAAATGACTAGTCTAACATGCCATGAACTAAGTCAGAGCCAAAAAAAAATTATCTAATGCCTGTGAACCCTCAGGGTCAAATATTCTCTGCTACCACGTGCAATGCCAGAAAAGTTTGCTGACAAACACCAGCCACCAAAAACACTTCTGCCTCACAAACTCCTTGTCATAGTTTCCAAAGTGGCCTGTGGTTACATCTTGCTTACCTTCAAATTCCCTCAAAAATTCTTCAGGGGTTTTGGGACACTACTGGTTCAGTAACTGGGATTTAATAACTATTAAAAACATGGCATGACTTCATTTATCAGTGGCCTGATATGATCCTTAAACAAATTAGGTTAAGGTAAACATAGAACAATGAATTTGCAAAAATCCAAATATAAGCAACATATTCGCATTGCTTATCCAAAGCAATCCACAGAAGAGAAATAGGGTATACAGGACATTTGCAGACCTAGAAGAGCAGCTGGCTGTGCTCTGTGAGAAAACTAGGCACAGGTGCTGGGATTGTGCCCAGGGCCTTGATTCCCAGCTGGCACGCTGAAAGAGGCTTCCCGCTCAGGGAGAGTTAGATGTCTGTTCCTTGGGAGGAGAGGCCTCGCAGAGGGGAGGAGGTTGTTCCCTTGGCACAACAGGGAAGCACTGCTGGCTGAGCCAGCTTTTTGTTGGTATCTGTTTGGCATATTTCCTTTTTCAGCTGTTGGATTAGTGATTAGAAAAGGAAATGATTGATATGTGTCATACTGGAATCGGTGTGGAGCCTGCCACCCTGGCTGACGATCAGGCTGGATGGCTCACTTTTACCTGCTTCACAGATTAGTCCCAATGAGCTCCTCTCACTTGATCCAGCTGATGAATTGCTAGATATTCACAGACTCCAGCTAAGCCTTCAGTTGGTACACAAAATTCCCTCTTGAAATTGCTTTCAGAGAAGAGCACCTGCTTTGGGGCACTTTACTTCCCCTGGATACTGATCAAATCCAATGGTAAAGCTCTTGTATCTCAACTTTGTATTTTCTTACATACATGAGTTGCTAGCCATGCTTAATACACACATGCAACCAGGATTAAAGCATATAATGTGTTACTGAGAAAATACCTAATTGCATGAAGGTAACAGGATGTTTGGGGGTGAATGGCTTCTAAGTCTGTCTCTAGGGGATACTATAATAGTAATAAAGTGAACAGAGGCCTAAGACAGGCAGGAGAGGTTGCTGATTACATGGGAAAGCCCTAACAAAGCGTCTTCTGTTTCTGGGGCCTGAAATTCAGCCGCACAAGAAAAAGGCAGGATACTGGCAAAGCACCACTGGGATGTACTTGTGCTGATGGCTCTTTGTTGTTTTTCTATAGCTTCACATCACATTTTAACAGGTATTTCCCCTCAAGATTCTCATGTATCTACAAATCAAGTGTTGTCAACAGAGCTGCCACTTCACCTGCCTTGGAGGTTACCACTCCTTCTGTCTTACAAAAGCAAAGATTAAAATGTTAATTTTTATCTCTGTCCAGGACTTTTATGATGCTATCTGGAAAGCAACAGGATTTGATTTTACAAATACATAACTGCACTGTTCCTTTACCAATCTGTGTGTACATCTCTGATAGCAAAGGGACATGGCATGCATATGCATATGTAGGATTGGGGCCCAACAGCTTAGGTCCTGCTGAGGTCAAGGCACAGACATCCAGACAAACACTGATTTGGAGAATTTACAGTATAGAGGATGGTTGTAGAAAGGGAAAGTGCACTGACCATTCCAAAGGAACCAACTCCTTTTTTAAATCTCTTAATCTGCTTTTCATTATCTCCGTGGGGAGGCCTCTTGATAAAAGCAGCTCTTTGACTTGAATAAAGGAGGGGCTGTGGGCTTGCATGCTGGAATGGGGAGGTCATTGTACGGCAATGCAGAAGATGGGAGTGTTAGTCAGGTCAAGGAGAACAGGATGAAAAAGTGTAAGATCTGTGTTACAGGCTTGGTCTGGATTATGAAAGGTAGAAAGTTTAAAGCTGAAAGGTAAGTAAGAGAGAGTGAATTCAAAGGTTGGAAAGACACATTCTGGTAAGGTTATTCAGGCTGACTGTAAGGGGAAAGTATGAGCCAGGACTGATAAGATCATCAACAAAACCAACAAGAAAGAAGTAATGACAGCAGAGGCCCAAGAGGGCTAAATTCTACACAGGAATTTTAAGCATCAGGCTTCATCAAATGAACATATCCATCTTCAATATTTTTCATTTGTTCTTTTAACAGAAATGCTTAGCTCTGCTTAGCTCTAAGGCAGAGAAAGCAGGAATATGCCTGGGGGATAATGAGACAATGCTGCATTTTACCTGCACCAAGTCATATGCAGCTGTGTGCATGTGCGGGCTGTAACCTGCTCCCCTCCAAACCAGTCCTTACCATAAGCAGCCTCAGCCTTGCAAAATTGCTAAAGAAATTTACATTGCTGCCATTAAAACGGCCCTAGGAAGTAGCACATTTTTCTCCTTTTTAGAATACAAAGGTAAAAATTCTCCTAAAATGGTGTGCTCATCTTCTGCTCTTTCTTTAATGGACACTAACTGAAAGGCCTACCTGTTTTACAGGGACTTCCTGTCTTTCCAGCGCTCATATAACACTGCCTGACTTCACCAGGAATTTTGTGATATACAAGAAGTGGAGGAATGGGCCTACAAAATCTGGGACGAGGTAGAGGAGAGCCTCCCCAGTCACATGCATTTCTTGTCTTGTGTCTTGATGGGTGCGTAAAAGCAGCGGTGGCAGATTTAGGGCTTTTCTTGACAGAAACACAACATTTGGTGTTTTCTTAAAGACCTAACTCTGAGAGGCAGATAATGACATAAGACTGTTGGCTTTCTGTGTTTCTAATTACAGACAGGAACTTGCAAACCATACAGCCTAAAAAATCTTGGAAGCAAAATGCAAAACTAAATGCATAATTTTAAAGCCTGTCATTCATAAAATCAAACTGATTCATTTGGGAGCACAAGAGGTTACTTAAATATAGCAGTGGTGATTTTTGCAGTAAAATCTCAGTCTTTCTCATATCAGCTGAAGCTAACAAGTGAGTTTGTAACACTAGAGAATCCTTTTTTCCCTCCCTCTGTACTCCTAAAAATCTAAATCAATTTGCTTTTTACAGCTGCACTCACCCTTTTTTTGTTACGCACATAGCCTGAACACTGCCTGTCCTCCCTCTGCTTGATCCTGCCTTGGCCAGAACCTTGTGGCTTTCTCCTCCAGTGCCCCAGTCTCGCTTTGTGCAGTGGTTCCACAGCTTCTCCTCCTGTTTGTTTCACGTAAGCTCCATCTGCTGGGAAAAGGGAGAACCTCGGTGGTTTTCATTCTGAACTGCAAACGCTTTTCCCTCAATTTGGAAAGATTTTCAAAATTACCTGTTTCTGCTCCCCCAGCTGTGCTCTTGCCTGCCTGCATGCCAAATTTAACTAATGACAACCTAATATGTTATTTGTATGACATTTTGTGTTGCTAATTTGGGTCAAGCCTAAGCAATCTTTTAAAATACCACTTTTTGACTTGAATTTGAGAAGATAATTATCCTTGGATGGGGAATGACTGTTTGCAGCACGTCATTGCCATCAATGTACTCTGCATAGCATTTCAGGGTAGTGTTTGAAGAGGCACCCAGGGCAGCCTGTTTCTGTGCTAATGCGTAGCCAGTGCTGCTTGTTTTTGGCACATTTACAGACAGAAGTGAACATGTGACCTGGACATACATACAGCAAATCTGCAATCCAGCCACCACTTGAACTTTTACCTTTGGGTGTAACACTGACAAATCAACAGGCTTTTTAGAATCTCTTCTAAAAATCCCTATTAATGAACGGTAGTAATTTTTTTAGAAACTACTAATAATCTGTTGTCTTTCTCCCTGGAGTAGAAACTTAATACAACTTGCTACACAGTAATGTCTTTTTTTCCCCCCTTTTCTTTACATTTACGCTGAACACTGGTGAATAAAGATGAGGTTAATCCCGTATTGTTAAACCTATTCAAGGAGACAACCTGGGGGTTGTCATGGAAACAGATTCTACAGCCTAAAAGCGTAATTCTACTTTTAAGGACTGTCTATGGACCTGTACTGATATGTAGCTTATTGAGTCACACTGTGTACACAAACATGATGTTGCAGCAGTGAAATGGCAAAGGTGCCTCCCAACTCATCAGATTCTAATTATGCCCCCACCTCCTCCCACTCACAGCCCAGAGCATCAAACATGGCACCTCCTCTCCTTCCACGCCCTGCATCCCATTTCCCCGGCCTTTCCTGCCAGCTCGTTTGTCATCAGGGTGTACTGGGGAACCGAGGCCGTGCCTGTGTCTCTGGCAGGAGTGTCACAGATTTGGTACCATCACACAGCCACTGTCACTACAGGGCACCTCAAGCTGGGAGTGGGGGAAGCTGCTATCAATCCTCAAAAACGTCAACAGGACCTCAGAGTGCTTCCTGGGCCATGTCTTCAAGGAAGGGGTGACAAACTTACAGTTCTCCTCCTTGTTCATATAAACATTTGCCCCCCCAATTTCTATACAGATTTCTAAACTTCCTCAGAAAGAATTATAGATTCATCTCCTCCTTTGTCATGTCTGTGCAAGTAATGCACAGCCCTAGGCTTGTTCTGTGCTTTTATAGGTCTTATGCACCATAGCTCTTTCAGACAAGTGGAATAGTCATGCTTTCATGATATCACTGGGCTCTGCTCATACAGCAATAAATACATATTTCAGTATTTACACAGCCTATAACAACAATCAAAATTTCCTTTTATTTGGAGGTTGTTTTGAATTGGTGTAGACAACTCCTACCTTGCTTTTGCTTTAATTTAATATCCAGGAGGAAAATTATATTTAACATAAAATAGTAATCTTAGTTTTGTGTTCAAGTATTATTTAAATAAAAATATTTATTGTAATTATTCTCAGATCATTATTATATCCATCTAGAAAGAAGGCTTTGTATTACTTCCTTTTAGTCTCTCTCATCCTATTCTTGCTGGAAAGCAGATTTTTCAGCAAGATGGCTGACAACTTTTCCAAACAACACGGTTGCTTTAAGAACCAGGTCTAAAATGGCTGTGTAGCAGTTGATTTTTTTTTTTTTTTTTTTCTAAACAAAACTCAAGTAACTATGAGGTATCATGCTTTATTCTGGGGATAAGTGTTTTCTCTGTGAGCTCTGGGCTGTTGATCTGGCTGGAGCAGAAGATGTTTTTCTTTAAAACAAAAACAGTCCTGTGGAAGGCTCATGTGTCACCTACAGTCACCCGACCTTTTCATGTGGGAGCAATTCATACAAATACATGAAAATTTTTAATTCTTACTCTTAATCATTACTTCACAATGCTTGGTAAATGAACACAATCAATTAGTATTTATAAACTGCATCTATCTGGGAAATTTTCACAGAGTGTATTATCAATCCTTTTCATATACAGTAGCAAACCCTGTAACTTCCAGGTATAAACAAATCTGGAACAAAAGACAGTACAAAAACATAACGAATTCAGCTCTGAAAAGGCCCATGCATCTACATTGTCTGCCACCCTGAATACTAATGAATTTAATGAAACTATTGAAAGGCTGGTTACTTGTCTGCATAAATGTATTGAGACCTCTATAATCATCTGTTTGCTGTCTAAAATCTCTTGTCAATAGTTTAATGACTTCAGAGCATATTATTCTTCTTGTATAGGCTTCATATAATGTTTCTACATAATTAAGCAGCTTTGTTAGAGAAACTGCCATTAGTTGCCCCATTTCATTTGGTTTTGTTATCAGCCAACCAGAAAGAAAAAAAAGAATAACAAGAGAAAGATACAAATGAAGTCTAGTGAGAGATGTGTAGATTGGGAAGATGTTGTTTGCTTGGGGTTTTTTTTAGGACTACCATTAACATAAAGCACTGTTGTCAAGTTGCACATTTTAAATAATTTTAACCATTTAAGTGCGGTACATATTTAAATACTTGTAAAGCAAAAACAGCTGGTTAAAAATCTTGCACTGCATTTGGGAGCCTAATGTTTTAAAAGTAGCTCTAATAAGTAATAGTAATACTCATTAATTTGTTAATTATCACTAAATGTAAATGTTAATTATCACTAAATGTAAACACTAGCATTTCTGTAGCCATAGTGAGAAATGTGTTGTGATTTTTCCTAATATTCAGACAATTGCATACTCGATCTTCACTAATACTTTTGAATTAAAAATATAAGTAATATAAATTTCACCAGAATTTTTTTGTACTTTGGAGAAAGCCTGAGCATTTTCTTTATATATATAAAGGAAACCAATAAAATTACCAACTAATTTTCTGCATTTGCCTAGTCCTAAGTATGAACAGATAAACTGCAAACTCACTTGCTTTTTATTGCTAGGAGATGCTGGTTTTTTCATCACGTTTTGGGTCAGACCTCAACACTTGTGCTACCCCTTATGTATAAGGTTAAGTATCGTGTATTTTCCTTGGTGTTGAGGCAGGTGTAGAGGTGACCAAGTCCCTGGTGTTGTGAGTTACCTGTGAGGCAGGAGAGGTCTGATCCCACAGCTCCCTTGTTCCCTTGTTCCCCTGGAGCCCTGGCCTTGGGGCAGCCATCTTGTTCGCAGGGCTGGCAGCCATCTTGTCCACAGACAGCCCCAGCAGCTTTCCCCCCATTATTTTCTGGAACAAGGAAGGCATTAACACCCAAAGCTCACGTACACAGTTTGTAAAATGTCACTGTTCTCGGATTAAATTATAATTTCTGTAGCTTGATTTGTGTTATTCACTCCATTTGCCAAGACAGTTAAAAATAAAGTAAGTAGCACATAATACTGCATTAACTGAGTACTGAAATATTTAGTGAAGAGATCTTACTGCTGGTCGCGATTCGACTAGCATCTGAAGAATAACATGCTACTTGTAGTCCAACTATTAACCAGCACTAGTGCGGCACATTTGTCAACTAATTCATGTGCTATTTCCTATCAAAACCGTAACAGCTCCACCAGGAAGACACTTTTTACTGTCACACCCCGAAATCCACAAGCAACACACCGTGTGTGCAGCGGAACTGCTACTGCCAACCTTGGGCCGCAGGCATGCGGGAACACGGCCGCACACACCGCAGGATCACAGGGTCGTCAGGCCTGGAAGGGACCTCTGAGCATCATCCAATCCAACCTCTGCCAAAGAGGAAAGCACCGCGCCGTGCCGGAGCGCTGTACTTTGCGCTGGGGTGTGTGGGCACGGCGCTCTGGGCGTGAGGCACCGGCGCCCGCCCTTCACAGCGGGCACGGCCTGTGACCTTCCCCGCATGGCAAGGACCGTGCGCTGCGAGTGAGGCACATTCGGGGAGAGAAGCCCCTACACCGAGACGGTCCCCGGTGCCCACCGCAGGTCCCGCCGCTCCCCTCGGGCAGCTGCGGTGAAGAACGGCAGCCTCGCCCGCCCCTCGGTGACGCCATCCCCGCCGCCCGGCGCCACCGCTACGGCGCACCGGACTACGGCTCCCGGCGTGCCCGGCGCCGCGGGGCGGTGCCGGGCGAACGCGGCTCCCGGGCGTGTGGGGATCGCCGCGGCCCGGGCGGCGGGACAGGAGCGGGGCCGGAGCCGCCCGCCCGCCCACCGAGCGCCGCCATGGCGTCCATGCTGCTGCAGAGCTGCGGGCGGCGCGCCTGCCGCCTGCCCCGAGCGCTGCGCCGCCCGCCACAGCCCGGTGAGGCTCCCCGCGGGCCGCCCGCCGGCTCCGGCCCGCCGGGCCTGGCCGGGAGGGCACAGGGAGGGAGAGCGGCCGGAGGCGTCTGGGGGCTCCGGGCGTGGGCGGAGAGGCCGCTGCGGGAGGGAAGGGCCGCGGCCGAGTCCCCGCCGCTCTGTCTCCCGGGGCTGGCGCTGCTCCCCGGTCCGGCCCACGCTCGGCGGCTGCCGCGGCCTCTTCGCCTGTGCTTCCGCGGCAACGTGTTTGGAGGGGATGATTAACTCTAAGGGCAATGGGACACGCGTGTCTCCTAAATGCCGGCTGGTTGGGGAAGGGAAGAACACGTGCTTTTTGTTAAGGTGAAGGAACGCGTTACTACGTTTCGGTCCTGCCGGCCTTGCCCTCAACGTGGCTTGGGTGTGAAGTGGGCTTGTCACTATTCGTGCGCTTCTTCTCTTTAAAAAAGCACAAGAGGATGTTTTCTTATTCTGTGTTAGGGACGAAACACGAATTTGCCTTTTTCTAAGTGTCTTTGAAAGCTTAGGAAAATAAAAAGGAAGCGTATCGTGTGCTACTGATTAATAATGAAGATAATTTGGCAGTTTAAATATCTCTGGTTGGTGAAACTTAGTGGCATGAAACAGCTGATAACTTGTGACATACGCAAGGCCTGTGGCTGCTCTTTATATCCTGAGCTGGAATGGCAGGGGCTGAGCGAGGAGCTGCTTGTCACTGACACTGAGCCCCAGCTTGTCATGGGAGTGCTGTCACTGAGAGCAGGGCAGCTGCACACTCACATCCAGGCAGACCTGATGAGCCGTAGGGATGCTTGTTCATTGCAAAGAACAGCTGTCCTCTTGGTTACCAATAGTCGCTCCAATGTGCTATCTTCCTCTAACTGATGGGTTTTGTGAGCTACTGTTGTAAAGTCATTTATTGAAGTTAAACATGGACAGTGTCCTGAACAAAAACCTGGGGTATCCTAACCACCCAGTTCATTTAAAACTGGGAAAAAAGCATATACATCCATGTACCTTCAAATTAGATGGGAACTTTGATTATTCTTGTGGCATATCATAAAATGTAGTGCTAATGATTGCTGCAATTTGGATTGTTATAAATCCTAGGCAACCTAAGCTGTAATGCTGTGGTAGAAACAAGTAATTAGTGTGCTGTGGTATACTGCGGTTATGATACAGCCAATACTTTACTTTGGGGTGTTAATCTAGTATTAATGCATTCTTGTATGGTGTATTTTTTTTCTGTAGTGTTTTGCTTTACTTAGCTCATCTTCTTTGCTTTACGTGTAAGTAGTCTAAGATTAAGTTAAAGCTTAGTGCTTCTAAGAATCCTAAATGTTATTCCTGTGAAGATCAGACTGTTAAGTACTGAAAGCTTACACTTCTCAAGGGACTTACTTCATGATAGCATTTTATTTTTAAAAATTCTAAACATAGTAACAGTATGGCTATTCTATGTTAAAAACTTTGGGTTTGATGCTTCATTAAATTAAAGTATAAAGTTTTCCATGACTACTTGTCCATGAGGAACATGTTAACATACAGCTTCTCTGGCACTACTGCCCTCCTTTCTTACTAAGCCAGTGCAGGTTTCTTAAATGAACAGTGCTATGGTTAAGCAACACTGACCTTGTTCAGACAGTTTTGGATGTCTGTATTATCCCAGAAGCAAGGATTATGGACTTTGCCCTTTCTGAAGGAAGTATATCTTTTATTTTAGGGCTTCTCCTAGGTACTCCTTACTCCTTAGGTACACGGTTATAAGAGACACTGCAAAACCTAAAGAGCTCTTGTCAGAACTGGCAAAGTTGGAATTAATGTTTTCTGTGGGCCTGTTCACACTCTGAACATGCTGTAAAACAAGAAGCTTAGTCAGCATGTTTTCTTATGGTAACCTTGGAATTTTGTTCTTTGACCTGTTCCTTAACATTTAATGAGCCTGGTTGGAAAGAAGGTAAGTGATGTGAAAGTGTTGTGCTGCTATGGAGTTTTATCTGAGAAACTCCAAACCAGTTTTGAGCTCCAGATCATCCCTCTTAGTTCTAGGGGCACCTGTCCATAGCAGGCAATGTCTTCTCCTAGTAGGAGTCTTGCTTTAGGCACATAAGGCTTTGTGGGCTTCCTGGCACTCAGGCGAGACAGATTACTGTGCTGTGACTTATCCCTGCAGACACTGAGTACTTCTCTGCTTTGCTCAGCTGCTCCTTGAGGTCAGGGATGTCCTTCTGGATTGGCCTCTTGGGTTAAGTAATTTAGCTACTCTTCTTTCTGTAAATATTGGAGAGTATCAGAATACCTTCGCAGATTCTCAGGGCCTGCTTTTTGAGCCAGAAAGCGACAGTTTTTCCCTCACTCTACTTGCAGTGGCATTGTGTTAGAGTTTGATACAACTTGACATGGGGAAATCCATTGACTTGATAGTGCCACAGTTTTTGCTGTAATTACTTCAGAGCCCACTTAGCATGGGACATCCCTTGATTATCTAGATTTTATTCAGATAAGTTAACTTACCCTTCTATACCTTCCGATTGTCCCACCTGATTTTGTCATCATCTTTTTTTCCCCTAATAATCGGCATATTTTATTGGGGAAGGCTTTTGGTCATCAGCATTGGGTGCTGTGTTTTCTCAGATACAGGTGTCTAGTTTAAGTTCTGTCATAGGCTGTATCTGGGCTTTGATGGTGGGAAAGGGTACCACAGACCTCTTGAATGACCCTTGTATCCTGCTTTCTCTTAGGCTTGACCAGAAATGCTAGGTTTCAGATGGGAGAAACAAACCACAGTATGCCTACTCTATCCAGCCTTCCAATTTTATTTTGCTTACAGTGAATTCTGAAAAGATTGGCCAAAAAGAGTCAACATGTTTGAAGTCTTGCTTGTGTGATTTTTTAATTATCTGTCCAGAAGTCTTTTTGCTCTTGGTAGTAGCTACCTATTGAGTTACTGTAGCAAAGTGTTGATACAAGATTTATTTTTTTAAAGTTGCTATAGAAAGATGAATTCCGTTCTACTGGAATCAGAGATGACTCAGTGGTTGTAGATTGTGTGCAGCCACTAGGTAGCATTTTATGTTGTTTATGCTTCTTCCATGGTTGGAAGACTTTTAAATATGGCCCTTTATTGAAGCACGTGACTTAGATGATTTATGATTTGATGATCTCAATTTACTTCCAGAATGGATGCTGCCTGTCTGTGTACCTGGATAGAGGGTGCTTGTATATAAGTGTCAGCCCTTCTTTTGGACTTTATTAGCTACTATTAGGACTGATTCTGAGGTAGTGTTTCAAAGGTTTTCTGGAAAGCCAACTTTTCATATGCTCTGGGTCAGGCTCTCACCCCTCCCTTCAAGACAATTTGTATCCTTGGCTGAGAGATCATGGGGTAGAGCTATTTTTAGAAAGTGCTAAGCAGAATGGACAGCAATGTATTGAAATGGTGTTGTGGTTCCACCTCTCTAGTGAAGTGTCTTTAGTTTTATGCTTGTGTTTTATTTGTTTTGCTTAAAACAAAACAAAAAGCTGGTTTAATCCTAAACCCTTGGCAAGGGCTCCGTTTGGATCACCTGATACTATGTTGTCATAGAGCTGTTAAAAATTTACATTTGCTTTCAGTGAAGTTCCTCTGCAATATAGTTTCTTGCCTGAAGGACTTGGAAACCTGTCTTCAGACAATTGAAGGAGAGCAAACCAACCTCACACATCCAGAGTTTGACTCTGCATGTTAAGCAACATCATTTTTGTGCTTTCAGTAGTAGCCATTTCTACTTAAAGATCAGTCTTCTCACTGGTGTATTTGTGTGCAGTTCACTACATGGATAAATGTCCTCCCGAATTTCAGAATTGATGCTAATTATTGGTATTTTTCTAGGTAACTTGGGAGATCGGGCATGTCTTAGCTGTACATCCCTGAGGCTGGCAAAAAAAATGTGAGTAAATATGAACATTTTTCTGAACTATCAGTTGATATACTGTCATGGAATGTAGGTTTAAATCTAGACTAAATGTTAGCTTCAGCCTGTGTTAATGAGAGATTAAAGGAAGTCTGAGTGTTGCTTGCTTCACCTGGTTGGTTGTATGGGAGAAAGAAAATGAAATCTTCCCCTTTTTGCCCACTTCCTCCCTTTTTGTTTCACTTCTGATGTGAAAGAAGTGGAATATTAATCTCTGTCTTGGGTGATTCCAGGTGTCTTAACAGGATCTGATAAATTTCTTGCATACTTTCTTCATGGAGTTCCATAGAGTAAACATTCAGTCACAGCTTGTTGAAAATCACAGTGACAGATAAGAGTGTAGAGCATCTGAGTGGGATCTCTGTTAAACCAAGGAAAAGAGTTTATTGTATGTTGCAGCCTTGGGTGATGGTGTCCTCTTCTGAAAACAAATCCAGCTGTTGTGTGCCCTTATGGAACTGAAGGAGTGGAATGTTGGCAGAATCCCTCCCTGTTCCTGACTTGGCTCACAAGGCATACTTGTAGATAAGAATTTCCTAATGCCTTTCCTTGGAATGTTAAAATATGGGTTCGTTCTGTAGTTCATTAATAAACTAACTGCTCAGGATACAGGGACTATTCTTTGATTTCCTGAGTTTTCATTTTAACATAAGGATGTGTCTCTAGACACAACCCTCTAATACAAAACAAACCAGTTGTTTTTTAGACATGTTAGTTCTATATCACTTACTGTAGAATTAATTAGGATTCATTTTTTTTAATATATAAAGCATTTTCAAATACCTATTTTGAGTATGTTAGTATATAAGACCTCTCTCGGGAAGCTGGAAAATTATGGTTTTAAACCTGGAGTAGCTCTCCTATGAAGACAGACTGAGAAAGTTGGGGTTCTTCAGCATGGAGAAGTCTCCAGAGAAGTCTTACAGAGTACCTGAAGGGTACAAGGGAGCTGGAGAGGGACTTTTGTCAATGGAGCAGAGTGACAAGGTGAGGTGGGATAGCTTTAAAATGAAAGAAAGGTTTAGATTAAATATGAGGAAGAAATTCTTTGTTCTGGTGAGGCCACTGGAGTAGGTTGCCCAGAGAATTTGTGGATGCTCCATGCCTGGAAGTGTTCAAGGCCAGGCTAGAGGAGGCTCTGAGTAATCTGGTATAGTGGAAAATATCCCTGCCTGTGACAGGGGGGGTTGGAACTGTGTGGTCTTTAGGTCCCTTCCAACCCAAACCATTCTATGATTCTGTGATGAAATGAGCAGCAGAATACTGGAACACAAAACCTTATTCTATTGGGAAGGTTTGGAGTGAGGTTTTTTGTTGGTTTTTTTTTGTTGGTTTGGTTTGGTTTTTGTTTTGTTTTTTCTAATGAAAGCTGCTATTAAGATAATGTTGCCACTTTAAATAAAACAAACTAATGTCCGCACCCCACGTGACCCAGATCTGAATGCAGGGGACTCTAGTCATAAGTACTGAGGACAGATAGGATAGAAATTGTGTGTCTGACATTCTTCTTGTGGAAGTGTTTTTAGAGAGGCACATTTCATGCAAAATTTTTATTCCCTGCAGGCTCAGAACCAGTTCTGCTGTCAGAGCTTTCTTCCTCTCTGCATGCAGGAGAGTGTCAATGTATGTAGGTGGAACTTGGCTTGCAGGCCTGGAGCTCTGCTTTTGGGAAATGCCTTAGAGTCAGGGTGGATTGATTTATGCAAGTGTTTTGATCTGGTTTTGAAGTTAATTTTCTTAAAGTAATTAAACTGTCATTCTTATTAGTTAGTATCTGTGCAAATGTGTAGTTTTCTAGATAGCCAAGAGATTGTTTTGTGTAACTGCATATGCTCCAGCAGTTGTCTGACCACTGAATGGTCAGATGCTAATATTTCAGTTTAAACTAGAAAATAGTGTGTCCTTAAAAGTTAATAATTTAGTCTTTTTTTTTTTTTTTTTTTTTTTCCCAAAGCTCTATTTGAGGGTAGGCAGAACCATTAAAGTAAATTAAAACTCTTTTATGCATGTAATAATTAAAAAATGTTTCTGTCTGTAAATTGAGTGAGGCTAACACTTTTAAGTGTATGATAAACCTTTTTTTCCTTAAAATGTTACTAAGACCTATAAAGCCACTTGCACCTGTTTTCTGTTTATTGACTGAAGACAAAAACACATTCTGATTTTGTTTTGGTTGTAAAAGGGCTCTGTGAAGAATACACCCCAGTCATTTCTGTCCTGTTGATGTCTTAATGCTGGTATTTCAGTTTGAGGGACACTAATGGAACACATTTATATGAAATATTTCATCTATTTTTTTTGTCCCCTCTCTTTTTAAAAGCATATACAATCCTACTTGCATATACCGAGTGGTTCTTCTGTGTATATAGGGAGTGTTAGTGGTGTTTGAGCAGTGCTTCCCTGCTAACTAATTAAAGAAAAGATAAAAGTTCTGAACAAGGTACAAGAGCTGGTTGAGAGAGAGTTGCTTCTCTCTGTCCCAGCTCAGTACCATGATAGAAGTTTTTACAAAAGGTTCTGCTGAATACGGAAAACTGGCTGCACGGAGATAGTAAGAGAGAGATAGTAAGAGTGGAACTCTAATGAAATCGGATTCCTCTGGTACCAATTCTCTGACTCAGCACCTATCCCAAGTATTCAACTTCTATTTGTTTTCTCTCAAGTGTTTTGCACAAACAGGAGAATATGAGAGACTTTATGTTACTTATGAATTTACATATTAGTTTTCAAATGTAGCTTTTTAAATGGAAAGCACATGTGGTGGCTGCTCTTTATTTAAATTGGAGTAAAATAAACTACCTTTTCAAAGTCATACAATGGAAAATTCCCTGCAGGTTAATTTTTTTTTTTTTGTCATGAAGTAAAGCCAAGAGTTCTTTTCATGTATAGACATTTGTTTTAAGAGTCAAAAATTATTTTTTCCCTTAAATATGCAGTAGATATTTCTCAAATTTTGTGTTTTATAAATACATAAATATATATATATCTGTGCAAATATACATACAGAAATAGCTGATGATCTGTTGCTAATTCTTGAATGCTTTTTTCTTTTGAAGGACTGTACACTTTAAATATTGCACTAGTGTCCCTTCTGTTTACGCCTACTCCAAAAAAGCTCACTATTGTTGTTGGACTAAAGGATCTGAGCAAATACACTTCACTCTTACGAGCTCTTCTGGCTCATGGACGCCACTAGCAACCGTGGGTGTTTTAGGTCCCCAGTATCTTCCAGTTAGATGGTGGCATTCTTCACGTCCCCTTCAAGATGACTCCATAGTTGAAAAGTCACTGAAGTCCTTAAAGGACAAAAACAAGAAGCTGGAAGAAGGAGGTCCTGTATATAGTCCAACAGAAGTGGAAGTTGTAAAAAAATCTATTGGGCAGAGGATTGTGGATGAACTGAAGCACTATTACCATGGGTTTCGATTGCTGTGGATTGACACAAAAATAGCTGCGAGGATGCTCTGGAGAATCCTGCACGGAAACACTTTGTCTCGTCGGGAACGGAGACAGGTACTGAGTAAAGACCAATTTCCTTTGGGTGTCTTTGGTGATTGCTCTGTTTTATTAGAACCGAGTTAGTTCTTTCTGTTGTCTTTGTTCCTAGAATTAAAATTCCTCGGTGCGTTTCCTTCCTCCTCACTATGTGGACACTAAAATGTTTGGGTATTACCCCTAAACTTTTTTGCTGTGTTCCCCATTATTGAAGACAAATTTGTTGTTTTCTTGTTGGAACAGCAGAGGATTCTTCTGTTTTGTAATGTGGGCAGGAATTGTGGTTTGTTCTCAAGCTCCCAGCCATGTGCCATATACGGCTAATTTCTCTGCTTTTTTACTCTAGCTGGAAAAAAAATAGTGGGAAAACACTGCTAGTAAAGATGGTATCTGTGCCAGTTCTGTTCCTGTTTGTTGCTTCATGGGATTCTTTTGAACAGGATAAAAGCTACAAGCTGAAATGCATGATTGATAATGTACTATCTCTGTTATAAAATATATAATATATATCTAAAATAATTTCAGCCCAGATATATTTCCTTTGTTTATGGCATGTTGCTTACATTTATGAAACTGTAAAAGTGCAACTGATAATTTTAAAGAAAAGGGAGATGAAATCTGGACTGCAAAATGTGGGTGCTTTCAAATTTCGCGTAATATATGTGTATTTAAGTAGTAATTTCAGGTTTTGGATGAAATAAGCATATTTAATAAGAATAGATAATTATGTGGATATTTAAAAACATTAGATGCGAGTTCATATATGAAAAGACTGCAAAATATTAAACTGGTATAGTTAATTTCTTTTTTGGTAAGGAATGTATTGATATTGAACTTCATTGGCAAAATATCAAACATGCTGATTTGTAGTTCTCATTTTACTGTTTTTAAGGACAAGCTGTTTAAGCAGTTTATAGAGATTAAAAATTCAAGTCTGTCTTCCTGCCTTTATAAAAAAACCATTTCAGCTGTTGCTGGAAAGATGTTCTAGAAGAAAAGCTGGAGAGCAGAAGGTGTGTGTGCTTTGGGGCAGGAGTGCACAGTGCTGCCTGTGGGCACAGCGTGGCTCTCTGTGGTTTGTACACCTGCACACACAGTGTGCTGGGTTCACATCCCTGCCCTCAAAACTTCTGGGAAATGATCAAAAATACGAGTATCTGCTCATTGTTTTTATCATTTCCTGATAAAAGTTAGTCACATTTGAACAATTTGATGTGTAGTTAAAACCCATCACATCTTAAATGCAGTGTGCAAAAGTTCTTCCTAAATTCGCAAGGTTAGACAAGTAGCAAAAATTGTTACAAGCACGTGTAGCAGTTTCTGTCCGTGGGTGGGTGTGGTTTCCTCTCCGATTGCGCTGCTTGATGGTCTCACCATCCTCATGCTCCTTTAGTTTTGCCGTCTTCCTTGGCTGGTACAAGAGAATGCTTGGCAGCTGATCCAGCTGAGACGTTGCTCAGCAATAAATAAAACAGTCTGTGCTGACATGAGAGGGGATTATGTAGTACCAGAAGGAGTAACTGAGGATAGGGGAAGGTGAGGACTGCAGGACTTCTTGAAGTACCAGTTCTGGCTTGTGCTGGCTTATTGAGAGCTTGGAAAGCCAAGCGAGACAAATTAATTCATGGTTTAAAACAGAATCAGAAATTCTCTGAGGGAAGATTGGAACCATTGATTTTCCTCCCTCTTTCATGTTTACTGAGCCATACTTCTGAGAAATTATATAAACAGCAATAATATTCCATCAATAGATGGATTTGTTCATTTGATTACCCTTTGATTTTGTTATATAGTGATAATAGAGCTGTCTTCTTAATGTTTATGTAGTGATCTGGCATTTGGCCTTACTGGATTTGTTTTTTTGTGCAAATGTTCACTTTCGATATTAATTCTCTTTTTAAATGAAATGGACATTTATTTGTCTGCAGATATAAATTAGTGTTTACACTGGTGTAGCCTGTCTCTTATCTAATGATGTACATATATGTTTATATGCATGAAAATCCAGTGTAGGAAATGTAGAGAAAATAGTTTTAATAACTATAGTAATGTTAGTTTCTCAATCTAGGATTTGTGTTTTCTGTATTTGGAGGAAGAGGATGTCCTATCTCTGGATTTGAGGGCATGGTAGGCTCAGAACCCATGGTCACTGAAAACCTAACCAGCCTGCAGATAAACAAAACCCTTTTAGGGTTTTTTTGAATCTTTTTTCAAGTTTGTTTCAACACTGCTCATTTTTTTATGAGTTCAACCTTAAAATGTAGTATACCGACTGATTTAAAGTAGTCTTAACATTTCGGTGTTGAATTACCTCCTGAACTTCAAAAAATATAAAATAAAAATTGAAGTATATACTGCTTTAAAAGTATTAAGCTGCACATGAGCTGACAGTCCTAGAGAAATCTTATCTTCCTGCAGACTGACAAATGAGTTATTTCTGCCTGCCCTTTCATTCCTCTTTGGAGGCAATAATGGAAAGATATCCAAGTAATCTAACCACATGAACAAGCAATTGCAGCATGCCTAATGCAAAGGGACCTATTGCTTATGTAAACTAAAAATCAATTCCAATATTCTGCTTGTACAATTGCTGGCAGGGTTTGGATTCAGCACGGTCACATACCTACACTTAGGAGAGAAGAAGTAAAGGAAATAAGGAAGAAGTAAAACATGATACTGACTTTTCAAAAACCAACTGCTCTAGTGCTGGCTCCTGGAGCAGGGTGGTTCAGGATATGGCAGTAAGGTGGCAAACACAATGGAGTTTGTGGCAAGTCCTCCAGCTTTACAAACTTCCCTGCAGTGGAGGGAAGAGTGGAATACACGAGCTGTGGCAGCACATACAGAGTAGTCACAAGGTTCTCGTGCTGTACTGCCAAATACTGTGTGTGTAATCATACACCATTGTATTAGGTTCCTGCATAAAAGCTGTTTTCCTTGAGTTAGCCGAGGGTGCAGTTCCATGATTTGTGAAAGCCGATCCAGGACAGGGCTGCTGTGAAAAGCTTGGTGCTTAAATCAAGTTTTCCTGCCCCACCCCTGCTTGGTTTATACTGACACTTTTTCCCTTGTCCTTGTATGTATTTATGTATTTATTATCCAGTTTTAGCTGGAACAGTGGTGTGACTGCCAGTGCACCTTCATGGCTTTTTATACCTTGTCTTAGGTTAGCATTAGGTTGGCTTAATCTGGTGATAAAACTGCTTCCTTGGATATGGATTTTGTAGAAATACTTGCATGCACTCTCTGAGAATAGAGACTGGGGAAAAATAGGAACTCTGTACTCTATAGAAATTTTGAGTTGGGTTGTTTTTGTTTTGTTGGTGTTTTTAGGGAAAATGTACCTTTCTGAGTCCTTCCTGAGTTTTAAAATTTTCTTCCAAACTTTCTTACTTTTTTTTTTTTTTTAAACTCCATGGTAGTCATTTGCCTTCTGCTGTTGGAATGAATGGAAAAATCCTTGAGCCTGTGAACAATGGACCAAAGCATCCCTTCTGGGAAACTGAATTTTTTATATACAAACAAAAATGCCAAACTTCGAATCTGTAGAACATGTGCATTTCACATACAGTAGTGCTTAAGATTTTGGTGGGTTTTATGGTAAAAAAATTATGATTGAAGTTTTACAGGTTTTGTATTCTAGCAAATCAGTCCTCAAGACATAGGATCTGTGCTGGCTGTTGTTGCTGTTCCCCTTGATTGCCATGGACTGTGGGGAGGGGCTGGAGTGGGGAGCATGGTTTACTTTTTAATAGCATTTATGTTGCCAGTTTTTGCCACTCACAGCTGTGTTTATCAAATTTTGATGTGGAATGCCAGTGCTGTGGCAGTAGAGTACCAGCGTGTACCTCTGACTTAGAAACTGGTTGGATTCCAAACAACCAGTTTTTTCCTTTGTAAAACAAGGTAGAGTCAAGCAAGATCTTCACTCCCCAATATAAACCGAGTTTTTAAGCTTTCAACAATTACTGAAATATTTGATAATAGACTGTACAGCCTAATGTATATATTTGTGAGTGTACAGAAATCACAAGGATAGCATTTATTTCATGCAGTTCAAGATTCAGTAACGAACACTGCCTGCTTTAGAGGATTACTGCTCTGGAAAAGCAGTGGTTTTAAAAAAAAATACCTACCGAGCTGGGCTCATTACCCTGGATTTAAATGTACATTACAATTGTTATAAGGCAGAGGGGGAGGGATCTTTCATTTTATTCTTGATTACTTAGTCCATAGTAGCTCATGCATGTAAGAAGTGGTGGAGCACAAATAAAGATGCATAAAAGAAGTTAAGCAGCTTTAATGACAACAAATGACCACCTCCTGTTTTCAGGTGCTTTTAAGAGGTTTAAATGAGATACTTGTTCAATAATCCTATTGAGACACAGTGAGGCTTTTGAAATACTTTCTATAGTGTTGAAAACTGGTGAAACTCCAGCACTCTCTAGTATATAGCAACTTAAAAAAAACCATGAAAAACTGACTTTGTTACATCCTTTTATTGTGTTATTTTAAAATTTCTTAATAGCAAATATATATGTATGTGTGTGAGCCTAAGTGATAATTGGATGATCAAATCAAGTATTTTTAAAATATGTATTTAAATTTTAGCTTATCAGTATATTTTTTTCTCTTTCAGTTTCTTCGAATATGTGCTGATCTTTTCCGCCTGGTCCCTTTCTTGGTTTTTCTTGTTGTCCCATTTATGGAATTTTTACTTCCAGTAGCTCTCAAGTTGTTCCCTAATATGCTTCCCTCTACATTTGAGACAAAGTCTAAAAAGGTAAGCAGGTCTGAATTTATAATCCAGTGATATTTTTTAAAAAATTAGAAATTTCTTGGTAAAGAAATTAGAAAAAGTCTAAAAACGTTGGATTTTTTTTCAGAATTGGGGTAATGCTTTTAATCTTCCTTATCTTAGTTTGAAGATAGTTTTTAGTTTTTAACATATAATTAAGAACTAGTGCTATCCTGGTTTTTATATGTGCAGGCACCAAGCTATCAGAGTTCAAAGCCTCTCTTGTCTTTTCTGCTATCCTCATTTCCATTTTCTATGACTCCTATAAAGAAGAAATAAAGCTATTTTATTTTTCTGGTTGTATTAAAATAGACATTGTAATAATTATAGTCTTAAACCTTGATACAAAGTTTTCCATATGTATACTTAATATTTTAAATAGCTTCTTACAATTTTTTTTTTTTTGTTTAAGCTTTATTTCTTCTATTTAGGTTTTCTCAGAATTGTTAGAGCTTTGTAAAAACCCACCAAAAGAGCCCCTCAGGTTTTCACTTCCAGAGCACATAGTGAGCTCTTCATCTTGTTTGGTGTGATTTGGGGATCTTTGGGAAGAGTGAATGCCCCCTTGGAATGTGTGTATTATAGCAGAAATCCAGAATTACTGCACATAACTTGTCTGGGGGCAGAAGTGGTATTTAGTCCATGTGTTTCTGGCAGGAACTTTTAAAAACAAATATTTTTTTAACAGGAGGAAAGATTGAAGAAAGAATTGAGAGTAAAGCTTGAATTGGCTAAATTCCTTCAAGACACCATTGAGGAGATGGCCTTAAAAAATAAAGCAGCAAAGGGAAATGTTACAAAAGATTTTTCAACATTCTTTCAAAAGGTAAAAAATTTGGAAAATGTATTTCCTCTTCCTACAAAAAAATAAGTGTTTATTTTTTTGCCTGTTGTAATTATCACATAGTTTTATTTTGTTGGACTTGAAGAAACAGGATGTAATAGTTTTTTTTAGGATAAATTTCTTTTTTGTCAGTGTGATGAAGTTTTTCCTATTATTAACTTTGGTGTTCTAGCTGGTGTTTTTACTCCATAATTCTAAAAGCACTATATTTCTGTTCATTTGCTTCTTGTTCACATGTTAATAAGTTAACTCTAACATGAAACATGGTGTGCTCAGTGGTTACTCATGTAGGTTTTGACCTCTTTTTTTTAACATGGGGTATGAAAACTAGGAGAGGACTTCTTTCCTGATTAACTGATTGAAACTTAGTGGGGGAAAGGTAAATTTTTTGTCAAATTTAATTCTGCTTGTAAAAACAGTTTTTAAGTGCACAGTTGCTATATTGACTAGAATGTGGTATAACCTGAGGTTTAGCTAGAATGTAGTTGCTGTGCTTGGTGCAAAATTTTTCTAAGTTTGGCTGGTGACAACCAAAGATTGTTTGCTGACAGAGAGACTTAAGTGTCAGACATCTGCCTCTTACATTAATGGCCTTTAGGTTTCACAGCATTTCCTTTCACCAAACTGTAGATGAGAGTAAAGTACTCCCGGGAGAGATGAAAAATGCCTTAAGTCTTCTCAGGACAGTATTTATGTCTGATTTCTCGTAATTGTGGGGCTGTTGAATAAGAGGTGGAGCCAACAGCATCACCAGGTGCTTTGAAAGAAAGGCAGTGGTCCCCTCCTTTGGAGAGAGTGTGTATTTGTACAGAAAAAGGCACATAAGCCCAGGGGTTTCAGATATGATCTTTATAAGCCCTGTCAGATAGCTTAAGGTTTTCCTGCATGTCAGAGCTAAGATTAAAATGTGGGGTGCAAAGATGATGTTGATAGTGCCACGTAGATCACCTCACATAATCATAGTGGCAAATTTTGCCAGTCAGTAACTTCTTGCAAAGTCTGTGTACTTTGAAGCCTCTATGCAGTCATCTGTTTCTGTTCATTTGAATGTGCAGAACATTGTAAGTGGTTAGTTACAGCAGTTAGTGGCTGAGGCACTGCCCTGCAGGCTCTGGGAACTTGCCACTGCCATGCTTCATGTTCGGAACATTTCATTTTCTTCTGAAAGAGCTGCTACTGAGAATTTACATTTGGCCGTTAATTTCCATGGAAATAAATGATGTTTCACTCTACATTTGCTGGAGGAAGTTCCAAGTTCCTCTGATGACTAAAAAAGAAGTTTCAAGCCTGCATGTCAGATGTGTGGGTGTGCTTTTTACAGCTTTATATTTCTCATTTGTGCCATAGAGACAAACTTCATTGATCTCATTTCACTGTACCGGTTAATAAATGTCAGAGCAAGAAGCAGCTTGAGTGTTTCCCACCTTTTTGCTATTCTTTTACAGCAGCTTCTGTAAAGATTCTGTACAGAAGCTGATTTGATGCTGCCAGAACCATTGATTACAGGCTTAACATGTCTGCTGCGTAATTCCAGAATTTGTCTCTTGCTTTGTAGCTGGTCATGTACTAGAAAGCTTCAGTTTGGACTTTCATTAAACACACGCTTGACTCTGTCAAAATTCATATTTAAACAAGGGAGAAAATACTTCCTGTGTTTTTGAGGTGCCTTTTTGGCTCCTGTGGTGAAGGCACTGGCAAAGTGGAACAACAAGGTGTTTGACCTTTCTTTCTTCAAGATGGTTTCTTTGCTACAAAAGTATCCTGGAGGTTAATGGGCTCAGGGCCATCAGGTCTCCTGATTTTTACCTTTTCCTTTACTCAGTCCACTAAAATATTTGAGTTTGCAGGTAAAACAGGTAGGCATGCTGAATCAGGCAGTACAAGTAATGTTAGGATTTCAAGCTGTACTTGATGTCACCTAGTTTTATGTTTTCTTTACAGGATTTTAAAAAAAGTAGAGGTATCCAAAAAAGTGTGGGTTTTTTTTAGTATCTATGATTATACCTAAGTTGTTAAGGGACTGGGAGTACTTAATTGTAAGTTCTGGAGATTTTTGATGCAGTGATGTCATTAGTAAGCTTTTGGTGCCATACTTAAAATAAAAAAATCAACATCTATACAGATGATAATACTTTACTGTGACCTGATGAGACTCCTACTTCTTTGAACTGTTATTTCGGTTTCCAGTAATTGGATTTAATGACTGGGAATTCATTGGCAGGACATCACTGAAAAACATAACTTTGCATTTGTACAAGCAGTTACATAGAACCTGCCATCACAAGGATGCAGAGTCCTTTCCCAAACAGTGCTTTATACATTGGAATTACTTCAAGTACAAAACATTTGCACTGAGGTGCTGTAGAACATTTAGAAATTGAAAGCAAAAGAGTATTGTAATAGATGTGGTCATGGAGAGAAGTAGGTAGTTAAGTGTCCTAATCTGCATTTCGGGGGGGACACAAATGTTGCAAAATTTTTGCTGTTGGGTGAACTTCTTACTTTATCTTCCTATCTTTATCTTCCGTGTTTCTGTGTTTAGTAATTACAGTACCAGAACAAATAACTGCCAGCGTGACTCCTGTAGCAACTATTTACGAACACAAAGGTGTATATATATATTTCTTGAAGTATCTCATGGCAGTGCAATTCAGCTAGACCTGCTTACTCCTTAGTGCATCTAATTTTTGTTTTGTTACTTTGATCTTAAGTTATTGGAAATTGTCAGCACCATCAATTCTCTTGCCTAAGTAAGTTGTTTGTTGTTTTAAAAACTTCTTTCATTTTTCCTTGTGTGCTCTTTCTTATCCCAACATTATTGCAAAGTGCTTGACAAACAAGGAGAGTGCTTTTATTCAAAATAATGCCCAACCATAACATTTGCTTTGAAAAGCTTTGTGTCTGTTTGTTTCTTTTCTACAGATCAGGGAAACTGGTGAAAGACCCAGTAATGAGGAGATCTTAAGGTTCTCTAAACTATTTGAAGATGAGTTGACGCTGGACAATCTGACCAGGCCTCAGCTGGTGGCACTTTGTAAATTGTTGGAACTTCAGTCAATTGGGACAAATAACTTCCTCCGCTTCCAGCTGACAATGAGGTTGAGGAGCATAAAAGCAGATGACAAAGTAAGTCATTCTGAATAGGCACTGGTTAATAATTTTGATACATAACAGAAATGTGTGTGTGGATATATGTACATTTGTTTTTCTAGGCATTTTCCATTTTTGTTTTAATTGTCTTGTTTTTGAGAACTTTGAACAAAAAGGCTTGAAGAGCTTAAAATCTGAAGTGTCCTTATTTGTTAAGAAAAAACTGACCTTTTTTTTAATCTATCATTAATTGAAATTAAAATAATTATATCACAAAGAAAAACATTTCTATGAAATTATAATTTGCAAGGGAGATGATAGAAATATCAGCTTGGAGGTTGGCTGGCTGTGGGAGCAGCTGAGGCTGTTTTGTGTTAGCGCAGCAGCCTCTAGTGGCTGTTGTAACACGTGGCTGTGCAGTGCTGGTGGTGCCTCTCTTTTGAGCTCTAACACGGTCAAATTTCCTTTCCATTGTGCAGATGATTGCTGAAGAGGGAGTTGATACCCTGACTGTTAAAGAGCTCCAGGCAGCTTGTCGTGCCCGTGGGATGAGAGCTCTTGGTGTGACAGAGGAGCGTCTCAAGGAACAACTTAAACAGGTATGGTTTTGCAAGACTGAATACACAGACCTAATTCCAGTTGTTAGCTCTGATGCTCTGATTTTTGTCCTGATTCCAAGAAGTCATTTTGATTCTGTTCTCACTGAAGGCTTGGTTAGAATAGTTTTTCTTCTTTTTTTTGTCACATGTACTTTGTAAGTATGTACTAGCTATGAGTTGCTGCCTTTTGACCATGATGTTTTGATGATGCAGATAGATACTTAAATTTAACATATCTGAAATATGTTAGCAATTTTGAAAATTTGTCTTGTTAGTTATCATCTTGCTCTAAGGAAGTTTTCACCAAGTAGATCAGTTGTCTCTTGGTGTTGCCTGGTTTAGAGGAAGGTCTGTTGGAAACATGTCTAGAGGAGGCCACAATAGATTGGAGGGGACTGGAGCATCTTTATTATGAAGATGGGCTGAGACAGTTGGGGTTGTTCAGCCTGGAAAAGAGAAGGCTCCAGGGACACCTTATAGCACCTTCAGTACCTAAAGAGGGCTTACAGGAAAGCTGGAGAGGGACTTTTCACAAGGATATGTAGTAATAGGACATGGGGAAATGGCCTTAAGGTGAAGGAGGGGTTTAGGTATAGATTAGATATTAGGAAGAAATTATTTTCTGTGAGGGTGGTGGGACTGGCACAGGTTCCCCAGAGGTGGGGACTCCCCACCCCTGGAGATGTGGAAGGCCAGGCTGAATGGAGCTCTGAATAACAGTTTAGTGTAATGTATCCCTGCCTGTGGCAGGGGGTTGGAGCTAGATGGATGATCTTTAACCCAACACAAATAGTTCTGTGATTTTAAGATGCATGTGAAACAAACCACTTGTTCAAATATCCATTCCATACTTCTTGAAATACTTCTTCAAACAAAATACATCTTCCTATATTTCATTGGAATGACTGTAATTCTTAGCTGGTTATAGTCTGTAGTTCCTGTCCCAAGATATTGACTGGTAAGTACTGGTAAAAAATTGTATTTACTTTTGCTTGATTTTATCTCTAAAAAAGAATAAAATATCCTGAAATCGAAGATTTGTTTTTTTGTATTGCACTTACAGTGGTTAGATCTGCACCTGAACCAGGAAATTCCTACTTCGTTGCTTATTTTATCCAGAGCCATGTATCTTCCAGATACCCTTTCTCCAGCTGATCAGCTCAAAACAACCCTTCAGACACTACCAGACAGTGCTGTAAGTATTGATGGACATAGTGGGTAATTAACTTTCAGTGTCACGACTGAAAATCCATCCAGACAAGTAGATGTTCTTCTCAGTTCCTTGCTATTCCTTGAACAACTAAATCATAGATAGGTTTATTTGAGTGACCTTCAAACACAGAAGTTGTGTTGTATATGGAGAGGTATAAGGATAAAGCAAATACAGGGCAGTATTGGATTACATGACAGCAGACAGTAATAGTATAAGAAGATTTAGAATACACCTTTCACTTACACAAAAAACCAATGAATTCTTTGGGCCATATAAAGACATTAATACTTGAAAATACATGATGTTATGTAGGAAGAGAAATTGTCAGAGTAGGTTGTTGGTAGTCTTGAGAGGAAGAGAATGAAGAACATGTATGATTTCAGGGTGAAAAGTTCATGTTTCCACCAAAACCCCTGAAAACTTTCCCAAGAGAGTCATCTTTTTCTGAGAAATGCAAAAATGGGGTAACATTTGGAGGCTTTGACTTTATTCAGTAGCAATCTAGTGAGTGTCTCAATCAGGATATCTAAGCTTAAATTATGCAGCCATATCTCTATGTATATATACACACTTCTGTTAGACTACTTTTGTTATTTTTAGGCCAAAGAGGCTCAAGTGAAAGTGGCAGAAGTTGAAGGTGAAAAAATAGATAACAAAGTACGGCTGGAAGCAACACTTCAGGAAGAGGAAGCCATCAGAAAAGAAAATGAGGAAAAGAAAATGTCTGAAGCTGCAGAGAAAGCCAAAGAAACCCTTGAAGTTGCAGCCATGGTAAGTTCTGCTGAGAACTATTGAGAAGTAAATGTCAAGTGATGTGAAAACTAGTGTGTCACGAGTTATTGCCTCTGCTCTGTTGTTGTTTCCAAGAAACTGGACTTTAAATCCACGTATGGAAGATGAAGGAGTATATTTAAACTTACTGCAACACAAGAGTTTAATATAAAATGTTTAGTCTCAGTCTTACCTATCTTTGATTTCTCTTCCTTCTTAATTAATGCAGTAAGAGAAGACTTCTATTTCTGTCATGAAGGTAGTGGCTTTGTTTAATTTATTTTTTTTTTATTTTCTGCACCCCATATTTTAAATGTTCTTACCTTTGGCTCATTATATTTGTCATTAACTTGATAATGTTGTGGTATAATATTTGACTATAAGAGCTGCTAGCCTGCTTTTTTAGTGAATTAAGCCTCAGGAGCTCACAGAAGTAGTTCTTTAAATACAAGTATGTTAATGTAAAACCACTCAATACATTGCAGTTTTTTAATATTTTCTCATAAAAATGTGTGTGTCTACTTCAGCAACTATTTCTATTTTGACAAGTCATTCTTTACTGATGCTAATACAGCTAATGTTTTGGATTTTAAATGAAACCTAATGAGGTGTTTTAAATTTAGAAAGCGGTGGAACCAGCAGCAGATCTTGAAGCAACTGTTCTGCAAGCTAAAAAAAGCCAGGTGGTGATGGATACTGAACCAGAACTGGCACGGGCAGGTGCAGCAGTGCAGTCAGAGGCACTGATAGATACAGCACCAGTGCTGGAAGGCATTAAGGTAATCTGGATAACCACATGTTTTCATACTTTTGAATGTAAAGATTCAGAGCATTTATGTGAGAACCATGATAAATTGCTTGTCTGCCCCTTAACTTTTACACTTCTCATCACATTCTCAGTTAAAAACAACTACTTAGTGGATTGAAAATTCACCAATGCAGAAGCTGAAGTCAGCACAAAACGTCTCAGAGCATCTTCTTTATCTATCTGCATTTTTGAAATTAATATGCCTGTTTTGGGGGGCCCTTGCACTGTCTGTAGATAGAATGGGCCTGTGTGTATTTTATTCTCAGCTTTTCAAGAGACAAGTGTACTTCACAAACTATGGATGTTCATACTCATTCTCATATATGTTATTGACAATAACTTTTCTACAGCCCAACTTTCCAAACTAACATTTTTTTGGTGTAATTTATCTTTTTCCTTACATTGGTCCTCAGTTGTTTTAATTACCTAACCCAAGAATGAAGTTAAACATTCTTAAATGAGATGATCAGTTATGGAATTTCAAATTCACATAATCAATCACATTAACTGAACTTACTACTGGCACACTTCAAAAAACTATTTACCATAGCAAATCAACTCCCTTACTATTTAAAATCTTTGCATTAGCCTCAAAATCACTATGTGATAATAGTGATTCCAAACATGTGAAAAGAATCTTGAGTTTCTCTTTTCTGCTAGAAGACTGAAAATCTTGCAGTAAGATCACAAATATGCCTTTCACTAATTTGTGTATATTTTCTGTACAGGGTGAGGAAATCACCAAAGAGGAGATTGATGTGCTGAGTGATGCTTGCAACAAGCTACAGGAACAGAAAAAATCACTAACAAAGGAAAAGGAGGAGCTTGAGGAATTGAAGGATGATATCCAGGAGTATAATGAGGTGAAGAATGGGGCACAGAATTTCATTTTCTGTTCATGTTTATTTTTAGCAGAAATGATCCACAAATTTAAAGATTACCTTTCTTGATCATCTGTTATTCTGAAGTTGGAAGCTGAGTGAATGAACTTTGTATGTGACATTGCAGAGCCTCATTTGTGTAACATGTTCAAAGCCTAATTTTTATCACTGGAGCAGTTCTTAGCAGATGAGATTCCTGCTGCTGCTCTTGTTCAAGGGTGACTGAGGTACCAGGATCTGACTGACTGCTGCATGCTGCAGTTCTGTCTTAGCAAGTGTAGATGTCAGTATTACTGACACTGATTACTGAAACTTCCAAGATAAGTAAAATGAACCTTATCCAGTCTTATGAAAGGTGTGGAAAACAACATTTAAGGGGTGTACAAAAAAGGCAGCAGTGTTAGAATTCATTGTTCTAATTCCATCTGGCTTTGTAGGCCTCTACACTTGTATTTCATCTATAAATGGCTCCTGTCTTGAAATGCTGGTTGAGGTCAGTAGTGTCTGTTGTTGTGAATTCACACCAGCAAAAGCTTTTCTCTTTCTTGACCATTTCTTTTAGGATTTGCAAGAGATAAAGGAGCTTTCTAAAACTGGTGAGGAAGAGGCAGTGGAAGAGTCAAAGGCGAGCAAGCGACTGACAAAGAGAGTGAACCGAATGATTGGTCAGATAGACAAAATTATTGTGGAATTAGAAACAAGTCAAAAGACAGCAGATGCAAAGCTGGATGGTGAAGATACTCCTGCTGGGTAAGTGACCTGGGAGCACTGGATGTGTCTCTGGCTGTTCACCTTCACTCTTGCTTTTATCTGATGTGTGGTTAAAAAAAGAATTGGTGAATAACTTGTTGTTTAGAATATTGAGATAATTGATTTAAAAAAATGAAGTTAACAAAATTGTGCTGCAGATTTTCTCTCTTCTAAGGCTAAATATGTTTGAACTGATAGAGGAAAAAAGGATGTATAATTCCCCAGGTTGTGAGGGTGTTCTGAAAGTCAGTGTTGATTAGAGTCTTACCATGCCTCTGACGTCCCCTTAGTCGTGCTCCTCACATAGTAATTTTGCTCAGTGCCATTGACTGAAAAGGTGTACAACAGTGTGTGAGCATGCCCATATTTGTTGTTATTTAGTAATAAAGGTCTCAGGAAAGAAATTGCAAGGGTCTATAGTGTCTGGTGCCAGATGGGGAAATGTGTCTAATGGAAGTGAGGAGATCATTTTACATGCTCCCTTTCCAAAAGATTTACTTCATTTCAATTTTTTAACACAGAGATTTTCCAAGAAAGATCTTTCCTCATAGTTTCATTAAAAAATTCATTTATCAATGCTTATCCAGGTCTTAATATTATTGGAGAGTCTTTCAGGCAATGTTATGTTAAATGGTCATATAATGCTTGTTACACACACTGAAATACCTGGAAACTGTGACACAGACTCTCATGGTTTGTGATCATGAATGCTGTATTAATCTGGTTTATACTTGCACCATTTTGTGTGATTTATTAACAGAGTATCCCAGCTCCCAAAGAGCATAACTAAACAGAAATAGGGATTCTGCTTTTGTTGCTTCTGAGCTCTGTGTTTTCCAGTCCCCAGGGCAAACAGTCATTTGTTGCAGATTTTGAGTAATGGCATTAAGGCAGCCATATGAATGGTGCTACAGAGAAGTTGTTGATCAAAACCATCTGAATTTGTAAACTAACAATACAATTTAGAATCTGCTTATACTGAATGTAATTATACTTTGTAATGGATGGCTTTCTGGATAATTTTGTAGGTGATTGTGAATGACTGAAAATTATTAGTTTAAATATTGCTTAATTGTCAAAGGCTTGTCTTTTAACCTTCAGGATAGTGCAGTCATTATCAAGCCATGTCCAGGACATTTAGTGGCGGCTTGAGAAATGCTCCTTGCATAAAAGTCTGTCTGCACCCAGAGGAGCTGGGACTATACTGATAAAGCCCTTCTGTTTAGTATTTATTGGCTTCACTGTCTCCTGCATTTCAGCTGGATCTGTTCTGGAAGATGTTTCTTCAAACAAGCAAAATACATAGGCAAGCAAGAGCTTTAGGTTGCAGCAGACAGACAGCTTGAACTTCATGAGATCAGTGTGCAGAAAGCAACATCTGAAACCTGCTAGTCCTTCCTTCCTTAGAGTCTGGTCCTTGACAGGAGCAAATGAAGCTGATTTAACAAAACAGCTCAACTGCTCAAGTGATTAGTTCTCAGCTTTTGTTTTCCTGTGACTCATTGGTTTTCTGTCAGCCAGCCTCTAAATATAAAAGGATGCCAGAAACGTGGCACTATATCTTTGGTAAATGGGGAGTGAGGGGACAAAGGGCATTAGATACACAGTCTGGGAAGCATAGAAAACTGTATTTCAAATGCTTCTGGGTACTTGTATTCTTTCAATAAAACATACAGAAACTGAAGCACTACATTTGATGGTAAGATAAAAATCTGCTTACTGATCAGTAACTCCTTTTTGTATTTTTTGCATTCTGTTCAGGATTATAAATAATTAATAATTTTACAAGCATCCTGCAGTGTAGTAACTTCCAGTACTGCCTTTTGTCAACTTTATTCCTTTGGAGTAACTGCTTGTTATGTAGAGTTTGTGCTTTCTCTTCAGGAAGAATCTCATCAGCATTGCTGAGCTAATTAATGCAATGAAACAAATTCAGAAGATTCCAGAGGAGAAGCTAACAAGGATTGCAGAGGCACTAGATGAAAACAAGGATGGCCAAGTTGATATAGATAATGTTGTTAAGGTAAGTGTCTGGACTTCTTAAAGAAAGTAAGGCTAACTGTTCTTCAAACATGGAACCTGTTTGAGCATAAATTCTTAGTGCAGTCTTTTGCAAGAATCTACTTGATGCCAGTGAGGTTTTTGGTAAGTGTTGTAAATAGATCTTAAAGAACAGCATCTTGAGAATCTATATGACTGTTTTTGGGGGGGTGGGGGTGGAAATCCATGTCCATTACATTACCTTTAAAGCTGTAGGTTTTCCTGGAGGTCTCTCTGAAGTTCTGTAAAATACAGTAATTTTGTTATTACTTACAAATGGGAGGGAGTAGAACTACTACTGTTAGTCAAAGTGTTGACATAACATCCATAGATATATTTCATATCAGTAGAAGATAGTAGCTTCTCTTGCCTACTTGTATGCTTTAGATGTTTCATTGAGATCTGTGTTTCCTGTGCTTGAAAGATAACAGACCACCAGTTGGTGGTCTTTAAGTCCACCGTAAATGAGTTGTGTTTGTTGCCTGGTTTGTCCTGTTGTCTCATATTGCTGGACATTCTCAGGTTTTCTATGCCTTTCACCTTCATTTTCTTTCTTTTTTACTTGGCAAATTTAGATTTGTCCTGAAACTTACTTCCCACAAGTCATTCTGCTACTCGATACAGAAATAGCATTTAAACTATGGCCAGCTAGAAAATACAGTATCTGTCTTTTGAAACACGTTTTTCCTTTCTACTGCCCCAGTGGTGATTATCTTCCCTCTTGCTCTAAACAGCCGTTGCACATTTAGCAACACAGATAAAATGTACTTGTAAATTCTGCATATATTGCAGAATAATTCTAGGAACTTGAGGAGATATGCCAAGAATACATTTGTACAAAAAGCTATTTAAAGGAAGTTGGAATCATTTACTAGATTATTTTTTTCATTTGCTATCTGAAAGGCCCACCCCCTCTACTTTCAAGTTTTTCTAAATTTATGTCTGTCTAGTACAGTAGGTCTTTTTAAATAAAATGAAAATAAAATTAAGGCTATAAATTACTGTCTTAAATACTTTTTCAACAGGTACTGAATCTCAGTTTTCCATTGAAACAGATAAAGTAAATGGATCTGTTTTATTAATGCTTTAAAATGTCTTTGTGTGTTGCACACACAAAACTCAAAAATTCTAAGTATTTTAGTTTACATTTTAGCTTTTTTGTAATACTCTGGATGTGTCTGAGGTACTGGTTGTACTTTGAATTAGTCTTCCATGTGAGAAAAAAAATGCTGTTTTCTTGAATATGAGAACTGAATGCTTTTCTTGTCTTAACAAAATTTATTATGGGAAAATGCTTCCATCATGTAAAAACTAAATGCACTCTCAATTTCATTTTATGTTCATGTAGGTTGTAGAATTGATTGACAAAGAAGATATTGATATTGGCACCAGCCAGGTTGCTGAGATTATGTCACTGCTTCAAAAAGAAGAAAAACTGGAGGAAAAAGAGAAAGCAAAGGAAAAGCAAGATAAGGAAGCTGCAGAAGCAAAGAATTAAGCTTCAGAATCTGAAGCTAATTGCAGTTGTAATCAAAATCTTGTATATCTTTCTGTGTCTAATGGCTACATATTACTTGAGCTTTGTGATTATGGGAAGTGTTTTGAGCTGATTCTGGTAATAAATCTTAGACATGTTTTCTGACATATGGAATGAAATTTCCGTTCGTCAAAGAAGTGATTTAGTGTCATTCCATACTGATGAAAACAGAATATGCTTCTTTAGCAGTGCTCCTGCCCACAAAAACATGTATTTGCACTCATTGTTGTGGTACAGTGATCCATTAAACTTGGAATTTTGCTGTATAAATTAAGTGTATCTATCATGGAGAAATGTTTCCCATTTATTTTCTTCCATTGTTAAACGGGGCCCAACCTTGCTCTGCTTCTACCTTTTGGCTTTTTCAGAATTTAATACAAGCTTTCTGTTCCATCACAATATTACACGTTTTCTAATCTGCTAGTGTATATTCCATGGCTTTAGTAGTAGCTGTATAGATTTAAGGGGTTTTAGGCTAAATATCACTAAGCTGTTGCCTCACTGACAGAGAATGTGGCATTCTGATCACTTCTATGAATTCATGGTTATTACTATTTTCTGTTGAAGGGAAAAATCAGATTTATTTTTCCCTAGAATGGAAACTTGGCATGAAGTTTGCTACTTATGGGTGCCTTAAATTTCATAGGACTAGAGAGTAGAGTATGTTGCTTCTACTCAAAACTCCATGAATTATTAAAGCGTTGGAATCACAGGAGCCTTTAAAATAGTTCAGAACACAATCTGTCACATGGTAAAGTAAGTTGAAGTGTTTGTCTGAATAGCAGAATGAAAATAATCAAAAGGGGGAAATGTCAGTTGTGATCTTTTTGCATATATTTAAAAAAATGTAGCTATCTTTGTGTTCTTGTTTTTCATTGGATAATTACTTATACCATAACTAGTTCTCTTACCTCTCAATTTTCATCTCAGGTATAAAGTCATTAACCAAGTATAGTCAGAGTACATAAATGTGTTCATCTCATGGCTTTGCTTACTGTGCAGTCTACAAGTCATTTCTGGTATTGCCAGTGCTTTGATTATATTATTGGTTTTCTAATTGCTTATAGTCAATATCTTTATATGTGTGACTACATACTGGCAGTAGGTCAAAGTTTTCTCATATTTCTTCTTAGGAGTAAATTTTAAAGTTTTAAAATACTAACTCTGGGATGTTCCATAATTCATGGTACCCTAAATTTTACACTTCTCTTAAAATTTATTATAAAACACATGTAGTGCAGCTTGAACCAACAGGGTTGAGGTTTGGGGTTTTTATTCTGTTTTTATTTTACACCCAGTATTATAAAATGTACGACCATTCTTGATTTTGTGTACATTATAGAGAGCACATCTGACGATGGCACTGTACATGGTGATATTGAGGTGGGCAGTTAGTACTTAATGCTTTTAGTCATAGTAGCATATTTTTGTAGAAAATCTCCCAAGCATATTTCAGCATAATTTCATGTGCAGTATTTATCTAGATTGGCTAAATTATTTGTACAAACTTATTTGAAGTTAGTGGAACAAAAGTTTTGACAGTCTCATGGCTTGCATGATATGGACCATTGTATTTAGTTGTTTCCAAAGCAATATGTACAGTGAGATGTACAGTTCTAGAAAAAGTCAGTGTGTAGTTCAACTATTGAGTTCATATTCTGTACAGTTTGCAAAGAAAGCTGATTACAGCAAGATCCTCCTGAGAATTACTGTAATTGCATCTGAAGTGTGAAATTGCTGTGGTGAAGCTGAAATTTCAGATCAGTACAATCTTTATGGTTCAGGTATCCCAAAACAAGGGGGCTGTTGTTTTCCTCATAAATCGAGATTACCTTGGAGATTTCAGCATGGAAGTCACTTTGTAGATTTTTGAAGATCCAACTTCAGTAGGTGCTTTTTTTTTTAGGCCAATGCTTGTGTTAGATAAAAATTCAAGGATAATACTGATATCAAAAAAATACTATCTAGAAACTAATTTTCCATTTTATAATTTACAGCTAGAATTTATGGGCTTTGAAGTATGCTAAATTTTTACAGTGGCATATTTTCAATTTTAAAACAATGTATAAGAATATTACTTGACATTCCTGAAACGTGGTAAAGATACTCTAAAATTGCCTGCTACCTTTCATGGAATATCAAAAACCTAAGAATTGTATTCACTTGAATGCATGCAGATTTAAACCAGGGAAGTAGCAGAAAAAGCTGTTTTCACATATTTATTGATTAAAGTTTTACAGAGCTTTAACTGTCCTGAAGGTAAATTGGCTGATGCAGTATTTGGGAGTTTAAAACACTTTGCTGCTGTTCTGTGTTTACTGTTCACTTACATTTTTTGTGGATTAAATAAGAAGGGAGCCAAAAATAGCTGGCTTTTTTATTTTATGAAGAATATTGTAATTAAAGTAATTGTGATACATTTGGACTTGCATGAAATTTGGCGTATTGTGAAATCTACAGATAACATAAAATTTATTTAAATGCCAGTCACAAATGCCAGCTTTCTGCTGTGACCTAAAGCGATCACAAAACATGCACACCAACCATGGAGAGGACTTTCATGGGGAATACCTTCCTTCTGTTGAAAGCCATGGCCAAACCCATGACACCAGACTTGAACAACACATGTTCTGCAAGCTTTAAAAGATTAGGAAGCCCTCGGTGATTCACTTTTACCGAGCTTTGAACCTCCCAAGCAGCTCTGTCCTGGTGATACAGGCATCTGCAGCAGAACAGAATAGCTCCAGATAATGTGCTTGGTTACCTTTGGTGTTGACCAAAAAAACAGAAGCTGTTTTGAAATTCAGAGAAAGGATGACTTCCAAGTGTACATTAACTGGACAGAACTTATTCCTGAGTGAATATTTAATCAGGAGATGTAAATATTTCTTTAAATAATTTAAAGGATATGTGAGATTTCAATGACTTTGTGACTTACACAGGCAAAGCCTCTGAGCTCAGACTTAGGTGATTGGTAAGACCATTGATGGGGTTGTTGCAGATTCAAATAAGATTTTGACTATAAACTATTCAGGGGGAAAATGTAAAACACAAAAAAGCTTTTTTAAAAATCCATTTAGCACAGGGAAGAGAAGTAGAGTAGGATGTGATTTATTTTCCCCCTTCAAAACAAGTGTGTTCTAGGACCTATTTTATTGAAAAACTTGTTTCTGTTTCATCTTTGCTCAAAAGATGGTTTTCACAGAGATTTTCATCACTGACTACATGCTGTGAGAATCAATCTGCCTGCAGGTTAAGTGCCAGAAAGCTGGTTCACATGGAGTTTGTCAGCAGGACTGCATGCAGGTAGAGAACAGTCTCTTGCCAGGATAGTACCTTACACTTAAGTAGGCTTTGTCTGGGGGAAAAAGTTACATCTTTTATACAACTCCAAAATACTTCTTGCAACTTTATATCTGCATACATTGCTAATGATTTTAACTTTAGCTACTTCAGCATGTATTTAAATACTTTTAAATTGTTACTATCAAATAATTGGGTATACTTAATCAAAAGAATAATCCCATATTCTGTTTTTCATATGTATTCCAAGTTTTGCTTTTCAGTTGATGAATTTCAGCCTGTATTATAAATTTAAGTTGAAAATCATTTGTCTGTGCTCTGAGCATACTGGTCCTGTGTTTGCCATAACTCAGTATAAAATTTTTATTTTAATTGGAGCTTGTGTCCTTTGTTTAGTTACAATAAAAATATAATTTTGAAACCTAATCTCTCCATTATTTTTCTGTTGGTTTTGATAATTTAGTGTTAATTTATTGTTTTTCAGATGAGATGCCAGGCACAGGGCTGGATGCTGATGAGCTGTGTCCATGGAAGTAATCTCCTGTCTGTTTTAAAACAGAATTTGGGAACAGGCAAATGCTGAATCTGCACTCCAGTGTAAAGTGTTTCAACAGGTGGCTGAAGCCAACCTTCTGCCCTGACATGTTTTTAAGATAATAATAAATAAGCAAGGTTGGGTTGTAAATTTTTTCCTTATTTTGCATAAAGCCAAATAGCAAATAAAAAGGTTTAAATGTGGCGGAACTTGTTCCTTTTAAGCTTTTGCTTTAAGAATATCCTTGAATGACCCTTTAATTAGGATGAATAGAAGTGGTGGGCAGCAGTGGTCAAACTGACTAGCAGAGGAATTGGGGTTTGAGTTTGTGAATTAAATGTAGACATTGGCAAGTGTCCTTGATCATATTTACTGAACTGCCAAAAAAGAGACTGACTTCTGGATCCATTGTTCTCTTTGCTGAGACATATTAGTTACTACACTCTTGAATGAATCTCTATTACATGTTTATAACAATTGTTATTGTTAAAAGCTAAGGGGAAAATGGGGACAACTTGTAGATTGAGATAAAGCAGTTTACTGAGGCAGCAGCAAAAGTTTGTGCACGCACAAGCAAAGAGGAAAAAGAAAGGTTTATTCTCTACTCCCCATCATCGAGCGATGTTCAGCCACTTCCTGGGAAGCAGGGCTTCAGCAGGTGTGGAGGTTGCTCTGGAAGACAAACATTGTAAATAATGAATATACTTCCTCCTCCTTTCCTTGGCTTTATATCTGAGCTGACGTCATATGGTGTAGAATACACCTTTGGTAAGTTGTGTCCCCTCTCAGGATCTTGCCCACTCCCAGCCCATTGATGGGGGAATGTTGAGACAGCACTGACACTGTGCCAGCCCTGCTCAGCAGCAGCCGAAACATGGGTGTGTTATCAACACTTCTGCAGCTCCCAGGGCAAAGCACAGCACTGTGGGGGCTGCTGTGGGGGAATGGACTCCAGCTCAGCCAGACCCAATGCAATTACAGATGTGGATTTGTGCCTTGTCTGCAACTGTGCACAGAGGGAATGGCAACTGCCTGCTCTAATAGCAGATAATGAATATATTGCTGTGATTTCACTGGATGGAATCTTCTTTTGCATCAGGCTGGTGTTGCAGGCAGGCAGAAAACTGGGTGGGAAAACCTCGGACTTCATGACATCACAGACTGAAAAGAATTAATATGGAAATTTTATTGCAAACTATTTTGGTGAAATGTCATTTAGAGGGTGAACACATCTGCATAGTGGTGGTGAGAGATTGATAGCCTTGTGGTTGTTTCATCAACCTGAGGCCAGAGAAATCTGTGTTCAGTTAATGCCCAGTCTATCAGTAACACATCACTTGGCTCTTGTGCCACTGTAACATAAAACCTCCTTGACAGTGACTGGGCAGACAAGTTCCCCAGAGCAGAGTCTGTGCAAGGACCTAGTACAGCATTTTGTAGCAATAAGGCTTTTAAATACCAAATGCAGACAGTGACAGATCATACCAAGCAGTTTCTCTGGCTAAGGATTTTCACTTTTCTCACTGCTGATATATTTGGTATTTTCTTGAATTATTTCTCAATGCTGATGTGAGCAGGAGGATGTTTGCAGTATGTTTCTAGTTCCCCACACCCTGTGTTCGTTTCCACTTTTGTGTATTTTTGGATATAAATCTTTCTCAGTAGTTAAATATCCTTTACAGGTCAAAACTCTTTGGGGGCTCATTAGCATGTACAATTTTACCCTTGCCAAACCTTCTGTGGTTTGCAAACATCAGTTTCTCTCATCTAACTGGCGTAAAGGATTTCTGCTATGCTAGAGATGGATCTAATGCAGATTTGCTGCTTTCCGTCTAGTATTTCTTTCTATGTATATTGGCAGAGCAGCCCCTTCATGAACAGCCTGATTAATGTCTCAGGGAATGCTGCAGCCAGCAATTTGAGATGTCAGTTCTCCCGTGCATGTTGGGAGCGGCTGCGGATTCTCCATCCCTCCTTTTGTCCCAGCCCAAAGGCCATCCAAGCTTTTTCCTAGTATTTTCTAACTGCATTTTCAGGTCCTCGATTAAGCAAGATTTTCAGACTCTGTTGTAAGGAGAGCTTCAGCAAGGAGCTGAAGGGCAACTGGGAGATGAAAATAAAAAAAAACATAATTACAAAAAAAAAAAAAAAGGAGAGAGAAGTCTTAATAGTCTTACTAAATTAAGATGGGAAGTAGCAACCTGTTGTGCACAAAACATGGGCATCTTAGCAGCCTATTCTAGACTTGTAAAAGTGTTTTCTTTCACAAATGTAATCCCAAAGTAGTGAGCAAATCAGCAGGTGTTTCTTCTCCATTCTTTCCATCCCCCAACCTTTCCCTTTTCTCTTTTCTTAATGTGCAGGACCAATTTGGAAATATATATGGACTCCCTGTTGCACGTCTGTTCCTCAGAACCTTGCTTTGCCCTGGTGGAAGTGGAGTGGAAATATTAATGTTTCCAATGAACACCTCCTCACTGGATGGTGTTCAGCGCTTTTCTGTGAAACCTCCGGTAATCAGCAGCCTTCATCAGGCTCTGCTCTCACCTGCCTCAGTCATAACGACACCAGCTCCTCTCTGGGCTCTGTGCAGTCTCTGCTCCCAAGAGCAGGAGGCTTTCATCCTTCCCTTCAAATCCTGCATGCTCTTATCATCAGCAGCTGTACAAGCCACAACATTTCAGTGAAAAAGATGTTCCTAGGATGAGTCTTCAAAATCAAGAGTGACACTGAGAGAAAGTCATACACATGCCTACCTGCAGATCTACCTCCTGCAACCATTAAATTCTGTGATTAAACCAACCCTGCTGTCCCTAAGCAACTTAGTGTGATTTAATTTCAATTTTACCTAAGCCATTTGGGATCTTTTCCCCAGAAAATACTTTGTATTCTGAAAATGAGACCCTTTTGGCTATTTAGGTCTTGGACTTCCAAATTCAAGGATTGACTGGTGTCAACACAAAAGCCTTTTTCAAATAAATGACAAGGGGGAAAGCACTGACAGAAAGCCCCTTATTTGTACCTTTTTGTGCCTTTTTGGTACACAATTTGTAGCTTCGTGCTCAAGAGAAATCTGACGTGGAAAATAACACTCCTAGCCAGGCTCAAGGAAGATTTGTAACAGTGACTGGAAACAGGCAGGGAGAGCTGATAGTAGCATTTCAGTTGTTCATTCTTCTGTGTAATTTGCCTTAGAGTGAGTGGGAGGCTATAATATTAATTTGTTTTATTTTGTGAATAAAAACACTTCCTCAATCAAGAGAAATATAGTAGAAATATAGGATATAGAGAAATAGAGAATCAGAGATGTACTGATGTACTTACATATGTACTGCCAGGCGTGATACTCTTCCTGAAGCTGTTGCTGGAACATGGACGCTTGACAAAGCGGGGGAAAGGCTTTGGAACCTCCTTTTCGGCTTTGAATAGGCGATGCCGCGGTGGCGGGTGAAGCAGACACGACCCCTGCGTTTTTCAGGAGAGCAGAGGGAGAATAAATCCTCGTGTCCTTGCCCCGGGACAGCATCCCGCCGGGATCCCGCCGCGCCGCTGGGTGGCGCCCTCGGCCCGCGGGGAGCGCCGCGCCCGGAGCCGCTCGGATCTCGTCTGATCCCTCCCGGATCCCGCTCGGATCCCATGTGATCCCACACATACCCTCTCAGATCCCTTCCCTGATCCTGTCTGATCCCCCCCGGATCCCTGCCCAGATCCCATGTGATCCCACACATACCCTCTCAGATCCCTTCCCTGATCCTGTCTGATCCCTCCCGGATCCCTGCCCAGATCCCATGTGATCCCACACATACCCTCTCAGATCCCTTCCCTGATCCTGTCTGATCCCTCCCGGATCCCTGCCCAGATCCCATGTGATCCCACACATACCCTCTCAGATCCCTTCCCTGATCCTGTCTGATCCCTCCCGGATCCCTGCCCGGATCCCAGCCCGGATCCCATCTGATCCCCCCCAGATCCCACCCGCCTCTTGCCTGGAGTCCACCCAATCCTGCCCTCATCCCATCTGGATCCCGTCTGATCCTGGCCGGAGCCCGCCCGCATCCTGCCCGTCTGATCCCATCTGATACTGCCCATCATATCCCACCTGGACCCCCCTGAATTCTGCGTCACCTTCATCCCCAGGCTCCTGTCCGACGCCGACAGGCTCTGCTTCACACACTCACAGCGTGGTTTGGTTGGAAGGGACCCTGAAGATCACCTCGTTCCACCCCCCCACCAGAGGCAGGATCACTGTCACTACATCAGGTTGCCCCATCCAGGCTGGCCTTGAACGCTTCCAGGGATGGGGCATCCTGGACAACCTGTTCCAGTGCCTCACCACGCTCCTGGTATCACAGAATCTGAGTCATTTATGTAGGAAAAGACTTACAGGATCATCAAGTCCAACCTTCAGCCAATCATCACCTTCTCAATGAGACCATAGCACTAAGAGCTAAAAACCTACTCTATGTCTAACCAAAATCTACTCTCTTTTAATTGAAAACAATTACACCTTCTGGCATCACTGCAGGCCCTGCTGAAAAGTCTATCCCAGTCTTTCTAAGGTCTCCCTGGAACCTTCTCTTTTCCAGGCTGAACACCCCCAGCTCTCTGGTCAGTCTCCACAGGAGGGGTGCTCCAGCCCTCAGAGCATCTCTGTGGATGCATTCCAACAGGTCCATGTCCTTCCTGTGGCGAGGACCCTGGAGCTGGACACAGCAGTGCAGGTGGGGGCTCGTGAGAGCGGAGAGGAGGGGCAGAACCACCCCCCTTGCTCTGCTGGCCATGCTGCTTTTGATGCAGCCCAGCATATGATTTGCTTTCTGGGCTGTAAATGCACATGGCCAGGTCTTGTTTCTCAAATCTTTCATTCCTCCCCCTGAGGATTCTGTTTTCTCAAGGGGATTTGTGGCTGTTTCTGCCTCAGTGCTTGGTGCCCCCACACTCCCTCTTCCCATGTTTCATCTCTCTGTCAACAAGATAACCTTTTCTTGTGAACCAGAATAAATCTTTGCTATCTGATCAAATGACCTGGTATAATCAGACACTGGACTTCCCAGAATTAATCCCTCTTTAAAACACAGCATCACTTTTAAGTTCTCCAATCTCAGTTTAAAATTTGACAGTGAAAGAGAATCCACCACAAACCTTTGGTAAGCTCTTTTGCTTGTTTGTTGCTATTGCTATCACTCTGTGATTTGTGGAGGTTTTCTTGTGGAGGGGAAAAAGTCTTTAAAAATAGAAAAATAAATTAACTCCCCACTCTTAGAAAATGAAAAAACAAAAAGCCAAACTGTCTCTAGTGAATTTGTCTAACGCTGGTTTCTATTCATTTGGCTTCAGCTGGCTGGTGGAAAAGCCCCTGACAATGTTTTCTTTGTGGAGCTGTTATGGGCTGCATTACTGTGGGTAACTCCAGGGCTGCTCAGCTCTCCAAAAGTTTCCTGACTCTGTCATCAGTGACCTGTGTCCTGCCCTCCCAGAGCCCTTCTCACTGCGCTGGTGGAGCGTAGCATTTGCTTATTAACTCTTCAGTACTGAGAGCAAGGTGCTCAGTCATACCTGGTGGGGTTTTGTCTGCCCTGACTGCAGAGCAGTCGAGGTGACTCCACGTTGAGAGGTGACATCTAAACCCCCAGGAAGATATCCATTCAATTTGTGATGGATTAAAGTGTTAATCTGGGTTTGCATCTCCCCACAGAGCCCAGAACCTTCCCATTGCTGTAAAAGCAGCGGTGCCTGTGTGTTCTCCTGTGCAAAGGCCGATTCATCTTGTCTCGAGGGCTTAACAAATGTAGTACTCAGTGCTATAAACACATAGCAAAAACTGAAACTCCACACTCATTTCCTTGCTATGAGGCACTCTCAGGATCAAATGATAGGTCAGGTTAGAGTAGGTCACACAGATGTGATTCAGCAGCTTGGATGCCATGCTTCAAGTGACTTGGGTCTGTTATAAAAAAGCACAGCTTGGTGAGAAGGTGTGAATCAGAGAATCAGAATAATTCAGGCTGGAAGGGATCCCCAGGGTCATCCAACCTTCTCAGAGCAGGGCCAAATTTAGACCAGGTTTCTCCTGCCTTGTCCAGTCATGTTTTGCTTGTCTCTAGGGATGACAATTAACACAATTTCTTGGACCCTGTGTCTGACCACCTTCAGGATGATAATTTTGTCGTAAAATCTGGTTGGTGTGCCCTATGTTACAGCTTATGTCTGTTGCCTCTGGTCCTATTTCTGTGCAACTCAAGGAAGAGTTTGGCTCCATCTTCTCTCCAATTTCTCATTGCAGATTGCAGCAGGATCTCCCTGAAGCCTTCCCTTCTCCAGGCTGTTCCCCTGAATCTTTCCTGTCTCCAGGCTGGCAGGCCCACGTGTCTCAGCCTCCCTCCTGTGCTCCAGCCCCAGCCATCCTGGTGGCCTCGCTGGGCCCACCCTGGTGTGTTCACATCCATCTCGTGCTGAGAGCCCAGGACTGGAGTCAGCACTGTGTTACCAGTGCTGATCAGAGGGAAAGGACCATCCTCTGGTGGGCAATGTCCCTCCTAAGGCAGCTGTTGGCCTTCCTCGCTGCCAGAGCTCACTGCCAGCTCCTGGCCATTTGTGCCAGGATCTTTTCTGCAGAGATTTTGCCCAAAGGCTCAATGACCATCGTGTACTGGTGCATGGGGTTATTCCTCCCGTCTGGTGGGCTTTGCATTCACCTTTGCAGCACTTCATGATGTTCCCATTAGCCGGTTCTCCACCCTGTTGAGCTCTGCACACAGCTCTCCCTCCCCTCCCACACAAGGACTGCTCTGATCACAGTGCTGAACACTCCACTGAGCAAGAAGGGCTGAAAGGAAACAAGGAGGTCACACAGTTAATGCACAGTGTGCAATAACTGAGTCTCACTTGCTAAATCCAAGAGGTTATTTGGGGTAAATCCCATTTAATGACAGGCATGACAATTTACAAAATTATTATTAAGTGAATAAAGTACCATGTGGTGTTACAGAAGGCCTGAAAAAAATATTAATAAACTGTTGGTTCAAATGTGAAAGTGCTAAACTCATTGACTATGATGTGCTCTAAAAATAGACTTGAGCCTCTGCATCAAAAAAATAATGCTTCCCTTAGGAAGACTTAACCAGGTCCAAGCAGAGACCTTTCTGGCTGAAGTCCAAAAACTATTTTTTGGAACTCCTATGTTAACTTTCTTTTCATTACTTTCTGGTGGGAAATTTCTTTTTGTTCCCCCTATTTCTGTTAAGCAGTAGTGTGCTTTCTGTTGCTATGATGATAACAGCAGTGACGTTCCTACCACCATGAAATGTTTTAAGTTTAAAAGCTTATGTGATTTTTGTACATTCTGATCTTACAAGTTAAAAATTACCTGGTCCCTATTTATGCTACATGGAGTGAAACTTTAAAAAAAGAGTTGTTCTTTAATTCATTCTCCACTTGTGTTTTCTGTCCTACTTGTTTTCTAGATGTGTACTATAACGAGGTTTTTCAATTTATTTAACAGAGCTGGTAACTGCAGTTTGGAAAAGTGCAGAAGAGGTGGAACTTGACAAACCTTTGTCTAAAGTCAATAGGTTCCAGGGTTTTTGTTTGAATTATAGATACTTACACTGTTTGCCTCAGGTTTAAATTTTATTTAAATGCTGTCTCAATAGCTCAGAGCTGCAGTTTGCTGAAAAGGGCTCACAGCCATAGGGACTGTTGGGTTGTTTGCTTCCCTGTGATACCTAAAGGTTATTAAAAATTACTAAACCCTTGAACTAAGTCCAATACAAGCCTGGATCCTAGTGAGGATTTCTTTGGGATGAGAATCACAAGGCAATTGGGTGACTGCAGATCACAGTGAGAGCAGTGGGTTAAAAAGTATTTTCAGACTGTAATGAAACAGAATATAAAACTGAATATAAATATATATAAAATGAATATAAAGCATAATGATACCAACAAAAATTACAGTGATATCTTCCATACTGAGTTCCACACTCCCTGGCTCCCAGCTCCAGAAGACTCAGTTTATGAAATGATTTTGCCTATAGCTGCTGTCGAGCTACCAACTCTTTACATCATGCTGCAACCTCCTGGGTGTCAGTGTGAGCTGAAAAGTGGTTAGCTGGAAGTTGACTATTGAACTAACCTCCCAGGCAGTGGTGGAGTCTCCCTGCCTTGCTCTCTTCTTCCTGAGGTCTAGTTGTCATTCCTTGCATGGGGTGCACATCTCCCAGGGAAGGAAATGCTACTTTTCAGGAGTTAGCCACAAACCTGCCATCAGGAGGATGTGAACAAGAAGGTGTGATCCAGGAGACAAATTCCTGGAGGAGGCAGCAGCTGGTGAGGCTGCAGTGTGATGGAGAAACATCTGGAAGCTGTGGGAGACTCTAATCCAAGCAGGATGGCGTGACACCGTTTGTCTGCCCCAAAAGAGAGTTTGGGGCAGCGTCCTGGGAAGGCTGGATATGAGATAAGGGAGGAGGCTGCTCTGGGTGTTGATGAGGTCTGAAGTACAGTGTGTTGAAGCCGGGTTTGGGCGTTGCTCCCTAGACTCACTGAACTGGAGCAAGTGCGGATTAAAGAGAATCACAAATGGTTTGTTGCTGTGAGGGAGAGTTAAGAGCAATGAATGGCTTTAATCTGAAAAATACAGGACTGGGGGCAGGGAACGCCCACATTTGGAAATGTTTGCTGCACAGCGCCCAGTGCTCCATTCTCCTCAACAACTGCTGGGATGAGACAAGAGTGATCATCTTAACTTTCAGTGAAATTACCAGAACAGTGGGGTTTCCACAGACTCTCACTAGCACAACTTGAGGCGTTGCAGTTTCTGGTGCTGGCTGGAGGTTGCTGGGCCTGCAGCTCACAGCTGTGACAGCTGCTGCAACTCAGCAGTTGATGTGTTAATTTAAACCAACACCACTCATGCTTTAAGTTATTGCGCCAGACTACACTACAGAAGAATTTGGGATGAGGCCAAGGGACCTCTCTCATCCAGTGCCCTGCACAAAGCAGGTTCCAGCAAGAGCAGGCTGCTCAAGGCTTCATGCCTTGAGCTGAATTCAAGAACTCAGCTCCAAGATAAAAATGCCACAGGCTCTCTGGACAACTTATTTAACCACTTTTATAGAGACTTTAAAAACAATTTATATTTAATTGTAATTTCCCACACTGCAACTTGTATCCATTTTCTCTCTCCTCTCACTGGGAAGTCAATTCTGTTAGCTGTTACTTATTACACCCCTCAATATCTTGTTTCCAGGTAACCAGCTCCTGACTTTGGTTCCGTTTCATGCTGCACAATGGGAGGACATGTACCATTCCTGCTTTGGCAAGGTTTGAGCATCCAAACAGGATTTCTGTACCAGCTGAGCTGCAGAGGTGCTGCTCCTTGCTCTCATCAAAGCCTCTGTCTCACAGCATGTCAGGGCTGGCTGGAGCCCTGGGAACTCCACCTTTTCACAGGGCAGTGGATTCATCCCTGTCTGCAGCTGATGTGCAGTTGAAGTGCTCTGGGATGAGAAGCTCTGCAAAGACTGGAGTTGTTTATTGTGATGATTACCAAAATAAAACTTTAAAATGCCTTAATGTAAGGAGGTCATTGGAAGGTTTACGATTTGGGGTGTTTTATGAGGGTAGAAGTTATTTCCAAGAACTACATTAGAGTAAGTCCCCCTTAGGATGATGCAAAAGGAGAGTTCCAGTGTATTACAAAATTAGCATGGCTATAGCTTTTTAAGCTTTTAAGACCCCTTAGTATCAGGGGGAAAGGGGAAAGGAGAGTCAGGCAGCCAAAACAAGAATCTGTTTCTATTGGGAAACTATTAGAAAGATGCAATGTGATGGCTGGGACCCAGAGAGAATTTAAATGTCATCCCTTTCCTCTAAATAATGAATAAGCATCATTGTACTTTTTTAATGCAGAGCCCATAAGAAAATAATCTTTCTTGATTGAATTGGGATGTAACATTTTGGACTAGAATTCAGAGGTCTCAGGTTCAGGGGTCCTGGGTGGTGTGTCCCAGCTGGCTGGGTGCTCTCCACTCCCACTTGAGCATCTTGGGAACAAAGGGATGAGGATCCTGTGCCAGAACAGATCAGGGGATGCAGCCTGTCATTTTGAGGGTTGTCACAGATGCACTGCAACCCCCCCAGGAGAAAGGGATGTTTCCTGTCAATAGTTTTTCATCTCTGGAGCCTGAGCTTTACCACCTATATCCAGAGTCACAGAGTTGTAAAATCACTGCTGTAAAGCTTTGTTCTATTACAGTCTCACTGGTGGTAGAAAATATCAGAGCTTGTTTCTGCTAAACACTGAAATTGGATACATGCCCCTTGTTTGAAATTTATGATGTGAACAGACAAGGCATGAGCAAGAATTTGAGTTCAAGATACAGAGGCTAAAGCAACTTGGTGAGTCAAAAGACATGCAAAGGGGCGAATGACATGTCCCACATCCCTGTCAGGTGTCCCATCTTTTAAGAGGCACTGTCCTGCTCACTTCCTAGCTCAGGGCCTTTGAATTACTCTACATGCAACACATTTCTATGGGAACTGCCTTATTTACACAGCCTGCCCTCTCTGTGCCTGAGCTAGAGAAGAAAAATGATGGAAGGAAAATGAAGTGGTTACTAATTAGCAAATGTTTCATTAACAGAAGACATCTGCTTCATGTTAGGCGGAAGAGATGAAGGCTGAGTCTCACATCCCCAGTGAGTGGCTGGTAATGGAGTTGGCATTAAAATCAAAATCAAGCCCTTTTTAAGGTTGCTTTTTTCCCACCCTGGAGATGTCTGTAGAACTGAATGCTTTGAGTACCAGTGATGAGACAGGGCATCACACAGCACAGGGAACTTGGCTGTGAAGGATCCCTGCTCTCTGTGTGAGGGGTGATCCACCCTGCCCTGCATCCCAGCTCTGCCTCATCCAAATTTCTTACCTTGGTATTGAAGGGATGGGTAAGAGGCTTCTGGATTTGGAAGGAGAAACTGGAATTACTCCTGCACTGAATTCAAACAAGCTTAAACTCAGTCTTTGAAGCAGCAATGGGAGCAGTCCCCTGTACCAGGTGACCAAAACTCCTCCCAGGACACACAGCTCAGTCCCAGGAGATGATGGAGTTGAGAGTTTGTTTGTTTTTGTGAGCTTTGGATGCAGCACCAACAGCTCATTGGAAGAACACCAACAGCTGATTGACCAAACTACTTTTTAAACCGTTTGAACAATTGACTTCCTCAGCCAGCTGAGTGCTTTGGGAAGTGTCCATCACTGCATTGTGTGAATATTTCAGATCAGAATCAGGAAAAGTTACCAGCTCCTCCAGTGGTTTTCTCCTAAAACACAGGGAGGAGGAGGATGAAGAACTTCACATGGGATACTGTGAAACAGAAATACCACTAAGTCCAAAGCTGAGATTGTCGTACATGACCTGGAAAACAGTGGGAAAGACATGCCTGGGAAGTTCCTGTAGTATTATTTTCTGCTGGAGAATTTTATGCGAAGAACACATAAAAACATAAAAAACATAAGAATGTATAAGAAACCTTATTTCCCCTTGAAAACCAAGCAACTGTCCATAATCAAATCCTCCCCTATCAAAGCAGCAAAATTACCTAGATTTTAGGAGCATTGGAATGGGTCAAGAAGAGCAGACTACTGATTGTATCAGCTACAAAACTCCTTTCCCTTGTTCCCACATGGATTTTCTGCCTATGGATCAAGAGTATTTGAATTTTGGGTCTTGTCTACCAAGCAAAATTGCCCAGAATATTCTATTTTGTGAGAGGTGCTCTGGGGCTGCTGCTCCTCTGAAGCCTACTGAGGGAGTGTATTCCAGAGCAATTATTTCTCTCTGGAAGAGAGCAGTGATTATTCCACCCTAAAATGATTGTTACTGTGGAAGACAGGCAGCTGGGTGGCTGCAATGATATTAAAACTGCTGACTGCCCTATTTTATCCCTCTGTGACACTTACAAACTCTTCTATCCCAGCACAGGTATGCAAACCCTCCTCCCCTTCCCTTCCCATGGAAAAGCTGACTTGTTTTAGCATCGTTTCTTAACTCCCTTGCTCAGCTGGATGCAACCCCTTTTTATTTAAACTGCATCTGGGACTTTCTGTCAGTGCTCCTTGGAGTCTCCTTTCCTGGATGTCTGATGAGGCTGAAGTGCAGCAGGCAGCTCTCAGCCCTGTGGTACCACAGTGAGAGCATCTCTGCCTGTCACTACCCTCTGTTTACAGACATCTCAGGCAGCTTTTGGTCAGCATGACAGTGTTTTCCTGCCTGAGACAACTTGAATTAAATCGGAGCATAAGATTTCAGGAGACAGTATCGAGCCTTTCAGTGAAATCCAAATAAATTTCAGCTGCTCTGCGCTGTATTAACCCCATCATTTTGTAACTCTGTCCAAAAGAACCAGGGGGAAGGGCATAGAAAGCTGGAGTCTGGAAGGATTTTGATTCCACAAAATCAAAATGCAAGCTGGAGGGAGTGTAAGAAATATTTTCCTGGAGCAGGGCAGCAGGTCAGTGAGATGGATTTCTTTACCTCTGCATGCTCTTTTATCCATAATTAATGATTGGGGTATTCTTCACTGTGGAAATGTGTGTGTCCCTCAGAGGCAGTTTCTGAAGCATCTTGTGATTTTGGCTCTAAGGTTCTTAGCTCATACCAGCTTCCAGGGGGACTTCTGTTCCTCAGAGATGGGTTCTTCAAAGTAGTTACAAGAAAAAAATAATAATTTTAAATTCCCTCTCCTCCCATTCATTAACAAAATCTTCCCAAGACCAAATACTGACTAAATCATTGGATGTTGTTTAGGACTTTCAAAGCCCTTGACCTCAATAGTGCTGTGGCACACAAACCAAAGCAAGAATCTTTCCCAAAATGCTCTATGTTTGGTCTTGTTTTCTTGGTTTTTTTTGTTGGTTTTTGTTTTTTATTTTACATTATGTTGGCCCCCTGTTGGCCTCTTAATGGCTCCTGGCGCTGTTGTCCTCCAGGTGTTTAATGTTCTTTCTTCACTCACTTGTTGCCATATTTCTTCTTCCCCCATTTATGTGTCTTCTGTCCTTGCAATGATCATTGGTATTTGCTATTCACCACATGTAAGTGTGTCCTGGTCTTCAAGTGCTTGACAAGGAAACAAACCAGAAACAAACATCTTGGTGGTATAAAAACTAGCCAGTTATTGCCTCAGTGGGATAAGGGGAGAGGAGCTGAGCAAGCCCATTTGTGCATGTTCACTTTTTCCAGCAGAGATTTCTCCTCCCTAACTACCAAGCTGCCTGGCAGTTGCCCCTTCCTGCTAAAATATCCCAGCTTTGTCCTCCCTGCTGGAGAGACCTGCAGCCCAGTGTGGGTGTTTCCACTGTGGCTTGGCGGCAGCGAGGACATGAGAAAAGCCAGAGCCTGCCCAGATCCTGCAGGAAATGAGATGCTTCTGCTGAGTGGGGCTGGGATGTGGTTACACACTCTGGCATCAGCCAAAAGGCTGCTGTGCTGACCTCGGGATTTTCTCCATGGAGTCCATATCGCAGTATGGATGGAAAGAGATTAAAGATAAAACCTTGGGAGATTATTTCTGGGAAGAAGCTACATTCATTTTGCTTTCCTTCCAACCACATCATCTCACCAAAATATCACAAGGGAGTGCTGAGGCATCTTTGCCACCTACTGCTATGGGACACCCTTGACAGCCAAATCCCTCTCTGCTGCTCCTTCTCTTTTCCTCTAAACAAAAGAAAATGAAACAACAAGAAAAATCAAATCAAACCAACTCACCAACCAATGAAAAAAAAAACCAAAACCAAAAACAAACCATCAAAAAAGCAGATTTTCTCTTTATTTCACATACTCAATGTATTGTTTCAAGGTGGAAGAGCCCTTCTCTGTTACTTTCCAAGAAAGTAATTTCTCTTGGGACATTTCCTTATTAATATCTGTAATGCATCTGATTATAGACTTCTTCTTCTCTTCAAAAAGTACAACAGAAGCTCAAAAATAAGTTGTTCCTGTATAAATGCTTCTGATGTATTTGAATAGTAAAGGATGAAGTAAATTCCTGAGTCCAGAGAGGAAGATCTGGGATGCCTTTGAGCTGTCTCTAGCTCTGGTGCTAACTCTCTGTGGGAACCTGGCTCAGACAAGGCCCTGTAGGAGGACAGGCTGTGTCTCAGAGGTCTTGGGAACTCTTATTTCTCTGTGTCTCATTTTTCCTGTCCTCAAAGCACAGGTTGTACCTCAAACCCAGCCCAGCTCCAGACGTTCAACTGATGCCAACCAAAGCAGCTCCCGCACAGCTGGCGCTGGCCAGGAACTCATGTGCTTGTATTGCTTATAGCTCTTCTCCTTCCCCATGGCACCCCTCTCCTGGTGATTTATTTGTCCCTTCATGCTGCCACATCTTGATTAATTTCATTGCTGCTGATGGCAGGGCCCTGCCTGGATTCCCTGCTCCTGGTGTGTTCTACTCTGTGGCTAAGGTAATTACCAGTAGCAGAGAGCAAGAGGTTAATTCCAGGCTCCTTTCCTTTGCCTGGACCAGACATAAATTCTCAGTAGAATCAACTGTGCAAGCAGCTGCCACTCAGTACAGAAATAAATAATTTCATTTTTAAGAAAGCAAAGGGTTTTTTTGCAGTGCATAACTGGAGATGTAATATTTAAGGGTATTTTTGTGGGTTTGGAATTAAACCTTCTATGTAGAGGTTTAAATACTGATTGTCTCAGTACATTTTCATTCAAAACCCAGCATGGTCTGAAGGAAGCAAATATTTCTAAAAGCATCTAAACAATAAGTGATTTTCAGACTGATAGAGATACATTAAATATATGTTTTTGCTCTTTCATTACCCTTGTTTTAATTAGTATTGTGTTTCTAGTAAGGGCAATGAATATTTCCTGCTTTGGCACTCTGTTTCATTAAGCAAATTGCTTGCTATTAAATCAAACTTAGTTGGCTCCTTGTCTGATTTAAAGATTTTGCCTATAGCCCATGAAACAGGCTGGTGGTGATACCATCAGTAGGGGACAAAATCTGTGTGGTGGAGGGAGGTTTCTCCTTATACCCATTATAGTTTCAGTCCATCAGCAGCTGGCTGTGCATGCAGGCTCCCAGGTACCACATCAAATGCTTTTTGAATGTTTCCAAGGACAGTGATTCCAATGCTCCCTGGACAGCCTGTTCCAATGTTTGACAAGTCATCCAGTGAAGAAATTTTTCCTAATATCTGATCTAAACCTCCCCTCCCAGCCTGAGGCCATTTTCTCTCATCCTGAGGGAAGAGACCAAGACCCATCTCACTACAAACCCCCTTTCAGGTTTGTCTTACCTGGAAGTCACCACTTGCAGTAGCTCATCAATTAGTGAGATTTTTGCTTAACTTGGTGCAGCTGATTATTTTTGAGACCTCATGAAGGGAGCCAGAACACAGCCTGCATAATCCATGGCTTACATCTGATGGTCCAACACCAGGGTTAGGGGGAAAGAGTGACCCCAAGGATCTGATTCCTGCTGTAAAGCTGAAGAAAAGCCCAGAGTAATAGCCACAGGTCTCAGGAAGTGTTCACCAGAGCTGCAGATCTCAACAGCAGAGGGTGGGGAAATACCAAACTGAAATGTCTCATCCATCCAGTAATTGCCACTGGGTTCACCTGGAGAAAGCTCTGCTCCAAACCCCTGAGCCCCTGGGGTGTAGTCAGGATGGCTGTTTCTGCAGAGCAGCCCTATAGGGAAATGCCCTAAAGCAGCTGCAAATGTGGATCAAAAGCATTTGGGAGGTTCCTTGAGCATTAGGCACCTGGCCAGGCATGGTGTGGGCTGGCACTGCCAGGTTCTTGTAGGTGCAGGGATTGTGATGGTGATGTGGGAAGTTTGATGTGAAAGCTTTTGGTGGCAGAGCTGGGCAGCGGGTCAGGAGCAGCTGCTGGGGATGCAGAGGCCAGCAAGGGGCAGTGACTGGCTGAAGAGGCTCTGCAAAAGGATCTGATTTGAGGAACACATCTTTCATGGGTGGTTTCTTCAACGATCTTGGTATGAAAAGCTTTGGTTTGTTGCTGGGAATTCCTCCTGTGCATTCCCTCCTGCTATGACTGCCTTTTGTTTGGGCTGTAGTTAGCAGTGAGCTGCTTCAGGTTGGGGTATCACCAGAGCTGCAGAGGGATCAGAAGGTATCTGAACAAAGTTTGGGAGATATATGCCCTCAGGAGAGGACAAGAAGCTGTTTCTTGAGCCACAGGAAGCACTGTCCCAGTCAGGTCATCTCAGAGATAACAAGGAGATCTTTACTTCCCAATTTTAGGGTTGATGGTTTGTCTCAGTTGAACACACATGCCATTAATAAAGCCTTAGCTTCATGTTTGTGCTTATTTGCCATTAGGGCTGCAAGAAAAAGACAGTGAGATGTGCAGATAAAAATTTTAGTGTCTTTGGCTGAAACTTCAAGTTTGGGACTAATGTGGAAGGTGGCAGGAGGGGCTCAGGCCGAGAAAGCAGCAAGGCAAAGCCTGGTGGAGGAAAGGCACCTCTTCAGAAAGGAGCTGGGGTCTGAAGGAACACTAGGTAAAGGGCTAACAGGAGAATCCCTAAAAGTGATTTCTCTAAACAGTTTTATTCAGTGCATGTTTGCCCAGGCAAGTCAACTTGATCCTGAACAGTTTTTCTGACTTTAAAAACTGCAACAAATCGCAAGCAATTGCAGATGTGCTTCTCTTGAAACACTCATGTAGCTGCATGTCTGATTATAATTACACTCCTGTGAAAATTTTTGGTGGACCCAAGGACTTAATCCCACAAGCCTCACTGATCACATCGCTGTACGTGAGAATTTATGCTTGCAGGATTAAATGCTGCCTTCAGCAACGAAGCAATTAATTGTTATAAGCAGAAAACATGCAGGGGTGGGGAAGAAGGGACAGGCTAAAACACACTGTGGGAGAAAGGAGATCTTTCACTGCTGTGGGTACATACCCCTGTCACTAGGGCTCATTGCTGGGCTTACCAGGGAAGTGATGATTTACTCTGCCTGACCCAGAGAGGGAAATAAAACCTGATTTTAATTCCAGCTGCGTAAAGAGCGTGTGGGTGTGCCAGAATGCTTTCCCTGGAGAAGTCCTACAATTCATCACTCTGGCTTGCAAATTTCCTGATGGTCAGAGAGCTGCTGGGGCTGGGCATGGCTGCAGGCATGGGAGCAAAGCAGTGCCTCAGCCAGGGAGTGACCACCCACCTGAGACTGCCCTGAGCCACACCAGCTGGGCACACGGTGGGAGGTGGTGGAGAAAAAGAAGGGGAAGGGAGGTTTGAGTTGAGGACTGAAGAAAGAAAAGTTTGTTCAGACACAGAGCTCTGAGTACTGCTGCATGGGAGGTCTTTCTGATGATGCTGCATGGGAAGACCAGGGTGGTGTGTGAGTGCTTAGGGAAGGGATTGCACAGCCCAGAGAAGTGGCCCAGTTTCCTCCTGTGACCTCTACCAGCTCAGCTGCAGAGTTCAACACGCCTTTCTCTTACTTGGGGCTGTGTTCAAAGCCTTGCTCCAGTGGAATGGAACTTTATTCTTGTGGAAAGGAGAACTTCTTTTCTTACTTCTTCTCCCAAAAACCTTCAGGAGGCTTCACCCAATCCCCAGGTACAAGCCATATAGAGATGAGATTTTGCAGAAGAGGAGATCTCCTGTTACTCTGGTGTAAATGTGAGGTTCAGAAATAAATCACCCTGAAGTCACCTGGTTATTGAGGAGGCCACCTGCTGATAGTGAACCTCATTCCTGGTGTAAATCAGGAAAAACCTGAGTTCACTTGTTAGCATTATCCCCTCGTGTAAATGATCACTGTCCTGTTGAAATCAGCTGAACATCTAGACTGAACTCTTTATCCCTTTTCTCCTTCCTCCTCAGCAGGAGAAAAGTGACAGAGTAAACTGAAAACAGTGAAGGACTAAACTAGTATTTCCAAGATGCAAGAAAAGCAGTTTGGAGCTGACACTCAGCCTTTTCTGCTGAGCAGGAGATATCCTTTGCCTTCAACAGGTTTCAGGGAATTGGCATTGCAAATGGATGGAGCAGCATTAAACAGCTGCAGCCATGGTGGTCTGAGGTCACCAAGTAAAGTTGGATCTCTCCTCACTCATTGGATATTTGGGGTAGGGGTTAACAATGATCTCCTGTGCACCTGGGCTTTTCTTCCCATCTATGTATGCCTGTGTCTTCAGAAATAGTCTGAAAATAGTCTGTATTCCCCCTAGAAATGACAGGATGGAGCTGGAGCAATCCCAGTTCCTGGGACATGAGTGTGGGAATCTCTGATACCTTTTTTTCCTGAGCTATTTGTTACGGGATTTGTCCCATCTGTGTTCAGGGTCTCTGCCACAGCTGCCTTGGAGCACTGGAAGTTCACCTGCAAGGGCAGCAGGAGGCAGCTGCTGTCCTGTGGTCCTGTGTGACTGCTGACCTGCATGGGCTGTCTCCCTGGAGAAGTTTGATCCCACGTTTCAATAAGTAGATCCCAGACATTCAGGGTGTTCTGCCAGAAGCCCCAGTGGTTTGGCAGATTTTCCAGGCTCATGCCCCTTCTTGCTTTCATTGATGTCCGTCTTAATTATTTTATATATACTGTTCCTTGCTGCATGAAAGAGTGTTCTGAATGTGTGAGAAGGAGACTTTGTTGTCTCTTATTACTCATATAATTAGGCAGTACTGGTAACTTTATGTAAAGGAATACGAAAATATTTAGGTTGCTTTTGGCCAAATGCTTTGTAAGCTTCAGAATCCCCTGAATTTAGATGAATTTCATGTTTTTCTGGGGTTGCTGTAATCTCTAGAGGAGTTTAGCTCATTAGGTACAGCAGGTCTCTTTAGGGTTTTCTGTCTCTTTGTTGTCATATATCAACCACTTAAATCATGAATTAAGCCACTGCCATTAATAATTGCTGGGCAACATTCTCATGGTTAGACATGACCAGCTCACAGTCAGCAGTGAAAATGCTTGTCACCAGCTCTGCCAACAGTGGAGCATGTAAGTCTTAAATAGGAATGGCTCTATAGGACTAAGGAAACAAATGGAAGGCTTGCTGTTTTATTAGCTCAACAAACTACATTTCACTCCTGTCTCTGTTTCCCTTCCTGCGTAGCGATATATGCCCCACTCCCAAAACGCTCTTGTAAACAATGGGGAGGGAAGCCTTTTGTGTGGCTTTTGCTAAGATTGCAAGTTGTGTGGGCAATGCAACTCGACAGAATTTCAATGAGATTTGCAAGCCTGTGTGCTTATGCAAAGGGAAGTATTTCATAATGCCTATTCTCTCTTAATTGACTTATTTTTTTGCACACCGTAATTTATATGAAGGCAAAAAAGGGAAAGTGCTTTGGCAAAACAGTCAAGGCTGTCTTTGAAGAACTCAAAGAAGATTTGTCTGGATGGATTTATTCATTCTGTAATTAAAACACTCTGATGCAAACATGACATACTCCAGAAACTGTAAACTGCTCTGCTTAGTGTTCCAAAGGTCTCATATCTTTACATTAGTAAAAGTTCTGCTCTGAATTGTATATTATGCATTGGTTTGTTGACCACTTGAATTATTTTTAGTGGTTTTTGTTTGCTTTTTTGTTTTGTTGTTTTTTGGGGTTTTTTTTAATTAATTCTGAATCTAAGTCTATACCATTTGGCTTCACATGTTACTGAAGAAGTTCAAGTTCAAGAAGTTCCTGTAGTCTGTCCTGTATCCTCATTCATTATTGATATCTTCACAAACATCACTTAATTATAACAGTGAGGAGAGGTTTAGGCACCACTTGCAGCATCCAAACTGATGTTCATAACGAGCAATTGAAACTGATACCTGCTTTTAATTATACAAAGAGTGTGCTGGGCAGTGTGTGTGTGTGAAATAGTCTGAACTTAAGCACAGTAGTAGGGCTATGGTAGGCTTATGCTGGCTGCTCCAGCAGACTGAATGAAGCTTTCCACCCCAGTGGCTGCAGAAAGATACAACCACATTCTCCCTGCTCTGGATTCTACTCTACTGTGTTTGCTTATGAATACCAATTTTGTGCTACCGCTGTAGCAGCAGAACCAAGTCAGAGAAACCTCTCTGGAAGACCCGTGAGGTTGGGGTGGTCCTTAGCATTGGAGGATTTAGATATGTTGGAGAAGGTCATGGTCAGAGGAGGCATGTGGATTTCAGGGGGCTGAGAGTGAACTGAGATTCCCAGCATGGTGGTGGTGACTCATGGAAAATCCCTTGGGAAGGGCAACCAGTCTGTGGCAGGCAAAGTGGCTGTCCTGGATCTAGAGGGGCTTTGTTCTAACTTCATCTGCATTCCTGATGTGCTGGCAGTAGAGGGGCTGCTTCATGAGACCTGTTCTGGGAATGAGGGCTGTGCTTATTTGCATCCTTTTGAAAGAGGCAACAAGCATTTCTAGTTCAACAGTGAAGAACAGAGGCATGGAGCTTGAAATGTGGGATCTTTGGGGAGTTTCCTGCAGAGGAACCCAGACACCAAGCCTGGGGTGGGAACTCATTTTTCTTGGGAAGATACTTAGGAGTGATGGGAAAATGGGCTCTGGGCATCTGGACATAGAGACTTCTCTCTGTTCCTTGCCCTGTTGCAGAACAGCTCATGGGGCTTCATCCTCTCTCTGAAATCCCAGGTGTGAACTTCCTCAAGGACCATTAGCCAAAATGTTTGTGTCATAAAGTGGCACCCCTTCTCCTGTTGTACACAGAAGGAAGACTCAGAGAAGCTGCAGTGGGCAGAAAGGTGAGCAGCCCAGGAAACCCCACCAGCAATAGCAGAGGCACCACCAGTGCCCTTGGCATTAGCAGGGCCTTTTGTTTTGGCCTTGGCAAATGCCAGTGGCTCCGTTCTCCCGGATGAAAGGGTGGGAAGGGGAGCCCTACAAAGTGGCATATGGGGTTGGGGTCCCTTGATCTCAGGAGAATTCCTTCAGGACAGAACCTCTATGCCCTTGTTCTTATCCACACTACTGCAGCCACTGCTCCAGAGCATCGGGCAAAAATACAGCTTCCAGTCTTGTAATGTGCTGCCCAAGCAAATGTAAAATATTTAATCTGGCATTGCCAAAGGGGTGCTTTATGACTTCTGCCAAATTACATTATGTAAACATAATTAAAGGGTTAGCTTTGTTTGAATCTGTCATTCTAAGTAATAAAGATGTCAGATAATTTATTGTTGCATTTTGATACTTACTCTATTAAGCTAATAACTGTTTTTGTGTGTGCATGTATGTATATGAGAGCAGTGTTCATGGACTTTGTCTTTTTGAAAGGTGACTGAGTCTGAAGATGCTGCTGATGGAGTCCAGGAACATTCTCTGCTACAAAACCACCTTCCAGAGTTTCCTTTTGAGCCTGGATGCCTGCAGCTCCCAAACCTGCTTGTGAAGGCTGCGAGGAACAGGAATCTGTCCCTGTGCATCAGTGGCAGCAGGAATCTGGTGAGGGGAGCAGGGTGATGCTGGCACTGCTGCTGGGCAGAGCTGGGATTGTGCTGGGTGAGCTGATTGCATTAAAGGTGGGACATGACCCCTGCAAACAATGAGTGTCAAGCTGTGATGGGCAAGGATTCAACAACCTGAAACATTAAAAATACGATACATCACATGAAAAAAATGATTTTTAATAAGTGCTTTCTCTTGCACTGTGGACCCTTCATGCTCAAGAGGTTTCATTTTGCCTAGCAGCAGGTGCTTCACTGAGTAGTCAGCATTTTAGCCAGACTCTGTCCCTGTTTTAGGGTAGAGGAACAGAGGTGTGGCTGCCTGGTGTATTGAAGATGGGGGAGGATTTGGCTGGGCACGTGCCTGTGCTGTGGGTATCAGACAGGAGCAGCCCTGGCACAGGCACAGGATGGAACAGAACAGTGGCCAGAGCCCAGGGCATGTCCATCCTTATCTGGGAGGGAGCTGGGATGGTTTTGGCTCATGATGGCAGGAGCTCTGTACAATGGGGCTGATGTTCTGAGTACACACTCAGCTTCTGGAGCAAAACAACACCCTCCCTCCCCCTCTATTTTAAGACCTGTGTAACAACCACTAAATTGATAGAAAAACAAGTCCAAATTCTGTCGAATACTAGGACAAATATTTTTAAGGTTATTTTAAGATTTATAAAAATATTAAACTAGAGAGTAAAATACACTTTATTAAACTGTCCTATTTACAGTCACATACATGGACTTTCTGTTGGGATACAGAAAGTAAAGATGCTTCTAAGACTTGCATTATCAGATTCTGAGAGTACTTATAGATTAGTAGGTGCAATTATTCTCTTGAAATCTGCTGTTAAGATAGGCTTTCCTTAAAGTCAGCTTTTCTTATGGCTGCTGCTGAGTGCACACATGGAGCTGTAACATGCTGTTTGTTCACCTCTGCAGAACAGCAGGTTCACAGGGACCTGGGTTTGTCAGTCATTCATCAGTCCTATAGCATAAAGTATCCTATTTAATACTGAGATATTGCTGCTGCATGCCTGAAGAGCCCAGGAGTACTAGAAGATTTAAAAAAAAAAATAGTTCAATTAAAGACCAGGGCAAAAATAGTTTCATGGGTTTTCTGTTTCAAATTAAACTCTTAAAAGCCTCTTTCCCAAATTTCTTCCATTCAAGTTTTGGATCCAGTCCTAAACGCTGGGTCTGAAACCCCAAATTACACCGCAGCTTGTGCCCACGTCAGTGACAGGCTGGATCCAAACAGCAGAAATAACCACACTGAAATCCAGGGGTGCTTTGGGTCCCCTGGCCAGGTTCAGCAGAGCCCCTTTACCTTGTGGATCCTCTCTGCCACGCCAGACCCCCATCTGCCCCCAGCAGCCCATCCACCCCCATCATACCCACACAGGGCCAGCCTGGGTAAATATAATCTATGATATAAATATTAAAGGATCTGTGTCAGCTGTGAGGACTGGTAGGGGTTAACTCTTTTATAAGTCCAATTAGGAAATTAAACTCAGTGGGAGACCTGCAATGCTTTCCAGTTGTTCTCCAAGTATCACAGCAAACCTCCTCATTTTAGGCATGGTGTCTAGGGTATCTGGCTTTCTAATCTGGGGTTTGGTTTGGGCTCATCTCTACCCAAAATATTATTTTAACCACTCTTTGTATTTCATTTCCATACTTTTTCTTTGGTATGCTTTGAGAAAAGATTCTGCCAAAGACAGAAATGCTTTGAGCCTGAAAAACATTTTTTTGCAGTGTATATGCAAGGCGGTGTTTTGCTTGGCTTAACTTGTGAAATACATGGCACAACCTGCATGAAATATTTGAGGCTGAGGAGACATGAGCAACACTTGAAGGGAAAAAAAAGAGAAAAAAAAGTGAATTTTCAGTCAAGGGTCTCATTTGCTTAGAGCCACACCCAGACAGGAGGTGTGGGGCGGAGCAAGGAAGAAGAGCTGATTTATGAACTTGTAAAATTAAAATTATTGTAAGGTTAAAAAGAAACAAAACAACCCCCCAAAAAAGCTCAGACTCATGGCAAGGTTTCTATGAATGAGAGAAGGAATTAAACCATTAGCATTTGATAAAAATTCATGAGACTCTAGAAGTACCAGGGATTGAGAGGAAAGCTCTGCCTCATATGCCCAGACTGTGGAGAAAGGGCTGCCACGTGCCCCTGTCCTCATTGGGGTGGGCTTTTCCTGCCAAGGGTGGCAGTATGGGGTGGAAGACTGATGGGCAGTTATCAGAGTTGTAAGATAATTTAGGGGACCTGCTGGAAGGGATCTTTGGAGTTTTTAGAATGAAAACTGGACTTCCAGTGCCACGTAGGGTCAACAGCAAGTCTCTACCTCCATGGGCTCCTCTGCCCTAGGAGTGTCCGTGTGCCTCCCAAAAAATGTCTGGAGATGGCAGAAACAACTGAATCTGGCTCAATCTGCTCTTGAGCAGAACTCAAATTAGAGAAGGCCCTGGATTGCCCCATTTCAGACTGGTGCACCTTGGAGGTCACAGAATGAGGATGGGCTTGTGGGCAAAGCAGCGTTGTGGCCACTCAGGCTGCCCCCATGCCCGTTTCTCCATGGCATGCTGCCACAGTGTCTGGAATGTGTAAGCTTGATTTCCATCCATTGTCTCTGCCAGTGCTGAGATTTTGGTTCCAGGAAGAGTCTGTGATGGTGAGAGCTACTCCAGGTGACGTCTTGTCACATTGCCTGCCAGCCACAAGCTGGGTCAGAGCAAGGGCAACTGGTCATTGTTTGTGGCCAAATATTCCCAGGGGCCTTAGCACACCAGAGCAAACCAAGACAAAAATCCTGCCTCCTGGATTTCCAAATCCCAGCCACAGCCCCATGGAGGTGTAAGATGTGGGCAGAGGAGGAGCTGGGGTTACTGCAACACACAGCAGATGTAGGATATTAGCTGGCTTCTTGACACAGCTCCTGCTGCAGCTGGTGGGCATTTTGCACTCTTGTTTGCTTGTTGTTCATTGCTCAATGCCTTGGCTGGCAGTTTTCCTGACATGCCTCCACCTGCAAGTGTGCAGCTTCTCCTGCAGCCCCTGGCTGAGCAGACTGTGTCCCAGCTGGGGAAGTTTCTCAGTGAGATGCTGGAGGGCATGGGAGAGAGAACCAGGACATGGGGGACCATGGAACAACCTGCTCTCTCCATCCAGGCACCTTTCCACTTGCCAGAAGAGCTTATCCAGAGCAGACAAATTGTTAGGAAGGTAATAAAATAGAAAAGCTGAGGTTCTGAGGGCACCCTGTGGGATGCTACATGCTTGTTTTTAACAAGGAGCATTTTTTTCTTAAATTGGAAAGTGTTCTTTGAAGGTACCCTGGGGTGCTGCCCCTTAGCTCAGGGGAAAGAGTATGGATCTAATAATATCTGTGGGACAGATGGGATCAGCAAATTGACAAGCTGATGGTTTAGGGAAGTTTGCAAAGCTGGTGGTGGCATGGACATCCCATTCCAGTGGCCTCCATGACCACAGCGCAGGCTCCACACCAGCAGCTCGGTCGTGGTCTGTGTCTCTTCAACGCCTTTTCCTTTTGCTGGTTGCTTACAAGTGTTTAATAGGCAAATATGGTGCTTTGGAGGCAGAAGATTTATAGACTTCTAAATTTAAAAAAAAACTGACACTGATCAAAATTTCTTGACACCAGCAATCCTACCAGTCATCCATGCTGAGGTGGCAGATGAACCAGCCAAAGCTGATCCTTTAGCTGTTCATCCCGTGTGCCACCATGAGGAGTGCAAAACAAGGGGACTAATAGTGGCTCTGCAGACATACTGTGGTGGTCAGTCAACCTCCACAGTCTTTTGGGGAGCACCTTGTTATGCACCAAGGCCTCAATGACATAAGCTTACAGATTTTGAGGCAAGAGGCCATTGACCACATGCTCTCTTGCTCCCTGCTCTTCTGTCCTGGGGGAAGAAGAGGAAATAAAACTCTCTGAGACTGGGGAGAGGTTGCAAAGTGCAATGCAGAAATGCTGTGTGTGATGCTCAGCTGTCCCCAGGCTTTGGGTGGGATTTGGGTGGAGCAGGGCTGGAAATGGAGCATCAGGGAATGAGTTTTGAGGGCATGTCCCAAAACACAGACCACTCATTCAGAGGGATGTTTCCATCTTCCTTATCCTCACTGTGGTGACTTGTTCAGAGGGATGTTTCCACTTTTCTCATCCTCACTGTGGTGCAGTGTCCTTGCAAATGCTGTTTTTTTAGGTCATGGCCTAAACATAATTTGGAAGAACTGAAAATTGGTGGAAAAAGAGCAGTTCAAGTTCTTCAGCACAGTGAGCATATGAGTGAGCATGAATCCCAAACTGGTTCTTTTTAGCCAGGTAGGTTCTGCCATCCACTGGGTTTGATCTTCCAAAAAAACAGGGTGTGAACTTTGATATTTCCACGTTGTATGGCAAGAAATAACGTGCCTGTAACAGTTTTAATCCTGGGTATTACCTCTCCTCCAAACTTCAGAGATTTACTGATATACACACCCTGCCTTTCCGTATGCGGGCGGGTAATTAGGAAGAAAAAATCCTCTTTGTGTGTTGGTACACGTCCTTCTAAGCAATCCCAATTTCCATAGGGATCACATGTGGCTGAAATGCAGCCATTGCTGGTATCCTGTGTGCTTTGCAGTGCATTGTGCTCATAAATAAAAAGTGGGACAAATTTCAGTACTTAATCTTTTACACAAGAGAACTAAATGAGGGCTTCAGAGCCCTCTGCCAACACAGGAATGAATGTCTGAATATTCTTACAGAAAATTTCAGAATGGTATAAATTTAATAGATTGAATGGTCATGTGTATTATTACCTTTGATTTTTTAAAAGTATTTTTTCATTATAAAGGTCAAAACCAACAAATTAAAGCCTTTAATTAACATCCTCTTAGCTGGGAATATAACTATTATGGAAATGTTTCTATTTTATAGCTATGCTTTTAAAATGAGGATACAGAAATGTAGAACTTGCATCTCAAAAAGTAAATTTTCTTTCACTATCCTCCCATGACCCTGGCCCAGTTGCCTGCATCTCCCCACATCACACTGCCATGAGCTAGGAAATAAAGCTAAAATCTAAGGCTGTTTTAGAGAGTCTCATTTCTTGGTTTGTTTTGGTTTGGTTCTTTGGGATTTTTGTTGTTGTTGTGTGTTGTTTTTTTGGGTTTTTTTTTTGGGTTTTTTTTGTTTGGGTTTTTTAATGAATTAATGAATATCTCTTTTTAAATTAAAGAAAATTTTTAATTTAAAGAAAAGCCTTACACTTTCTTTCAGTGAATACCAGCTGTTAACTGAGACGAGGCAGAGCAGTGCCTTTGCTTCTTCTTCAAATTCTAGTATAACTGAGTTTTTTTGACATTAATTGGGCTAAGAGTACTGGCTGAAACTGAAATGTGAGCGCATAACAGGAATCCATGCAGTGGTTAAGGAGTATCAGGGAAAATTTATACTTGGAGTTATACTGAAATAATTCCAGTGTATCTTCACTAGAATTAATGAGTTTGTTTTGGATTCACTCTCTTGTAAGTAGGAGGTTGGCAGCAGCAGGGATAAGAAAATGGCTTTCTCTAAAATAGGAGAGAGAAAGAAAAGAATGCAATCTAGGAAATGACACAGCATTGGTCTCTTAAGAAAAACCTCTTTCTATTACTTTTTTTGCCTTATTTTGCAGAAGGAAAAAATTGTAAAAATTAAATGGAATGGTGGATGTGTGTGAGGGGGACAGGATGACTCCTGTTTAGAATTTGGTTTAATATTTGAGAATATTCATGTGATTATTCCTCAACAAGGCAGACCTTTCTCATGGGGGCAGGCAGCGAGTCAGATCCACTCCCCCTCCTCTGGTGGCACTGGGTTGTGTACAAATTAAAGACCAGCAGACCATGCTGTTCCCAGGCTGGCCTTGGGGTCACTCTTTCATTAAGAGCTCAAACCCCGGTGTGCAGCAAATCCTCCACTGCTATGGGGAATTACAGCAAGTGCAAGTGCAGTCACTTCATGTGAGTAAATCGGGACAAATTCCCAGGATTACTGTGATTACGTGATGTTTATCTCGTGTTACATCCTGGGCTTCAGGGCTGGATGCTCCCAGTGCCCCGGCACACGTGTACCTGTGCCCTGCTGGAGCCCCAGAGGTCTGGGATTCCTGGGGGCCATGATGCATTTGGGGTGAAACATCTCTTTTTGTGCCTCCCAGCACCAGGAGCTATAGGATTAAATGTGGAACACTATGTCTGGGCTTGTCCTCTGCCAGGTAACCTTCCACAGTTACTATAAAATGCTGGTTTTCAGTCCACAAATACAATGAACAGCCCAGTTTGATTCTTCCCCTCTACTCTGCTCAGCTGAGTTACAACCTGGATCTCAGGTGGGATCCAGCTCTGGCATGCCCCAACATAAGAAGGATGTGGAGCTGTTGGAGCAAGTCCTAGAAGAGCCCATAAAGATGCTCCAAGGGCTGGAGCACCTCTGCTATGGAGACAGGCTGAGAGAGCTGGGGTTGTTCAGCCTGGAGAAGGCTCTGGGGGGATGTTAAAGAACCTTCCAGTGCCTAGAGGGTCTTCAGGAGAGCTGGAGAGGGGCTTTTGACAAGGCCATGGCATTACAGGCCAAGGGGGAATGACTAAACTGATAGAAGGCAGGTTTAGATTAGATTTTGGGAAGAAATTCTTTACTGTGAGGGTGGTGAGGTACTAGAACAGGTTGCCTGGAGAAGCTGTGGATGGCCCATCCCTGAAAGTGTTCAAGGCCAGACTGGATGGAGCCTTGAGAAACCTGGTCTTGTGGAAGGTGTCCCTGCCCATGTCTGGGGCTGGGAATTAGATGATCTTTAAGGCCCTTTCCAACCCAAACTATTCTATGATTGTATGAAATTCAGCCCACTGTGGGCACAGCACATCCTCAATGGTAATGGGAATTGCAATGTTCTTGGGCTTGGCTGTGAAGTATTTGCAAGGTGAGAGTGTAGTAGAGAGTACAGTACTGTAATTTTTGTTCAAGTGGCTTTAAAGGAAGAAAAGGAAGCACCCAATCAGATATCAACTCTGAATTGGTCAGGTGCTTGAACTAGATGGTTGCTGTAGGTCCCTTCCAACTGAAATAGTCTATACTATTCAAAATATCTAGGGTTTGCTATCTTGTTGTTCAGTCCCAGACACACAGAGATACATGAGTGATTACAGCAGCGTGAAAAAAATTAGGTCAAATTTAAGTCTTCATTCTTTTAAGAAAGCTTTTAAGATGTGTGTAGTTCCAAATGCTGCCATTATTGTGGCATCATCACAGCCAAAGGTCATTTGGTGGTCCTGGGAAGGTTGTTGAAATGAGGGCAAATAAAACAACCCAACCCTTCATCTGGCATTGGGCATTGAGTACTGGGTGGGGAAACTTCATTTAAAGGTCTCTGATGGCTATCTGACAGACATGCTTTGGATGAACAGTAGCTGGCTCTCAGTTTGGCAGCACAACTCTTCAGGGGTAACCAGCAGCAAGAGTAATTGGCTGATGAGCCAGTTTGCACCAAGAGCTCATTGTGAAGGGCAGAAAAATGACTATGCTTTGTTTTAGGGAAGGGGGAGCAGCTGGAAGAAAAACTCAGCATAGAGACTACATGAGGTGTTGGCTGGAGCAATGCTGAGTGCATGTGAGCTGGATTTTGTGCATGTGGGTTTGCAAACAGATGGGGTCAGGCACCTGCTGAGAAAGCTGTGCATAGTGGGTAACTCATTTGTGTTCAACAGGTAGGAAAAAAGGGGAGGAAACGAGTTAAATTGCTTGCAAAATATCAATCCAGTGTTTATGTAACAGCCAGTGGTTATTTAAAGCCAGAGAGGGATGCCTGCATAGCAGAGAGCTGATGATGAGATAGAGTTAAATCTGAATATGTATAAAGTCCTGGACAGGACAGGATAATCTTTCAAAGTGATCATGAACAGCTGTTCACACTTGTTCACTAACCCTTCCAAAATGTGTCCTGTGGGAATTCCCACACAACACCAAGTAAATTTCAGATTCAGGAGGAAGCCACACTGTTGAGTAACAGATGTTCAAGTCACCATCACTCTCTGCCCCCTTGGATGGTGAGGCCCTGCTGTCTTGCTCCACACCTGCCCTTCTCTCCCCACTCCCAGTCCTCTCACTCACACCTTGCTCAATACAGACATTGTAATTTGTTTTCCATGAGTACAAATGTGTGCACATAAAGTGCACAGTGAGGAAAGAAAGAGATTAGAAACACCTGGTGGGAGCTTCTGGGGGAGAAATGCCTTCAAGAAGGTGAACCCAGAGCATTTTTGCCTCTGCTGGGTATCAGATGATGGGCAAAGGGCTGAGAGTGGGGCTGGGGGCTCTGCATCCCTGTTACACCCTCCACCTGGAGCAAATCACCTTCATCTTAGAGATGTAAAGTGCTGCTGCTGCCGGTGAGGGGAGGAACAGCGAGTGGGACAGGTCTTTGGTGGACAGGGAAAGAGGAGCCCAGAAGATGTGCATGGGAAAATTCCCTCAGGGGAGGGTGATATGGATTAGCCTTTAGGAGTGCACCAGCAGGGCTGTGATTTGCTTTTCTCCATGAACAGAGCACCTTGGGTAGATTTAGCCAGCTCCCTTTTTCCCCTCATTGCAGTTTATGTCACAAGATCTATTTGTTAAAATGTTAATATAAAGTATATAGTTGATCCATAACATGCTGTATACTTCTGAGTGGTGCAGCTTTCCTCTCTCTGTGCAGCTCCTCACACCTCAGTGTGCCTACACATCTATCCAAGGCTCGTGAATTCAGGGAAAGACAACTTTTATGCAGTGTCTGGTGGCTCTTGCTCTTCTAAACCCTGCTACAGGAAGAGGTGTTGAAGACAGAGAATTTCAAAATTGAACCAAAATTCACAGTATCGCTTTTGCATGATCTCTAAATACAAAAGACCACAGGAACCTCTTGTCCTGGGCAAAGACTGAGAAGAGACCAGAGTCTGGCATTCTGCTAGGCCTAAGGGAATAGTAGCTGTAAATTAACATAACAAAGATAAAGTTGTATAATGGGTTTTATTCCAACTTGGTTAGCAATTTGTTACAATTTTCAGCTTTTGGGATGAAATTTTCTGGGCTTGTTTTCAAACTGGAAAAAAAGCACACAAATATGTGTAAACTTGTTTAAGCTAAATATTATTAAATAATCTCTGCATCTAACTAGAGATAGGAAATTTTTCTCCCATTATTACTTCTTATGATTCCTTCAATGAATGTTGATAGAGCAGACACAGCTGGGTTTGCATGCTGAAGGCCCCTTCCAAACCAAACTATTTCTATGGCCTATTCTGTGGCTGGTGAATTTGGTTCACATGGTGTAAAAAGGTGTTTAATAGTCTGTGTCCCTGGCATTAACTCACCTCCTGCTCTGAAGCTCAGCAAGGCACTGGTGTATGTATGTGTGCATTAAAATAAAATTAATGTCATTCTGCTGTAATAAAACAGATTTATATCTGCACCAGGTATATTTTCCAGTATATCAAATCCAGTCAGAATTAATTTCATGGGCTTATTGTATTCTTAGTGCCATAGTTTTAAACCCAGTAAAAGATGCTCAAATGGCAATGGTAAAAACAGTGAGAGGAGGCTTGAAAATCAGCCCCTTGTTGCTCACACTGAATTTATATACAGATCTTGACATTTGAGCTGGTGGAATTTTCCAGTGATACGTAAAATTAGACCTTTATATTTGTTTTTATTTTCTATCTGCCATTCATTTTGTTTGCCTTGGTTAAGTTTCTAATTTTCCTTTCATACCGTCCCTGCACACTGGTTAAACATACTTGGTGGGAACATTCTTATTCTGTTTGTAGGAAGATGCTTTGCTAAGGGGCACCTTCTTAGATCCCAAATTGCAAATAGTTACAGCTGGAAACTTGGGATGTGTTTTCCCTCTTGAAGCCAGGCCCACTAGCAAATATCACGGTCTAATTATCATACCAGAGCGAGCCAGGATAGCAGTGTGACTGCTCTATTAAATGGCTAAAAATGCAAGGTTGTGAACTGTATTCTATCCTCTGCCAGTGTCAGTTTCAGGCATTTCAGCACCTCAGGTGAGCCCCCTGTGCCCACTGGAGTGAGAGTGATTTGCCTCTCTGTGCTGTCACATACCTCAATTAGTTCAGCGTTGCAAATCTTAGAATCCTCAGACAACTGAAAGAATTGCTTCAGCACAGATAGTGCTCCTAAACCACTGTTTTGATCTTCAAAGCTTCTTTTGCTGTTGCTGAAGGTACATTTTTCATAAGCAGAAATTTATGAGCTCAAAATTTTTTTCTCTTTTCTCAAGAAATGGATTTTTAACCTAACTACTGTTACCAAAGCCACTGACACTACAGGTGCTACTCTGCTCCTGGGCTTAGAAGATCTGTTGGCTGAAGGAAATGAGCTTTGAGGAACAAAATGCTTGCTTTGATTCTAATTATCTCATATTCAAAACCCAGAATTATTTCAGGAGTTCATTTGATTGCTCTTTATAGATTAGGTAAAACTGGCCTCGGTTCCAATTCATTTTTACCCCGTGGTGACTGATATCCAGGATATTCCCAAGTGCTTGCACAATCCAGTGTCTTTCCATTTAATTTGAAAGTGTTTTTATGACTTGCGGTGTGCAGAAACTTATCCTCATTCCACTCTGAAAGTTGGTGCTTGTGCAGTTTAAGTTTTTATATAGGCTGTGAAGTCCTAAATTATTATTCCTAAAAATAAAGGTGTTAAATGGAAAACTAATATGTCATTCTTTGAGATTACAGCTACCCCAATACTTTAGAGGACATGAGCAGTTGTCACGAACCATTAAAAGCAAAAAAACATTTCCCCCATTAAAGCAGTCAACTCTCTTCTCAAGGCAAATTCGGTGGGGAAGGAGGATTTGTCCCTCCACAGCAGTCCTGTAGACAGGTGAGCTGCAATTGCTGGGCAATCCACTTCTCTTCTTCAGCAGGTGTCCACTGCTAGGGAAGCTGGGCTGTGTGGGGCAGCAGGGCCCTTCTAGGTGAGGAAAAGCTCTGCTCCATCATCAGCTGGGAAAACAAATAGAGGTGAGAGAAGGGGGTGAGGTGGAGACTGAAGGCAGAAAATTAGTGGGATGAGTAGCATGGTCTCATATAGCCCAAAACACAGGGTGCTGGCCACATGCCTTGGAGAGGGGCAGAGAGGACTCACCCTGGCAGGAAGATGAAGAAAAGGGAACATCATGATCATGAGAGAGCTTTTGGTTTTCCTTTCAGTGCAGGCAAAGAGAACTAAGAAAAATCTCAGTAAAATGAAACAGTGGGGAATTCAAAACCCATAGTAAGGTGGATGCTTTCATGCAGCATAGCCTGGTGGGCCACAAATACATCCCCCAGCCCCTCAGCCTGGCCCAACAAATCTGGGATAAAGCAAATGAGGAGCTGTGCTGAGCACACTGCATTTGCTCATATTTTGTATTCATTATTCATTCATGAACTGCTTAAGGTGTTGCTAGAGTTAAATCCTGAAAAGGGTACACAAACAAACTCAGTGTGCAGAGCCTTCCTCGAAGGGCTGTGCAGCAAGCAAGCCCCAGGGAAAGTTGAGAGGAATGCAGCAATCAGAGCATAACTCACTCTGTTAGTAATTTTTTTGACTCTATCTCATGGAGAGTTTATTTTGGCAACTGTGGAGCATGAAAAAAACCCCTGAGTATTCCAGTTGTGAGTAGTGTATATCTTTCCTAATCTGGAGAGGACTGCCTGGATGGGATAGGACAGAGTGGTTGGCAATGGATAGAGTCCATGGATGGAACAACAAGACTTTCCTGACAAAACCATGGTAAAACTTTCTAGCTTGACAACCATCAGAAAACTGCCAACAGGTATTTTCTAGTGGAATTAATCCTGGAGGAAAGTTCGTGTAGACCCTGACAGTGGATGTGGAGCCACATTCAGTTCCAGAAGGACAGAATTGTTTCTGCAGTGTAACAACTTCAGCATGTCAGAGCTGTCACAGCAAGACCCTGCAGGGAGACAAGGCACAGAAGGGGTTTTCTGGGAAGCAGCAAGGAAAGGCAATTGTGGGTTGGGTGATAGTTGACAACAAATACCTACTCACCTACCTAAAAGAAAGTGAAGCTGCAGAACCTGCAGCTGCACCATACTTACATGCTCATGGAGGACAAACATCAAACTCAAAAAGAAATACAGCATCAAAATAATCCATCTCTTGCCACTCTTTATTGATGTGCAAAGAATGAGTATCTTACAAGGGTCTTTTGATGAACTAAGCCAAACTAACAGTCACTTACAGTGTGCTCTTGGCAAAAGCTTGTGGAAGTGCTGTGGAAACAACATTATCTGCTTTTCTCTTTTCACATCCCTTTATGTGGCAAAGAAGTTGAGAGTGTGTCTGGATCAGCCCCCATTGCTTGGGGCACAGGAGCCAAGATGATGTAGCAGGAAGCACCCGACAGCCCTACAGATATCCTCAGTGCATCTGTGTCCCTAGAGCAGGCAGGACAGGCCAGACCATCCTTTGCTGCAGGGAACAAATTATGAGCAAAGCCCAGATTGTTTCTCCATCTGGGTATGCACCTCTATACGGCAGCTACGAGACCTGAATGTCTGCAAACATGTGTCCTACTGCTCTACAACACCAGGTTAACTTCTATTTTCTAGCCATCTGAGTGGCTGGTGCTATGGAGATCCTCGAGGCTGATTAACCTTGATGGAGAATAAAAGGTGGTGGATTGGCTAGCACACTATGGACAGGCTGCCTGTGCTGTGGGTGGTTACACACTGGAATCTTTGCTCCCCAAAACTTGTCTTGAACCTGACTGTGAGCTGGAGTCTGTGCAATTAAGGCTACCACTGAGCTTGGGCTTGTGTGGGCTTCAGCCTGCACGAGATACCCAACTGAAATGTAGATGTACATGTCCCTTTATGTGACAGACATGACTGAAGGTACAGTGAAGCTAATGAAAATACAGATACCACTGATACCAGCAGACACCCAGGGGGTTGGTTCCGCAAAGGAAAAGTTGGTTTAAGCAAGCGTCTCTTCATTCCCTTGCATCCACTATTCTGTGCCCTGGGCCAAAAGTTTAAATTCATCAAACCTACTGGATATCCCAGTAAAAGGCATTACTTTACCTAAAGTTTTGTTCAGTGTGTAGACCAGTTCCCCATGTCATCTTGTTGGTTGAACTGTCTCAAGTCCTCCTACTCACCTTCCCCCCAGCCCTTCAAACCCCCAGTCTTGCAAGGCACATCAACTCCAGACAAGAATAAAATACTCTGTGCTTGCCAAATCCTTTCAGGCAAACCTGAATAGCTGTTTAGTTACAGTCCTCTCTATAACTGGGGTATTTTCCTCTACAGATGATCAGAAAATTTGTCTGATTAGAGAAGATTTTGGCTGAGCCTACAAGTAATTTTTGTTTCTCATGACTGTGGAATAAACTTCTGTTTTGGCAGCTGTAGTGTCCAGTCTTGTTAATTTATTTCTTTGTGAGCTCTGAAGAGCTTGCATTAAGCTCCAAGAAGTGGACCACAGCAAATATGAGAGAAGAGTAAATCTCATTTTCCCTGTCTTTCTGAGCCTGGGGGCTGTGTCAGGGTTTGGTGGTGCAGAAACACCTTCTGCCCCTACACAGATTCTCAAGCAATTAACCTTTCCCTACCTCCTGTCCAAACAGTATATGAGGATAGAGGGAGATCTCCAACAGGGTCAGTTCTGCAGGCTCCTTACTGATTCTTGAGGGTCTTCTTAAGCTGAATAGAGCAGGCATACAGCAGAGAAAGAGGCTACAAGAGGAATATAAAACAGGAGACTTTTGGTGGGCGTGTTCTGTTTATCATTCTATGAAACATCTGTTTCATTTCACCAGTAGTAACAGGCTGGATGTTGCTTTGATCCACTATTGCAATTGCTTTTTGTGTTACTGTAAGGGCTGAAGGTTGGTGGTGACATCTCTCCCGATGGCTGTGCTCATTGCTGCCCTCTGGCACTGACACCAGCAGCAGAACATTCCAGTTGGGCTGGCAAATCCACCCAATCTCCTGCTCACAAAACAGCTCTGAGAGCTCCTATACCTTGGGAACGACAGTGTACTTGGATTTATGAGGCTGTCTTGAATAAAGGACTGCAAATGCTGTTGTTGAGAACAAAGTCATAGTGCTACTAGGCACATTTTTTGGTTCTAGGCTTTTATTTATTTTTTTTTTTTGTCCCAGCAGCCTTTCATTATAATTTCTCTCATTGGTGGCAGTGTTATTTGCATAGGAACAATAATTTTGCATTTTTTTAATCAATATTATAAAAACACCAATGTCATTAGCAAAAACTTTGGTTGAGAGTCACAAGGAGCACTGACATTACTCCAGCAGTGGACAGTGAATGGTTAAATCTATTTTATTTGCTTGTATGTTTTCTGTCAGAATAACTTCCAGCTTATACTCCACAGACTACTTCAATTGCATACACAAACTATAAGAATGCCTCTGATAAGCCTTATCTTGGACAGTGTTTTTTCAAAGAAAGCCACTTCAAATGAATGATTGCAAGCTTCCTCCTTCCCTGACTAAATTAATTCATTCATTGTAAATTGTGTCCGTGCAAATTTTGAATTATTTGTGTTCCTCTAGAAAGGTCTTTGCTCTGTACACTTTGTGCATTTCCTATTATTCCATGTCCAGAGGATTCCTTCCCGTGACTGGGTTCACTCTGAACAAATCCATGGCTTGTGCTGCAAACTAATCATAGTAAATGCTGAGATTATTTCAGCTGTGTTTCATGTGTGTGCTTATCCAGAACTTGGCTGAACATTAAAACAGATGAAATGGGAATGGTTTGTTTTCCTGTGACTGCATCCATTCCATGGATACTTCCATGTCTTGTAGATTTGACTCTGGTTGATGAGTATTGAAGTAAGTATAGATGAATGTGAAGAATTTGATAAAATAATAGATCATTTCACACACCCCCATATGAAATAAAACCTGTATTGTAAATAGCACCTGTGATTATCAGAAACAGAAATACTTTATAAATGTAATTGATTTGTTGCTATTGAATGCTGTTATAATAATGTATGTTTCTGTTCCTGATTTTTTGCTGATTTTTGTGAACACCGCAATAATTTGGCTTTGTACAATGGAACAGTAAAAGGGAAAACTGCAATTCCTAAAAGCTGTCATGAAAATATATCCAGTAGTGGGTGGCCAAATAAAAAGGTATTTAGTAAACTTGAAAACAGACATACAAGGACATGCCTATATGGATGGATGCAAACAGATGTGAACTCTCTTGCTCTGCAAGCCAACTGGGCACAAGCCAGCTTCATCAAGAAGCCATGAAGCCATGTTCATGCAGTGCTTAAATATTCCACCCTGGCTGTTAGGAGCCTGTTTTAGCTCCCCTCAAGTAGCCAGAGAGCTAGCCCGGTGTGATGCCGAAACCAGCTCAGTCAAACTGGTTTGGAAGGCAGACAGAGGAGCCCTTGTGTGTCTGCTCCCATCTGTGTAGACATGCCCTAAACCAGGCTGGGTAAATTTTGGAGTCTTAATTAAAAACTATGTTAATTAATTCAATAGGCCAAAATTTTGCCTGCTGTTGGCATGGATGTGCATTGGATAAGAAGAATGTTTTTCCACTTCCCAAGCAGACAAAATATTGGAGCTTGTATCTTTGAAGTTGGAGATGACAAAAATGAATTGGATTATTTCTGCTTGAAAATGCCTTTTTTTGTGTTTCCACTTCAGGATGGGTGCTCACATGGTTCCCATCCCCACAGTGCCTGGACACCTTGTGTTCTTTGATGTACAACTCTATCAACCCCTATGAGAAGGGAATGTCCCAGTTTTCCCACTGGGCAGATGGGGAACCCAGTCCCAGAGACAAAAGGGAGATTTCCCAGAGACTACCTGCTGCCTCATGCAGGGACATCCTAGACCAGCTTCTCCAAGGAGTCTTGAAGTGTCTTAAGGCTCCTTTAGAACTTCCCTTTGGGCCTTTTTCCTACAGAGATGTGGTGCCTTTGCTTTTCTAAACTCAACAGGTCACGCACTGACCTGGCAGTATGAGGTCAGCATGGGCCAGTCCCACTGCTCCATGGCCACTGGTGGACATGAATGGCCAATACATGGTCTTTGCCCTGGCCTGTGACCATTCCACAGCTTCAGTGTGAGCAAATGCTTTGGCACAGATTTGGTCTGCATTAACTCACTCTCTCCATCCTGGCACCATCTGGGGAGCACATGAGCACAGAGCTGTTCCCAAAACTCATCCTCTTGGGATGAGGAGAACATTCACTTGCCCAGCCTCTCCTGTGTGCCCAGACTTGGGGGACAGCCCCTCATCCTGTTTTATTTGGAGTTTTAGGCACCATATCACTTCGTTTGTAAAATGCTCCCATGGACTTCCCAGGGAAATGAGGACGCTGCTTGACCTCACGCTTGGGTGGGACAGGATGTGAGAAGGAACACTGCACGGAGGGAAAACATCTGAATTATGAGCCCCTTTGGGGGAGCCTGACTTCATACTGACGACCTACAAGTAGAAAGCAGGCCAAATTACTGCAATAAACAATTAATTGAGAGGAGATTGCCATAATGTCACTAAAATATTACTGTGCTGTTTTTCCACCACTGCTCCCAGGGAAGCTGAGCTATTGGGCCATGCATCCCAGACAGGATTATACCTTTATTCAGGTAAAGCCTTTGGACTGGCACAGCTTTTGTGGCATATGCAGTAGGAGGAGCTGGGATGGGATGTGGAATAGGAGAGACTCAGACATCTGAGGACTGTGAGGTTGGCAAACAGGGCATGGGCACTCATGTCATGCACCATGAACTCTCAGGATCTCCACTGCTTTGCAGATACAGGGGGAAGATGTGTTTGTAGAGCATTTCTTATTTCCCAAGGCAGGCAGATGTGCTTTGAAGCAGCTGAGGTTTCTGAGCTGTTCTCATGGCTCCTCCGCTTGCCTAAGGACAGGGAATGGGGCTGGGCTTCAAATGATGAGTTGAATCCTGCCCTCTTTGAAGTGTCTGGCAGAAATTCCCAGCACCAGCTACGAGGTCTGTGTGGCTGAAGGGGCTACAACAGAGCAAAATTCCTTGTCTGGCCAGATTTAACTAGGGAGCCTGGGACTGCTTAGTCTTGGGGGGACATGATGGGGCACACCAGCTAGGCTGGTCAGGCTGGGGAGCAACAAGCTTCATGGATCCATGCCCAGATGACTCCTTGAAGCACCCTGTTAGAATTTAATACAACTCATCCCTATCTTCTTTCTCTCCTGAGAGCCCACACTTCACTGCTGTGACCAGCACTTGAGTCCTGGCACGTATGGAAATAGTTTAAAAGGCTTCAGGCAGGGTTTTCAGTGTTGAAGATTAGAAAAATAAAGCATGTCATAGAAACAGAGCCAATTGGATGTGGAAGTCATGAAAGAGAGAGATAAAAAACCATTATCAGTCTCTTGGCACAGGGATGTTTGTGTGTGTGTTTGCTTGGCTGTGCTTCTGATAGATGCCTTGAGCTTCTGTACGTGGTGCCTGGCACAGCTGGGCTGGGGAGATACAACAGGCAAAGGAACACATGTGACAAGACTGCTGCTGGTTGGTCTTGACTTTTTGGTTAGGTAAAGTGGCCCTGCATACTCCTCCCACTTCTGTAAGCTTGTCCTGTGCTTGGTTTGCAATGGTCAGCAGATATTGTAAGATATTGTAATGGACCAGGGGGAGCAGCCAGGCAAGAGAAGGGACTGTGGGGCATCATGGCCCTGGATACATTGCACTGGCCCAAATGTGTGAAAATTGTTGTAAAAATTGACTTTACTGTGTAGCAACAGGTGACACTGATCAAAGCACTCCAGATGTTGTGCTTGTCCCCTGCCCTTTAATGTGAAAGACACCAACAATCTGCTTTCATTTCCCTGGGCTGCACTGGCATAAGCTCCCTGCTGCCCAGCATTTTCTCTAGCAGCAGCTGTGTGCAGTGCTGCTCCCAAGGAGAGTCTCTGCTTCATCAGCTGGATGGATGGTCCCAGCTGGCTTGAAAGGCAACACCATGGCTCCATGATGTGTCCAATCATTTTTAATTTGTTTCTCATTATGCAAAATTTCAGGCATGTGTCTAATGCCATCTCACATTTAGACCCATAGAGTAGATGTTTTCAGGACTGCAAAATCCATGAGATTGTGCATTTTGCCCTCTGCCTGTTTGACTGCTGTTGCTGTTCCTCTCTGTAGTCTGTTCCTCCCCCTGCCAAGACAGATTTGCTGCTATCAAAGTCCTGCAGCTGACATATTTCTAATCATCCCTTCATTGCAGTCTATCTTCTGTAAACAATTAGTGAACCCCTTCTGGGATTTGGAGTCATTGTTCTAACTTCCTAATTATTTATCTTTTTTTGGCTCTTTTATTTCTTGGCAAAAAAGGTTTAGTGGCCAGGAGACATTAATACACTTGCTCTCCAAGTTCCTGTGCTTTGGTTAATCACTCCAGCTGAAACCTGTTGATATTGAATGATTTCTGGAACTTTATTATGTGAGTCTTTACAGCACATTTAACAAAGGAGAAATAAATGAGCTCAGTGGCAGGCATATTTCTGTGATGGAAATTGCTTTTCCCTCTGGGATGGGATCCAACGACCACTGAAGTGAGTGAGATTCTTTGCAACAACTCAGTGGGTTTGCTCTGGTTGCTGATGGAGGGACTGTCACCCAGTCACTGATGGCTGAGATACCTTTGCTTTCCTTGTATCCTTGATCACATGTTGGTCCCTGGCAAGAACTGTTGGTGAAAAGCCTGAGCTACTGATCCTAGACTTCTTGGGCATGTAGGGGAACCCAACTGATGTGAGCTGTGCTCAGTAAATTTGATCAAAAACTTCTTCCCTGAGGAACCTCACTATTTACATTGTTGTTCTACACTAAGTTGAACAAAGCAAAATTATTTTTAATGTATTTTTCTTCCCAATGCAGCTGTGATTATTAATTACTAGCACAAAACCAGAGCACAGCCATTAGCTAGGTTTGCTGTATGAGATTACCTAAGGAATCTTCATATCACCTTTGGTTGATCTCAGGTACATCCACCGTAACAAACTGACTCAGACTGGCCTGTTTTGACTGCTCATGCTGACCTTCTCCTTTTATCTGCTCAGGTTGTGCCATTCTTGTACCTACATGCTGAAAAAGTTCTTTGTTAAAGTGGTGAAAACTATTAATGAGACTTGGAAAGGTTCTACTGTCCTGTCCTGTCCTGGCAGGCTGCCCCTCCCAGCTAGTCCAGTGCACAATCTTCTGAGCTCTGAGGAAAAGGGATTCCTCCCACCATTTTCAAGGCATTTGAGTAGAAGCATTACATAATTCATATATTGTTCAAGCCATGTTAATATTGCTCTTTTTCTTGATTACTCCTTATTAAAGTGCTATGTCAGCATATTAGTTTGTTTTCTTTCCCATTAGCCTCCAAGAGCTTGGCTCAGTCCTTTACATATGTTAATACTCTCCTCTGACCAGTTACGGGTCAGTGTGTGAATAATCTTTATGCAGGAAAACCAAACATCCACACACTGCACTCGGAGTCGTACAGGGTCATATTAATGAATTTCATGAGGGGAAGGGCACAGGAAACACTGAGATTTGGTGCCCAGATTGCTCGCTTCCAGCCAAAGCCATTTGATTAATCTTTCTTTTCAACACCAGAGAATGTTCCTTGCACTCTGTTCCTTGTATTCTGGTGGCCAGGGATCCCTCTTCCTTCAGTGAGAAGAGACACACTCATCTGGAGGGAAATTTGCACCTTCAGTGGTTGTACTTGCCTGCTGGAGAAGCCCATCTCTGGCCACTGACCACAGGGGAAGATGAATGGAACCCTTATCACACTCAGCACCTCAGAAGTGCCTGCCATTGCCTTTGGAAGTGACTTCTGAGAGGACTAGAGGTGGCTGTTATGGCTGGAGACTCAAAGATTGGACTTGGTCTGATGCATGAGAAAAGTCAATAATTTCTGTCCATTGAAGAGCTGAAGAAAGCAGCAATGCTGTGCTTTCCTCACTCCTCCCAATGCCCAGGCCTATAAAGTATCCATGTGGGATATGGGAGACTCCCATGAATGATTTTCCTCTGCTTGATGGGACTTGAACTTGCTGTTCCCAAAGAAATGTCCAAACAAAGCTCTCAAAGCCTCTCCCAGACTCTGAAACTTTTAAAGATGTTCCCATTTGTATAAAATAATTAGATTGCCAGTGGAACAGTCCCAGTCTCTCCCCTTCCCAGCTGAAAGCCCTAATAACAGGGTGTAGTGATTCAGGAAACCTGCCCACACAATCTGTGGCTTTTGTTTGAAGGCCTGAGATCTCAAAGCCTACCTGTGCCAAGAACCCTTTCCTGGCTGGGTTACCAGCCCCCACCAGGCTCTGTCCATCAGACAGGGTCTGTTAAGCACACTGGTCCTCCCTCACAACAAAAGCAACATGGACAGCAGCTTGGGACCTCCAGAGAAGTACTTTTCTTGAGGAGGTCACCTTGCTGTGGGCACACCAGGCAGTTCTCCTTAGTGGATGGCACCAGTTAAAGGGAAACCTTGAAAGAGAGGCCTGGGCTGGAAGGAAAGCTTTCCCCTAGATCAGACTCAGAGGAAACTGCCTGGCTCCACAGTTTCATGAGGACAAAAGGATCCTACCAGGAGGGTGGACTTTGTGTGCTCCAGTTCAAATTTGATCTTCAAGCTTGCATTCAGCAAGGCCATGGAGTTTTCAGGACCCTCTGTGCCATAGGTTTGCTGCTGAGGACAGCTTGGTGGGCCATGAAGACTTAGGCCCATTCTGTAGCAAGTATAATATTTCACTCCAAATTATATTTTCCTATTAGAAGTGATATAAATAAACAGTAAATTTTTTTTGTGCAGTCAGTAAGAAGCCCTGTATTTCACCGGCATTTGAACAGGGATTCATTAATGTTCTAGTTATATTTTAACGTGTTTTTCTAAGCATTAAAAAAACCCATTCACTTTGCAGTAAAATATTTTATTTTCTGGTTGGGGGTTTCTATTTTAAACACACACATTGTGTGCGAGTTTATATATTTTTATATACATATGTATACGCATATACATAAAATATATGTGTGTGTGTATGTATTTTCTATAATATAGGCCTGTGTGTGTCTATATTATATTTGGCCTGTATCCACTCTGGCCTGACTGCCCTGAGCTTAGAAACTAAACAGTTTCAGGCTTGGCTGGTGCTGGGATGGGGGACCACCTGGGAACCTGGGTGCTGCAGGGACTGGTTGAGGAGTCGTGGTTAAACACGTGGTGAATTTTAGACCACAAAAACTGCATGAGTGGAAAGACTTCATTTGGCACCATTTTTGCTGTTGAGCTGATGGATGGGAGATTAATTTTTATATATATATATATATTAAAAACCAAAAATCCCTCCTCCCCACGGGTGGGCGTGGTGGCTTAGATGTCTGAACAGCAGAGCCTCCCTACCCTCCGGAGCTTACACTCTGAGGCCTTGAACCTGAAAAAATAAAAACAAATATGCTTAACAGTATGCATGTGAGAACTTGTATAACTATTCACAAGTCTGGAGCCTGGGGGATGCTCTGAGAACCGTGCAGGGAGCCAGAGCAATGCTGGCCCTGGGCATCTGGGGGGGCCCCAGTGAGGAGCAAGCTGTCCCCTGCATTTTGCCTTTCTGGCTTGAGTCTGGTGAGGATGCAACCGGTGCTGGCACTGTGGGGGGAAAGATGAGGCCTTGGAGCTCCTCCTCTTTTAAGGACTGAAGCTGTTTTTTACTTTTTTATATTTATTTTATATATTTACATATGAGTGTGTCTAAAACCCATGGTGTGCAGGTTTCCAACCATCTCATCCCTTTGCAGGCACCGAGGGAGGAGCACTCTGAAGGGGTGAGAACATCATCCCAGGGGGTTTGGCAGGAATTCGAAGGGAGCATTTTGCTTTGGTTTATATCATTCCTGGAGCTGCTTTTTCATTCTCTACAGATAGGAGTGTGCCGACGGTCAAAGGAGCCCAGGGGACACCAGCCCCTGGCTGTGGTACAGCCTTGTCCTGACCAGCCTTTGGGATGCTGCTCATCACCCTGGGGTCACCCTGGGGGTCAGCGGGGTGTGTTTTGGGGATGCCCTCCTGAGCCGGGATGCATCTGCTGCTTCTCGGCGAAACCTTTCGCACAACCCGCTGCCAATGCTGTGACAAGGATGATTTCATAGCAGATAGCTCCCAGCTAGTTATTTATAGCTATACACATAGCAGGGGCCAGCCCCGGTGCTGTGTCTGGCGGGTTTCACCCCCAGCACATCGCCTACAAAGGCCCCCTGACAAAAGCAGAGATATGAATAAGGGCCAAGGATCATTACCTTGGGCAACAAAAGCTGTCCTGGAGAACAAAAATAGCACAGAAAGAGCCCACAAAAGGCAGAAAATCCTTCCTTCCTGCCAGCTCCTCTGCGGGCCTTGCCTCCAGCGCAGGGGAGAGCGAGGGCAGGCGATACCCTGGGCTGGGGAGCTCCAACAAAGAGCCCTCGGCACAGCCCGGCCGTGGCCTACCTTCGCCGTGCCCTGCCCTGAATGCCGCCCCTTTGTGCGGGGACACAATGGAGGAGAACCCCACGGTGACACTGAATGAGTTACAATGCCAACATCTGTGAGACAGTTTCTTTGCCGGGCGATGGGGAAGAGGCAATAAATTCCTGATAGGCTGACTTGGGAGAGCAGTCACCCATGGCAGGGCCGGGGCATGCGGGGATGGAGCCGCCTATTTAGCGCTGCCGCATGTGTCCCCAGCTCCTGCCCGCGCCTGGAAACGGGGGTCAAATGCTGCAGCCCCCTCTGACAAGGCACTGGCCAAAGTCAACAGAGAATTAGGGACAGGCAGCAGCCACCGAGCCATTTAACTCATCTTCTCGCCGTCTGCTCTTTGTTCGCCTTAATGTGAATTGACCCAGCGATTGTTGGACTGTCTAATTCTTCAAGCTGGAGCCTGGATGCCTGTTTTTTGGTTTCTTGTGGGTTTTATTCTGTTTTGTTTTTTGGTTTTTTTGGTTTTTTTTAAATTTTAATGAAATGGCTTTCTCCAGCTGCCTCGTCTCCTCTAAAGGGGTGAAGCGGCCCGCAGGGGTGATAGGAAGTATTGACAGCTGGAAGTTTGAGGAATGTGGGTTGAAATAAAACTGAATCAAGTTAAGTCTGGCCAATGCAGATAGCTGAACTCCCCTGTGCTTGCTCATTAATGTATGTAGCAACCAGAAAATGATATTTTCTATTTAAAAACCAGCTACATGTGACCTTAAAATCGTTTCTCCTCTTAACAGAGCCTATTTCTCTATCTAATGTAGGTTGTGTGGTATCACTCAGTGACTCCTGTGGCCAGGCCATTCCACCTGGCCGAGATACATCAGGTCTTTAATAAGAATGTAGAATTTCAGCTTTGGGCTGAGATAGTGTTTTCTTTTCCTGCCAGATGTCCAGCTATTTTTTTATCAAAGATGAGTTGCCTACTAAAAATAAGCCCTGGCATTTACATTCCCCAGTTTCCTGAAGATCTTGTAAAGAGCACAGAAGTGCTGATTAACTATCCTGCTGCTAATTAATTATCAGACTTTTAAGAGGCCGTGGATATCCATACAGCAGCATGATCCCATGTATTTTTAAACATTCTTTCTTCTACATTTATACATCATCCTCTTGGGACTACTCCCCATCTGACTTGGGAAGCGTTACAACTTTCAGCTCTTGTTTTTTGCAAAGACCAATATTGTTTTTAATGGTTGAACCTGTATAAACTTGTGGGAGAGCTAAAGGAAGTTTCCCTTCTGAATTCAAATGTCAGTATCTAGTGATGTGCAAAACTGTTTTTGGTAAAGTTCCTCTCCAGTCAATACACTATCTCATGTTAATTATTATAATTTGACCTAAAACTGTTACCTGTTCTGGAAACTCTCTCAGATTGAAGGGAAATCCTCTGAGTTCTTAATCCCTCAGCCTGCCATCTAAAACCAACTAAAAGCTGATTCATCTGTCTTTTGATCTTTTCTCTCTGAGACTATAATAAAACTGCTGATCCATGATACCCTCAATTTGTCAGCAAAAACACTGCATATTTGTTTATTTGTTGTTATATGGATCTTTAATTCAGCTTGGTCTCCCTAAATCTTGTATCTCCTAGGAAAGAGGCAAAAAAAGAATTGCAGAGGATCCAAAAATAAAAATCCTTTCTTAAAAGTCATTTGATAGAGTTACAGCCAGTAGGACCAGGAGGGCCCATTAGATCATCCAGTCTCATCCCCTATAAAATACAGAGGTCACAGAACTTCATCCGTTTACTTTTGTATTAAACTCAATACTTCGTGTTTCACTGAATTGTATCTTTCAGAAAAGCATGCAGTTTTAATGTTAACATGGAAAGAGAGACATAATCCCTCCAGGTAAAAGGCTGAGCATGCACAGAAAATGGGGATGAAAAAAGAAATAACCCCTCCATTCCCTTCTATTAATACGACAATTTATTTAATATATATTTTGTCTTCTTTCATCTAGTGTCCATAAAACCTTCTGAAATGTGACTTCTTTAATTTCCTTTGACAAATTATTCCATTATTAAGGAAATTCTGGAAACAGCAGCTGATATTCAGACTAAATGAGTTATATTTCATTCCATTTCCTTAAAATGGCCATATTGGTTGTTATTATTCTCATTTTATTGCATGAGTGCTTATATTTTCCAGTCAGGAACAGTGATCTCCAGTACTGTAGTGAAATTATGGAATTATGGTCCTCCACAGGAGTTGCAGCCCCGCTGCACAGCAAAGGATAAAGATGATCCTTGCTTTAAACAACTCGTGCTGCATCATTTTCTTGTTCAGCCCCTGTAAATTTCCTTTGCCTTGTCAGCAATGAGACCTTCAATCTGCCTGCTTTCTTTCCACCATGTAGACACTGGAAAGAACTGAGCCACAGAGGCCACAGAGTCTTAAGAGGTTGCTCAGTTTTACTCTGGGAGGTACAATTTGCTCAGATATGCCCTACAAGGCTCATCCTGCACCTGGGATAGCTTGGTGTGATAACAGGGTTTGCCCCTTCTCGTGCCCCAAAGTGGTGGACAAGGTATTTTGCTTTGACACAGAGCCACAGAGATGACACACTGGCTTTGACTTGCCCTCTCCACATATTTAAATCTGTCCCTACATGGCTCCTTCCCCTGCTTGTCCCAGGGGAAGGAGCTCCTGTTGCCTGCTTGTGTCACTGGACTTCTGGAGAACCAATGTGACCTCCTGTGTGGGACTGGTGTTTGGGCTGAGTAACTCAACCCACTGGGACAGGGGGTCTAGAGGGTTTAGAATTTAACACCAAGGACTGTGGTGTGAAGCTCACCCTTTGTATGGTGCATTTAAGCTAAATTCTTGAAAACAGGTGCTCTCTTCTACTGAGAATATATTCAGTGTGTTTCAGGCTGCCTGGACATGCTGAGCTAATGCAGGAGAGTCAGAGTGTCTCATCATGCTTGGGAGGGAGGTGGTGTTGGTCTTCTTCATCATGAATGTATTGATATTGATTGTTCTATCTGTGCTCAGACTCAGATCTCCCTCTTCTGTAGGATCCTGCATGTTGGCCTGGATCCATGGCTGATCTTGCACTGCTGTGTTCTTTCATCTGGGCTCAAGTTGATGGTGTGATCCTCCTGTACCGTTCCTCCAAAACTCCTGAGAACTTCTCTTATGAGAAGAAAAAGCAATTTTGGCTCAGAGGTAACCACAGACTTTTTTCTCCTGTCCTTCACAGTGTCACCAGTGTCCTGTCCAGAGCTCTCAGGGGATGCTCTTGCCAGCTGTGGGCAGAGGAAAGCCAGCATGTCCAGCCTGGCCCTGCACTGCTGGTCCCCATGGCCACCCTGCTGTGCCTCTGCAGTGACAGTGCTGCCACTGCAGCTGTTTGAATTGGCCCTCCACAGTCCCAGGAAGAAGGGTTTCCTTTGGAAGTGGTTTCATTTGCTTCTGAAAACTACTTTTTACTCCTAAAAGCAGTGGAAATCAGACCTGTTTAAAAGGGTTAAGTACCAAGTGCACTCACTGCCTACTCTTTGAAAATTGCTCTATGCATTACGTTTACAAAATATTTTGTGGGACTTTGGTGTCTGTCCAAGTCATTCCATTAAAACCACCGTAGGAAGGATTTGATGGTGTCATGTATTTTCTAAAGGGCTGATTTTTAAAACTATTTTGATTTTCCTTTTCTTCAGGGCTGAGTGCTGCAGTCAGGAGGCTGCAGACAGCTCTTCCTTTCCTGTTCTCATTTGTGGTGGTCACTTGGAACTTCTTGGCTGCAAAGATGTCTTGACTCCTGTGCTGGAGGTTTCTCCTTTAGGCTTTTCCTCAGGATAGTGGTTGAGGCAGCTCATGGAAGCAATGTGTTTGAATTCCCTCATGCTGTGGAAGCAGCTAAATCCCAGTTTTTTATTTCTTGGCATGGTGCCGTGGCTACCATGGTGTTGAGAGCTTCCCTTGGGATGTGTTTTTGGTGAAGGTGCCAGTGGCTGCTGCACATCATGTTAGCACACCACATTCAATTGGCCCTGACATTTCATGCTGTTAGAATTCCCTCCTCCAGGAACTTGTGCATCCCAAATGGATTTGTGCAGGAAATTGTTTTTTCCTGTTTTATCCAGTGAGGAGGTAGCTCTGGGCATGCACAGTAACAGAACTTTGATCACCCTCTTAAATACAATGAAAATCTAATTGATTTCAGCAAATATTTTTTCATCAAATAGGAAATTAAAAACAAGTTGTACCTTCAGAGTCACCCCCTTGTTAATCCAATATTGTGGCAACACAATTACAGCTGCCCCAGTGCGGGGTCAGCACAGCAGGATCCGGATACTCGTGGCATTGGGGATGGAGAGAAGGCTTAGGAAACCTGGCAGTGCTGTGCAGCAAAACAGTGAGGGCTGCAATGCTTTTGCTTGGGAAACTGTGAGATAATGTGCAGACCTGGAGGGACAAGCTGAACTGAAAGCTGCCTTGATGGTAATTAGTGCTGTGCTAATAATCAGAGGACCATCAGGACTAATATTCTCATAGTTCTGCTCAGTTTGTACTTGAGTTAAATGTTTCTTCTTGCGTCTGTGGGTTGGGATGTATCTCTAGAAATCTGTCCTGGATGCTGGGGCATTGATTTAAGCCATTTATTACTTGTTAATTATTCAGACCTCAATAATGTGTTTAATAATCCCCTGTTTGATGTGTTACACTGGATTTGTTGTGGTGGGAGTGGAACCATGGGAAACAAAACAGAAATCAGAGTATCCTAGCTCACATTGTCTTTGCTGCTTTTAGATATCTCTGTGCCTTAGGTTTATACCCATCTTTTAATACCAAAGAGAGAGATAGCTCAAAATATACCAAATCTGGTTTCAAGCAGCAAGTTGAGAGCTGGTTTGGGTATCTGGGCAAGTTTGCACAGGGGGAGTGTGGATCCAAGGTAGGAAAGCTGTTTTCTTGGAACACTATCATGAAAATAAATATATTTGAGTTCCTCAGGGATCAGATTAACTGATCCCTTGTTCCAAATTAAGTAGAATTTGTACATTTCCCTTGCCTTTTTATTGTGTCTCTTCGGGGCTGTATCAGCAGCTGCTTGGGTAAGTTCCAAGTGAGTGGGGCTATGAACAGAGAAAATGCAGCCAAGCTAACCCTGTGCTTGAAGGTCTGCTATGGATTTTGGTGGGGCACATGAAGATGCCTGGGCTGGGTTTTGCTGTGATTGTGTAGCATCCAAAATGCCATCTTGGATGTCAAAGGGGCTATAGCAGCAGGATTTGGCAGAGACCAGTTTGAGCTCTTGTGGGGTGACCCCTTTCCTCTCTGCCTCTGGGTCTGGCTCCTGTAGTGGTCCCACTGCTACAGAACTCAGTGGGACCCACAGTAACACCAGCCTCAGGAATCCTAATGCAGAAAGATCTCCATGTGGCCCACCTCAAACAGGATCCTCAGACTCTGCTTGGGGAAGGTGTAAAAATGTTGGCAGCTGTGAACTCTTCAATCCCTTGGCTTTAAAAATGCTCCCATTAGAGGATAGCTGTTTTCTTTCTCCTACCCAAAGTACTGCAGCACTCAGCTGCCTCCAGAGATGTTCCACCTCCCTCTCCTTTTTAGTTCAGCCATTCTCCTCCTCCAGGGCTTGTCCAGACTTGGCACAAAGGTGCTAACACACTTGTACTGACATATTTCCAAATGAAAGATGACATATTTTCAACTGAGCAGCTTTATCTTTTCCTTCTAACACCTGCTAAAAAGCAGCTCCTTCTGTCCACACTGGGATTTGAAAACCTGCTTGTTCAAATATTTTAGCTGACACATTTCAGAAATGCTCTTTTTCTTGCCATCAGACTAGGCAGTGCACTGTGGGCTGTGTTCCCTCCCCACCTGGGAACGGGGCTCACAACAGAGCCTGGCTGATTTGAATAGTGCAGGATCAAGTTCAAAAAGAGTGAAAAGTCCTGTTTGCTTTCACTTAGCATCTGGGCTGGGGTGGGAGAGAAAAACTTCACAAGCAAGGCCTTTAGCTGCAAACACACTGACCTCCTGCAATTTAACACCTCTGAACTTCCAAATGCTGAACTTCCAAATGAAAACAATTTGCCCTGACATCCATCTTCCTCTTCTACTCTTTTCAGATAGTGCCTTCAGCTTTGACTCATTCCTCCTTGCCCATCTAAGAGTATCTAAACTTAATCAGAAAGGTGATTATTTCTTTATTTTCAAGGAAACTGGCATCAGGTATCTCTGGCAAGGTGCACTGCCTCCCAGGCCAATTGGATTGAACTCCTTCCTCCTGCTTTGTGAGTCAGGTCAGGTCAGGATTACCTGAGTCTCATCCCAAAAATCCTCCAACCACATCCACAGGTGGAACTGCTTGTGTAAGTAAAGGAAGAGCTGTGGGAGTGGTGACTGCAGGGCTGGGCTCAGGAGTTTCAGGCCTTTTGGGTAAGGAGTCATGGTTCTCTGTTTTCCTCACTCACACAGGAGCCAACCAGAAGAACAGCTCTGCTAACAAAAGGGATGAGTTAAGGCTCAGTAATGATGTCCTGTCTGGGCTGAATCCCCTTGAAGTGAGCTCACTGGCAGCCCTCAGATGATCATGTTTTATATATCAGGTCCCTTCTTGGGAACAAGGAACCAGCCCAATGTGGAGGAGATTGGAAGAGTCCTGCCATTAGCTTAGGAAATTAATAACAAGGCCTTCACGATGCATAAGGAATGTAAAACATAATGGGCAGGGCTATGTCAAGATTTATTTCAGGGAAAAATCTGGTAGAACCTTGTGCAGGGTCTCAGATTTAGCAGCACAACCTCTTACCTTGTCCCCACCCCTGCCATGCCCCAGCCCACCTCTCCCCAGGCCTTGCTTTGCCAGCCTGGAGCTCCACAACACCTGGTTTGGTGGGAGCTCTGCTGAGGATGGAAGCTGGGAGGGGAACACAGCCAATGGGGAGTCACATTCATAGAATCTTAGAATGGCTTGGGCTGGAAGGGAGCTTAAAGCTTGTCCTGTTCTAACCCACCTGCATAGGCAGGGACACTTTCACTAGGCCAGGCTGCTCAGAATCCCATCTAATGTGACCTTGAAGACTTCCAGGAATGGGGGTTTCACAGGCCTCAGGGAAGGTGATGAATGGTGGGGCCAGGTGGGGTTAGCTGTCACTTAGCACTGCCAGAAGACAAGAAATCTGGTGAACACTCCTTCCTTAAGGCCATGCTTTGTACCCATGTGTTCGGTGGTGGAATATAAAGCATTCAATGTGTTTAATCTAGACAGGGGGCTTTGCTTCCCAGTATATTTCCTTGAAGATATTAGTGTTCAATAGTATTAACAGGGGAAGGAATGAGGGGGAAATCCTCTATAACTTACAACTGCAGTGAGAATTAACTGGCATTGGCTGGGTTCATTGGTTTTCTAACATTGTCCCCTACAGCTACTGATGTAAGCAGATAACTCTGTTTGTTTCAGCTTTCACACCTTCAAAGATAGTTTTCATTTTGCACAGGAGCAGGATAGAACTCTTTTTAGAGTGGTGTCCTAAAATTGAATTTTTAAACATTACTGGGTTTGGGTCAAGAAATTAATTTAAAGAAATCTACACCATGCCATTACATTCCTCTAAGATATAGATTACTCCAGCTTCCAGAAAATCTTCCCCAAATACATTTTCAAGCCCAAATGTCTTCACAGGATGGCTGTGCTTTGATGTGGTGACACATTTTGAGAAACTGAAAATTTTCAGAGTGTTTCCCTTGCTGCCTTGAAGTCCTCTGTACACAATATTTGAGATCTCACATCACAAACCTCTATTTCTAACAAATTTATCCATGGCTCAGCAATCCCAGTAAAGGTCCTTGGGTACATCCCCTCACTAATTCCCTCATTAAGAAACTGAACTTTTTCTCCTAAATATATATGTACGGCTGTAAGTCGACTTTAGCTATTAAAAGCAGATCTATTCACAGAGCAGATGCATTTTTCAAACAGATTAATCTTAGGGGAATGATTGTGTTCACATCAATGGAGCTAAGCCATCCTGTCCCCATAGACCCTTGTTTTAAAATGAAGTAATGAAAATGGGTGACACAAATGATAATTACCTGATGATTTTCATTGCCCTGAGCTCACTGGTTGTTCTGTGTGTTTTGTGATCAAAGTGAGGCATGGATGGGAATGGTTTGCTGTTCCTCATGTACATTCCTCTCGTGGTTCCTGTGCTCCATTGGTTAGTTGCAATTGCATCTTTGACTATTCGCACGTCATTTCAGATTTGGATGTAGCTACAAGTTTTTATTTGATGTGAGAAAGAACAGTAATCATAGTGCTTGGAAGCAAAAGGCACTGTTTGTTTTCTGATGCTCACAGGGATTCCTGTTTTGCAGCTACAACGTGCATATTTCATATGTGTGTAGACAGCTCCTGTCAATTACCGTGAATTACAGCTCCAGAAGCGTTCCTTCACCATAAACCTGCACTACATTAACTCCTGAGTTTCAACCCCTGCCAGTGGCAAATTCATTATGATGCAGATAGAAATAATTTTGAAACTTATGACTGGAAAGACTTTTCTCTTATGGGAGTGCTGTTTCTGGTGCTGGGGGACACTTTGCATATCAGATTCAGGCTGCAAGCTCCTCCTGAAGCATGTGGCTTCTTGCCTCCCATTCTGTTCCCAGCTAGAGAGGGAAAATCCCTGGTCCTGGTGTGGCAACAGTGGCACAGGCTGGTAAAGCTGGCCTCTCCGTGTGTATGGAGAGCCCCTTCCATCACAGCCCAGGATCCCCTCACAAGAGAACCCAAGAGCCCATCCAAGGACAATCCAGGAGCTCATTTAGGACAAATATCCAGCTTACCTGTCTCCTTCCTCCCTGCTCTGCCCCAGGCTATGTGGCCTCCTGTCCCTTCCTGCCATTTGGGCCTTGCCAGCCCTCTCTCTGAGCTGTTCACTGCTAGCCCAGCAGGCTTTCAGAGGTAGATTAGTCTTCTGCTGGTCAAGTGCATTGAGCAGGATCATGGAATAGTCTGTGTGTGGCTAGGAGGTGGGAGATGGGATAAGGGGTTTTGTGACCCCCCAGGATTTCAAAGATCATGGGTTAAATTTGCTTTGTCTTCTAGCATTGCAGGCTGGGATCTCTGGTCTCCTGAGAACTCTGAAGACCTGTTGGTAACATTTGGTACGTATCAGGGGGGAAAGATTTGCAGGTGTAAACAAGAGTTAATCTTAGAGAGCAAAGGGAGATGATTGCCTGCAGGGGCTGTATCCATGCAGTAACTCACCAGCTCATGTCTCTTAATAGCAAGGAATGCAGGGTTTGCTTATGTTTACAGGCAGAAAGAGTGGAGAGAACTCTTCTTTTTTTGGGTCCACAGACTGAATGCCATGTGTAGGTATTTAGGCAGTGTCAGGCACTCACCTGTGGAGAACAAATGGATATCAGGTGGGGGTCCTGAAGTGATGATCAGCTGAGCTTCTGTCTCTACTCTGCTGCTGACCCTTTTAGAGTATTTTATTAAATTTTGCCTGTGTTTCAATTACCACCTTTGAAGCTAAGGTGAGGAAAAGCACTGATCCAGGCACAGCTTTGCAGTGCACAGATCTGCTTAGGGCATCCATGAAAGCACCTGGGCTGGCAGATAAAGCAAAAGTTGAGATGCTGGCTAGAAATTTCTGCTGACTGTGAGGAAAAGGTAACTTCTGCCACATGGACTTTTCAGGCTGTTGACCCAAGTTCTTTGCAACACCATCTCTCTGGCTTTTCTGAAGCCAGGGCAAATCCTTCTGAATCTGATCTTTTGACTTCCACGTTTGCTTCCATTGTAGAGTTTTCCTAGGCAGCTGAGTAAGAGTCAGTCAGCCAGAGGAGCCACACCAGCTGCTCCATACCACTATGTCAATGCAAAGCAAACCAGAAAAACTGGCTAAGCTGCTAAAGGAAAGAGTTTCCATGGGCTGGGGAATCCTCTGGTGGGGCAGAGTCAGTCAGGACAATTCCCTCTGCCAGCACGTGGACAGGATTACAGATGGGTAAGGAGCCAGTAATGCCTTTATCCTGATGCATGACAGGTGAACTTGTGTAGGTGCAGTTCAGATGATGACAGGAGTCTTTAGAGACTTTGGTGGTGGTCTGTGTATTGACTGAGTCTGTAGCTCACCAGGTGAAGCCTAAATGAATTTGATGCCCACAGGTTGATTCTCCAGTGCTGCTCTGATGCTGCTGTACTGACTGGCCTCTGCTGACTGCTTCTGTGGCTGAAGAATAATTTCTTAGCTGCAATAAAGCACTCTTGTAGCTTTTACATCTCCCAGGTGGATTGCAGGGTGGGTGTGTGTAATTTAGACCTAACAGGTGCTTTTCACTGGGTGTGTGTAGGGAATAAAGAGCAGATTGAGGAAATGTCTTACAGTCACAGCAAGGTTTGTTATCTCCTTCTGACCAAGCAAATATTCCTGAGTGTGTACTATATTCAGCTGCATCATTTGCACCTCATCTATTACCTGTTTTCACAGGTAGAGTGTCTGTAATCACTGGACGGGGAGTGTGTGCTTTTCAAGTGAGTAACATGAGACAGCATTTGCAACTTTACAGCATCAGCTTTGGGAAAGCAGTTTGGTGGGGACTGGGGTGCACACAGTGCCCCCAGGGCTGGGGAAGTACGCAGGGAGGAGAGTTGTGCCTACGAGCACAGTTGTGGTATTCGCATAGGCATAGCCTGCTTTGGTGTCCAATAAGCCCTTTGCAGGGTGTGTGCATTGCTAATTTATCTGGAAAACAGCCTCCAGAAATTCCCAAGACAGTCTGGAGTGCTCAGTTCTGTGGAATTTTCCTGGGACTGTGAAGAACTCCTGCTGATGCTGGTACCATTGCAAAGAACTGCCCCTGCTGTCAGAGGCTCCTGCTGATGTATGTGTTGGCTCAGCCCACGCATTTATAACCTCAGAAAGATTTTCATTTACTCAGTGGCCACCAAAACTGTTCCTTTGCTATGGCTTGTCTGTGGGAGACTGCCTTGTGTTGGAAAGGATATTATCTGACATGCCTTTACTAGCACCATGTTAAATGCTGCTTTGCCCAGCTGTCCTTGCTGCTGCCAGAGGCAAAGTAAAATTGAATATTGTGGTGGTGTTGATCTAATCATGCTAACGAATATATTTGCTAAGATGAACTTTTCCAAGTTGAACTTTTCCACTGTAGACATAATCTGTAGTTCCAGACAAACCAAGAGTACATAAATGAGTCATCTCTAGCTGGTGTCTGTGCTCAGTGTGGTTGTAACTAGCAGCTGCTTCCACAGAGATGTTTGTTAGAGAGGAGAGCATTGGCCCATTTACCTCAACAGCACTGTTGGTGGGAAAGATGGGGGAACGTGGAGGAAAACTTACTGCTCCCTCAATTTCTTTTCCAGCATCAGGGCAGGTGGGATACAGGCATTAGGAAGATGGTGAAAGCCATTGTAGGCACAAAATAAGGAGCTGAGAAGAGTGCTCTTGCCCTTTCATTGGTGGTTTTTGCTGGCCTGACTCTGTGCAATGCATACACTTCTAAGGAATTTAGTAAATCTATCTTGAGCCAGGAAAGTGGATTTTGAAAATTGTTTCACCAAACTCTAAGGCCAAGACATGCACAAGGGCCATGACTTCATCTGGAGAATGGGAGCAGTTATCACTTGGTCAACCCAGTTCATGGCTGAAATATTAGCATTCCCCAGGATGGAGAAGTGGTGGCTGCCCATTCTGTGGGTAACCTGATCTCATGAGTGGCATCTCTGGTCATGGCAGAGGGGTTTGGAACTTTATGATGATCTTTAAGGTCTCTTTCAATCAAAACTATTCTGGGATTTTGGATTATTGGTACAAGGGAGGCCAGAGAGATCCATGTGTAACCGCCCATTTAATGTTACAGAAATATTAAGAATTTTAAGCATGACAGAGATGGAGCTTGAACTGGATTCAAACAACTCTAACAGTTGTTCACTCTTAACTTTCTCCTGCAAGCCAAAGGCAGCACATCACTTCCTGTGGGAACCACTTGAGAGAGTCTCAGGGAAGTGTGGCTGGTACGATGCGTGGCTCTGGGAGTGATTGCAGGGCTTCCCTGCACACAGAGCTCTTCCAGGGCAGGCCTTGTGATCACAAAGGACTTTTCATGGGACGATCTGGAATCTGAGGGAGGAACACATTCACTCAGCTTCAGGCAATGACCTGGAGCATTTTAGGAGCTGAAGATGATGAAACTGTGAGTGAGGCAGTCCAGCAAGATCTGAGGTGCCGCCATTGCTTATGCCTGGGTGCACTAGTTGGTAGGAGACTGGAGGCAAATTTAAATAAAAACACAGTGTGCAATTATGAGAGATTAAATCAAGCTGGGTTTTCTGAAGCTGCAGGAGTGAAGGGAAGAAGTACACAGCTGCAGTTTGAGTAGGTGCAGAAACTCTGTCCACCAAACCTCCCTGACACTGAGCTTCTCACCAGAGGCAGCTCTTGAGTAACCAGCCAAAGGTGGCTCAAGAAATGACCCCTTTATCTTAACTCTTGGACCAGGTGGGTAACTCTGCAAAGGACTAGGTAAAAGGGTTTGTGGAGATTTCAGTAGAGGGGTGTGGAGGTCAGAGCTGACTTCTGGAGAATTTGTGCTCATTTCCTTTCTTTGGTGCACAGTTTTGATCTCAGCCTGTGCCACAGCAGTCATTTAGAGGTGAGGGGTTGGGTGCCATATGCTTAAACAAAATAGTACTTAAATAAAATAGTGAGACTAAAACCAAGAAGCCCAGGAAAGGCTTTTTGCCCGTGTCTGCTCAGAGACTGTTGTTTGCAGCCCAGGGAGAAGAGCACACAGGATCTCCAATCTCAGAATGAAGCTCCGAAGAACAACCATCCAATCATAGAATCATTTAGATTGTAAAAGATATTTAAGGTCATCAGGTCCAACCATTAATGCAGACCTGCCTATGCCACCACCAAACCACATCCCTAAGGGCCACATCTGCACATCTTTTAAATACCTCCAGGTATTTAAATACCTGCAGGAATGGTGGCTGCACCACTTCACTGGGCAGCTTGTTCCTATGCAAGAGCGCAGGGTCATTAAAGAGAACTTTAAGCAATAAAAGACAAAGTATTACTCATTTTCATATGGCTGAAGATTAAGTGTGACTGAAATAGCACCTCTCACAGAGGTCTTAGTAGCCAGTCATGACCACAAATCTAAAAAACTGTTCTACTTAAAACAACATCATTGTCAGAGAGAAGGAAAGAGGTAGAAGTAGATTCAGAACTGAAACATTATCTAGTTTTGGAAAAAATACAGATATTTTTATGTCTCAAGGTCGTCTTAAAAAATACTTTTACATTATCTTAAATGTGAGTGAAGGGCAGAATTGGTAACTGTCACCTTTGCTTCCTTTCTTTGAGACCTTAGGTACTGGGGTTGTGACCCTACATGGTGTTTAGGTGATGGGAAGAAAAGCTGTCAACATCTCTTGGAAAGTAGCCTCCAAATTAAACAATGAAAATTAAAAAAAAGGTGTCCAACTGGTGACTTAGAGTGTAAAGTAATCAGAATTAAAAGTTTGAGCTGGAATTGTGAATGTGTGGGTCTATTAGCATAGAAAATTGCTGTAAACCCCATACCCTGCATTTGTCTGGCACAGCAGTGTCTTCTGCCATGCCCATTGAAGCAGGACTCCTTGTCTTCCATGGAAATTCATTCTGGTGTCAGGGATGGATCACCACCAGGCAGAACTGTCCTAGTTGGCCAGACAGCCCATTTCACAAAAGCCAAGGTGGAAGCCCAGCTAGAAATCCCCTGGGGTCTCCCTGACCATGGATTCACACAGGAAGATGCAGTTCCCAGGGTGCTCTACATCTACACAGTCCAGTATTGACCTGGGTTAATTACAATAAATGCTCTTGGAAGCATATTACTGAGAGGGAATGGCAGGTATTTCCCCTTAACTGAGTTAAACTCCTTTCCTTTTGCAAACCGTTTCCCAAAGTACAACAGTGTTAGTTTGCTCCTCTTCATCCTGCAGTGAGAATAATTTATGTGGAACGTGCTTTCCCTCCTGTTAAATACTTTTTTCAAGTGTGTACATTGCTGCTGGCAAAAAGCAGCCAGACTTGTAGAAAGAAAAATTTCTGAAGAATGTGTGGGGTGTTTGGGTGGAGCACAAATGAGCAGATGTTCCCACAGAACAACAGGGTTTTATGGTAAATGAGCAGAGGTAAAGCCCTGGCTCCAGGGCAGCTGGATGCTTTAGATGTGCTCCAGTGTAAGAGCCACAGATGCAGCAGGACTGCAGGAAAAATGACTGCTGGGATGTGACTGAACCCTTGAAATGCTGCGTCTGGGCGTTTCCTGCTGACAGAGATTATTGGGATGGTTGGATGTGGGATTACTGGGATAATCTGTGTCCGGCTCACAGCCACCCTCAATTGACAATGTTTGACTTTCTGAAGCAAGTTATTAATGTGAGGTTTTATGTCAAGCAGAAGAATGCCTGTAAGAAATTTCAAACCTGAGCATTTGAAGATGGGCCATCTAAATCCACATTACTTGGAGAAAGTAAAATGCCACTTTTTTGGCTTGTAATTACTTAATTTTTGTAAGTAAATGACTAAAAAAATTATGAAATATCTCTTTCACCTCACCCAAGCAAGGTCCAGAAGCCCAGAACTGAATCCTCCACTCCATGCCAGCATGGTCCCCATGCCCCAGTTCCTAGGGGTACTGCTGCAATGTGATCAGATAGTTAACAAAACTATTGCTTTAATTTGCAAAATATTGAATCTCTCAGCCCTTCTGAAAATATGTGCCTTAGCTTCAGTGTCTGTGAACTATGGTAATTAGCTGTAGAAACTCATCTTTCAAGTTTGACACCTTTGGCACCATCCTAAAAGATTACTCAGAGAAAGGAAAAGCCCCTCCAGTGCCTCCACTTGTCACTGGACCCTGCCTACATCTGTGTTCCTGGGTGCTGCCAACTCACCCTGTTCCTTGAGCTTGCATTGCCCTACTAAATACTCCATTAAATTTGCCAAAGTCTTTCTTTTCCAGCACCTGTAAGATGTGAAAACAGAGAACTTAACAATTATCCTAAATGTTTCTCTGATTTTCTGATAATAATTTATTTTCTGCTGAAATTCTCACTCTCCGCACATTACATGCCCCACCCCAAATCTGCAGCATTGGTGCCTGAACTTCAAGGTACCCAAGATGAATGGTGTGAGCTGTGCTTCTGGAGTGTTACTGAGAGCTTGGTGATATCTGATTTCCTCTTTCTCGTTTGTATCTTGCTCATGCGTGCATTCTGCACAGAAATTTGGCAAATGTTTAGCTGGCCTAAATTGAGATGTTGCACCTCATCTGATATTTAATGTGAACCATTCACACCTTTGAGGCTGGAATTAAGTGTCAAGTTTCAGTCGCTGTAATTAGCAGTTGCTTGAAATGATAGTTAAATCCATTTTCTGAGCCAAACATATCACTCAGATACTGAGGAAAGAAAAATAAACACAGATCAGAATTAGATTTGATCATTAGGAATTACATGCAAAATAAACTGGAAATTTTGAAGGGCAAAGAGGTGTTGAAGCTTGTCCCTTTATAGTCACAGATTCTTATTTCTCAGGGGGATAAGAAAGCTGTGTTATAAGCCATGGGACAACTGTGCTTGCCCTGTCAGTCTTGTGCAGCTGAATCCTGAGGGATGATGTGGACTTTGCAAGGGAGTAACTGCAGGAACATTTTCAGGTGATCCTGTGCTTTTAGAAAGGGGCTGTTGCCTTGATATGAGTCAGCTGTGAGGATCATCCCAGATCAGAACCACAACACAGCCAATTCCTAAGTGAAGAATGAAGTCTCAAATTAAAGTTTTGACTTTTTTCTTTTTTTTTTTTTTTTTTTTCCCTTTGCAGGATAATCACAGGTTGACTTGTCACTGAACAACCCCAGCCACGGCATATTTCACGGGTCTTGGTTATTGCAAGGAGTCACAGCAAGATGCAAAACCTCCCTGGAGGTGTTTAAAAGGCATGTGGCACTTGGGAACATGGTCTAGTGGTGGGCACAGTGATACTGGGCTAACTGGTGGAGCCAATCATCTTAAAGCTCTTTTCCATTCTCAGTGATACTGTGATGACCAACACTTAAATAGCAGGAGGCAAGATTGCACCTGAGCATTCACCCCTAATGCTGCATTGCTTGACTGCTTCATTTCTCAACTTCAGTGTTGCATAAACAACTTTTTCTGCCCTGTTCTACATGCTCACACATGCACAGAGGCCTTGCTTCTCCAGTCTCTCCCACACAAGCAAACCTCTATTGGCTTTGCTGGAAATTTTGCCTAATGCCTGAAATGATGGTGCATTACAGGGTTCCTTGAGGTTTACTGTAATAATGAGGATGTGCTTCCCTTTTGGAGAGCTGCCCACTCTCCTTGGCTCATACAGTTTGTACATTCTTCTCTGTTCATAAAATCCACGGGACTCACTGATCTGGGCAATGCAAATATGAGTTTGTACCCCTGACGTGAGGATTGTGATGCATTCAGGAAAATGAACTAGCTGTTGATCAGCCAACCAAAATTATTTTGGATTCTGTAACCTCAGAGCAACCCCTTTTGCCAGTAATTTCTTGCCCTTTCTCTACCTTGTAAAAATTTCTTAAATTTAACTTTTGAGTACAAGCCTCGGAAAAATCATGCCAACAGCACTCTGTAAGGTTGTAATGAATAAAGCACTTACCTTTCTGTTTTCTGAATATCCAGTAACAGCCTTGCTTTTGCAAACTCAATTCCTGAAAATGTCATTAAAATCATTCTGAAAGAGTGAAAATTGATAGTGGAGTTCTGCATTAAATGAACTTGGTATCCAAAGGCTTTCACTGGCTCGGGTGTCTTGACTCCTTTTAACTTTTTTTAAAAGAGAAAAAAAAAGTGATCATCACAAATAAATAATTACTTAGGATAAAACAAGAGTGTGCATGTATCTCCTATGCTCTGAGACCTCTTTGATGAAAAATCTCATCACAAGTAATTAACAATTAGGGGGCACAAGTGGAGGTGGAAGGAACTGCATCTAGAATGTTTCAGCCCATCTGAGACTTTTTCCAGCTTAAGGCGGAATTAGTCTTAGTGGTAAACATTGGTAAAACTGGTAAGCAATACTAAAAGCATCCATTTCCCCAGAATTTTTACCTGACAACAGAACTGTTCCTAGGCTGAAATTGTACCTAGCCAGCATATGGATTTCACTATATATTAATTACAATGTATTTGTTAATAGCAGGAAAAAAACACTTGAGGAGAAAAGAGGAGTGATGCCCAGCTAGCAGAGCTCCAGGTATACCCTCCTGCCCTCTGCACAGACATTGACCTGAGCAGAAACACTAATTTTCTGCTATTATTATGTTGCAGGAGGTCCAACTCCACTCATCCATCATAAACCTCTTTGCTCAGCCTGTACAAGGAGAGATGGGAGCTCCTTTGCCTTCCTCCCTTGCAGCCTGGAGCCAGCAGCCCTGTCTGCATCTTGGTGTTGGTTCAGCATCAGACTCACAAACTGTGTTGCATTTATCTACCCTTTTTTAATTACTATTGTTTTTATTATTATTATTTTTATTTTTAACCTAATAGTCATTGTGCTATCCAGGAGCCAGATATGGCAGTTTCAGACTTTGGTGATTGCTTTGCCAGATGGAAATCTCTGGTCATCAAGGCTTTATTGCACATCCTCTCCTCTCTCTTGAGCTATTTGGAAGATGGTAAAACTTGCGAAAGTATTATCTGATTTTTATGTGTTTTTGTCGTGTGAATATTTCTTTGGGTAGTTTGTGAAGGGCTTTTTGTCAGATGATTTTTATTATTTGGATGTTTATACACCCCAGGCTGAAGCAATAAGGGTTGTTCTGAATGGAATGGCTTGTTTGAAGAGGGAGACTCTGCATGGTCTCATCAAGATGGTCCAGGTGTTCTCCCAGAGTTTGACCATAAATGCCTTTGGGAGGTACTTGCAGAGGTTTTGCATGTGCAAACCATAAACCTCTGACAGAAGCATTCCATAGGAATGCATATGCTCATGAGGGCATTTCCACAAAAGCATTTTACAATACCAGATCAAAAAGGCCTAAACTTTACCTCTTTCATCTCTTGTGTAGGTTAGAGTTGGCTGTATGGTGTCTGTCCAGGGAAGAATATCACCAGATATTTGCATTACATCTATAATAAGAGCTCTGAGATGACTTTCAGACTACAACAGCTTCGAAATTCTCACATGCAGGCTGTAAATGAGTGGCCCTTTCTGACAGCAGCACATTCCCAGTGTGTGAACTCATAAGTAACTGGAAAGGAAACCATCTGACAGCTTGGAACTTTCCCTCCTTTTATCACAATGACTCAGCTTTCGCCATCCCTGTGCCCATGTCTGTTCTTCTCCTTTGGTTTCCATATTGCCTTTACCAGCTGAACATCTCAGTGTCTTTATGCTGACAGAAAGCTGCCTGCTCAGCCGTTTCCTAAGGGTTTAAGGTCCATGGTCCTGTAGTTATCACCCTGCTGGGATTCCCTTGGCTGGGCCAGGATGTGTGTGGTGTGCTGCTAAGGCAAGAAGCTGCCATCAAATGGGAGAAGACATCCCTAGAACATGATATTAAACCCTAGGACTGGCACTGGACCTCCTCTGAAGCCACTGGCCAAACTGAATCAATCTGACACATTCAAGAGCTGCTCCTATCCCGCTGCTCAGCCCTCATGGAGGTGCATGGAGGCAGGAATGAAATGCATGGATGAAGATATGGTGGGCATCTGCCATGTAATGTCAGCATTTAAGCGCATGTTCTTCCTGTGTGGAAGATGTGTGTACATCACTCCAGGACAGGAAGGTGGTTGTTCTGGAACCCTGTAATGTGCAATGAGCATCTGTCAATGCTCTTTTAGATTGTCCCTCCAGAATGGCCTCAGGCACCATCACCTCTTGGCCTGCCATTGCCTGTGGGACAGGTGTGGATGTGGGACAGACAAACGCTGCCAGGAGCGACAGAAGGATGAAAATAAATCTCTGTCTCCTGGAATATGAAGGGATTACCTGTCAGCAGGTTTAATAGCTGGGTCTGCTGGAAAATTTCTGCAAAGTCAAGCTCATTTGTTGTTTGGGAGAAAATTGGCTTTTTCTGCCTCCTCTGTACTACTGGTGTGAAAGTGGAAAAATCGGCTGAAACCAGTAAGTGTGTTTTCTGCCTTGATAAGCAGACTAGACAAGTGTCTGATGGAAGGTCAGCAGAAAGATTAATTCTTGACTGTTATTTTGATTGTTGGGAGAAGAGATAACTGTGCTACCCAGGAAAGACAAGGCATGATTTCTCTTGTTTTGGGTTTGGGTGGTTTGGGCAGGATCTGGGCTGCCACACAGGGCTGGATCCTGGGAAAGTGGCAAGCTGCTGGCTGGATCCTGGTTGTCCAGGCAGCTGGTTTGGCTGTGCAGGAACCTGTCAGGAGTGCATGACAGCATTTCTTCAAGGAGCTCCATGTCTGTGCAGGCTGTGAGCACTAAGTTATTCTCCAAAGTGTTAAGCTCCTTGAGGCAGCTTCACTGAGAACTTGTAATAATTCATTTGGGTTTTTTCCCCAGTTCTACCAGTCTGGCAGAGCCCTCAGGGGATGTGCTATGTTTTATATTGCCTTTCTCAGCCTTGGTTTCCTGCTGTCCATACTTCACGTTCTGCTCCTCTCCTATTAGGAGGTTTTGCTGGTATGAATCAGAAGTTTCACCACTCCTTCCTGTAGCCTGCTCTTTAATACAGTCTGTAACATCTGGAAGTCTCTCATTACACCAACATCCATGTTGCCTTTGGCTCAGGGTCAGCTGAATCCAGTGCCTACCTGGGTGGGAAGTAACACCTCCCACCCCATCTAGTGAGCATGCAGAGGGTGGCCAGGCAGCCCCAGAGGTGAGGTGCCATTTAGCTAAATGCCAGCAACAAGGGCTGGGCAGGGTGTGTTATCACTGGAGAAGATACATGCTGATCATCCATCTTGTTCTGCCCAGTATCAGTTTGTGCTGCCTGATTTTCTGGCCAAATGTGTAAGGACTGCACCTCCCTGGAGGTGGGGAGGTTCCTGGTGGTCTCCTGGCGCCACATTTCCTCTTGCTTTTGCTATTTAAATTTTGTGCCCAATGCCTACATGAATGTAGCACGGGGTTGGAAGATGCACTTGGTTTGGTCCCTTATTTTGGCTCTTCTCCCAGGTGGGGTCCTTCCTCCTCGATGGAAATGTCAACTTTTCCTGCACTGGTGAGGAACCTGGAGCAAGCCATGGATGGTGAGTGTGATGCAGACTATGGCCTTTTGCAAAATCATTCCTGTGCCAATCCCTCTTGCACATTTGGTGAGATATCTACTGCTTGCATGCTTTCCCATCCCCTGCCCTGCCTGACACCACCACCCAAGAGAAAAAAAAGGTCTGGGACAGGGGCTGTTCTTTGATGGGCACCATCAGAAGTGGTCACCCAGTGGTGTGTGTAGGAGAAATGTCCCCACGAGGCTCTGATTGCATCACTGCACACTATAATGATTTCTTTCTTGGTCTTAGATAACAATCTTGTTGGGGCAGGGCACAACGCTTTTTCAGCTTGACATGTTACTGACACCTGAGATGCTGTTTGTGAAAAACAAGAGGGTTATGAAACAGAGAAACTAAATGAAAGCTAATATGCCTGAGAAGGTGAAGGAAAAAGATGGTATAAACAAGAGTGACAAATCCTGTCCCTGTCTCTGGTGAGCCTGTGGTCCTGGGCCACAAAACCCATCAAAGTTCTTCAGCTCCTGGCATTGCCTCTGACTGTTCCCTCGTGCCCTCCTGTTGTTAGCTATGTCTGCTATGTTGAGCACAGCCATCATTCACCCTTTATTCTCCAATTTCATATCAGTACCACACATATTCCCTTTTCTGGAGATTATATAGCTCCTGGGAGGGATGAACTTGCTCAGACGAGTCACCAGCAGGAAATACCTGCTTTGAGAGTTTGAAATGGCACCAAGCTCCAGGAAACTTTGTTGTTATGGTTCTAGCTGCCTTCTACTGATGCTTGCAGGACTTCAGACTTCCTTTTGCCAAATCCTCCCTGTCTCACCATGGAGCCATGACCAATAGAAATAAATCACAATTTTAGGAATTTATTTGAATGTTGCTATGAAACAGGTCACGCCGGCCAGTGAGCGGCTCTATTTGTGCAGTCACCCACAGTGGAAAGAAGACGTTTGTTTTGCTTTGAAAAGTAACTCTTTCATGTGTAAAGGGCATTTTGGGTCTGGGTGGAAGGCTGCAGCCACTGAAGGGGAGATGAGCTGCAGTGGGATGCCCAGTCACACAGCCCAAGCAAATGTGCAATTTTTCCTTGAGGTTGTTTTGTGCATTGCTTAATGCACATCACACACTAGAGCCAAATATTCATCCCGGGCTTAGACCTGGATACATTGTAGGGCTATTAAAGTAAAATATTACCCTCTCCTCCCTAGGCCACAAGCAAACACGTCTACGGGTGAAGGCCAGAAGAGGAAGAATGACATCATGAAGCCCAAGAGGGAAAGCAAAGCAAGCACCAAGCCAGCGCCATGTGCAGGTCAGCCACTGCACCAGGACAGGCTTTCCTCTTTGTGACTTTGATTTCTGTGCTCTGTTTGTCCAGCAGACATTTATTGGGAAAGCTTTCAAGCACAGGTGTGCTACACATCACAGCTCATTGCAGAAGGACCTGGCCCTGTCCTGCTTTTCCACTCCTGGTGGTGGCAAACAGAGCTCAGCACCCTCACCACCCTGGCCTGATGAAGCTCCTCATGAGCCAGCAAAAGCCCATTTAGCCACGCTCTGCCTGCAGCCCTGGACAGCCAGGGCTTGTCCTCTGGCCCATGCTGCTCCTGCTGTGGCAGGGCTCAGGGCTGCCCACCAAAGCGTGTCCTCAAAGCATGAAAGCAACTCATTTCAGGTAGCAGGACTCCTCTCACCACGCAGTGGTGCTAAAATATGTGTCTTTTCTTACAATGGCAAGGAAATTACCTGAACCCCATGTAATTTTTTTTTTTAAATCTAGGATGGAACAGTGCTGGTGCCAGTCCTGGTGCCACAGACTGCCTCCTCCTTGGATGCATGCCATTCCATGCCCAGCTACTTAAAACACAGAGGTTTGCTACTGTAGGCAGGCTGTATGTATGCAGGCAAACTTGCATGTCAAGATCCAGGTGTCTGGGATGCAGTTCAACAGGATCACTTGCAGGAATCAGTATTGTATGAAAGTGCTGGTAGGATTGGCCCAGAGTTCCCCAAGGTACAACATCCCCTGAATCATCTGCTACCAGCAAAACCAGGCTTTACTGAGTTCCCTTGCTTAGCCCCACCGAAGCCAAAGCCAGTGCTGACACCTCTGTGCAAACAATGGCTTGTGTGGCTATAAATATATCCACTAACAAATATAGAATACTGCCCTTCAACCACAATTGCTATAAATTTATTACGAATAAAAAAACCTGAACTGGCCAGGACTTGAAAAGCAGCACTATAAAAATTAAACCTTCCTGGCACTACAAGTCAGTGTGCCTGGAACACTTGGTTTTGCAAAGGACCCTCACAACTGGGAATAAACCCCAAAATTTATCAACTTGTTTATTGTTTTGTTGTTTCTTGTTTTTTTTTTTTTTTCTGGTAGAAGTAAGTTTCATATGTTAACAAAAGCAGAATAGTTTTATTTAGTGTTCATCTCACACCTTCGACAGCTGCAGCTGTCAGGCACAGAAGTACAGTATTAAAATAAACTGAACAGAGTTGCTCATTGCAAAAAATCACACTATGAAACCTGTGGATTGTAACATCAACAGTATAAAATGTAACAAAATTGGAACTTTTAATTTTTTTTAAGCTTTTAAAGATAATAGTCCAGGCTATAAAACTATATAAGCATTGAATAAGAAATGTTAAAGTCAACAAGTCTACAACAGATACATCTTGTAAAAACTCAATAAATTATATATATATTTATAATATCTAGTAACATTTAAAACCATGCACAGTTTTGTACATTTTCTTTTTTCAGTACAGGAAAACTCTTTGCTTCGAGTACTTGGAATGTACATAATTAGCAGACATTTGTAAGAAAATACCAAAAAATTCTTTTTTTTTTTATTCCAACAGAACAAAAATCTATAGAAATCTACCTTCTCAAACTTCCATTGAAGTAACCTCAAACTATAAATTATTTATTTTAGAATAAGGATTCTGTGGCTCTAAGAAGAAAAAAAAATATCTTTAAATGAGATGCTGTCATCCTGTTATTCTGCAACACTGATATGCAATATGCACCAGAGAAAAATGAAAAGAAAGAATTTAGGATGCAATTTGCTTTGCCTCTTTCTGGCAGTACATAAAGATGTCTTCTGGACAAAAAAAAAAAACCAAACAAACAAACCAAAAAAAACCCACCCACAAAAAATGCTCAGCCCAAACCTCCCCCACTGTCAGCTTGATCCTTGCTAACATTCCTTCGTTCCCTCCTGTGCTTTTACACAGCTATCTGGCACTGAGGAACAAAACAGCACAGCATTCTAAACACCAAAACTCAGGCATCACTGGCACTTTCCAATGTGTTAGATGCAAAAGAAATATGCAGCTGTAGCAGCTCTTCTGCAAACAGTGTCACTATTTTGCTCACATGGCATTTCTGAAGCCCAAAATACAACAGTACTGGCAAAGGGGAGAGAAAAAACCTACCCTGCACCATCCAAAGTCAACATTTCACTTTGCTGCATACTTGTTATTAAATCGACCACAAAGAATACCTTCATTTGAAAATAGAAAAATAAACACCCACACCCCCTTAATGCACAGTGGTTAAACTGATGGAAGAATTCTTGGCCCTGTTTTTCTGAAATATGTAAAAATCATCTCTCTGCTGCTATTTGTTTGGTTTTAACCACTGGTGATGTATTGAAAAATAAACTTACCTTTGCTCACTGCAATCCAGGATAAACTAATATTTTTTTAATGAATACATATATATATTTATAACATTAAATGTAATTTGTTAAAGGAACTGTACATCTATACATTCTTTCAATATTTCCCATAAACACAAAGGAAAAACTTGATTAATATATTTTTTCTCCATTTTTAATAAGTTAAAAAAACACCCTTAAGTTTGGTGAAATTTAAAGTTTACAGTAACGCTATGCTATTTAAACCAATGAACAGATATGTTAATGTCTATAAATAACTTTACAAATATACATGTTAAGGTACAATTTTTAAAACAAAACTGTGAAGATATAAAACAATCAAAAACATCTTTTCTTTTGCCCAGATCAGTATATCCTAGATTGCAATGCTTGTAATTTTGAGACTCTCTCTCTCAGTACTGCTTTATGTTGCATTAGTATTATACATTCTTTTCTTTTAATATATTTATTTATATATATACATGATATATTTATAGATATATACAGATTCTCTGGAATAAACCTTTTTGATATAAGTTAAAGGCTCTTGCCTACAGGTACCCGTAACTTCTTTCTCCAAGTCACTGCACGTAGATGGAGCCAAACCTCTGGTGTTGAGGGGTGTGGATAGAGGAGCTGCTCCCCCCACTCACCCTTGGCAAGCAACAACAGCCAAACCCCAAAAATGAGATTTATTCCTTTCCCCACCCCTGCAACTGGCTGTTCTCAAAGATCAGGGTGTGACTTGAGATGCCGTGGGCACCCAGGAGCCAGGTCTCAGGGCACCCTCCGCTCTCAGGTGGGTGATGCTCTGCTCCCCAGGGACCCCACAGGGTCTCTGCCCATCCCTGGGGTCTGCTCCTGCCTTGGCACAGACACATCATTCCCAGCCCCGTGCGAGGCCAAGGCGCTGACACTTCGGATGACTTGACCATCTCTTTTTTTACTATTTTTACTTTCATTTCTCCATGACAATTTGCATTTTACTTAGCTTTGCTTTCTCTTCTTCCAAAAACGGATTCCTTCTGTGTAGCTGGGTAATACGATCATGAAGCTATAAAAACGACGACAACAAAAATATAGATATTTTTATAAATATATGAATCCCTGCAGGCAACGTGGCTTTTCAGCTCCACCAAAAAGGTTCATGTACAGATTGCATAAGCGAAGAATTTCCACATTCTTTACACCTTTTTTTTTTTCTGTGTGTTTCTTTTTTTTTCTTTTTTTTTTTTTTTCTTTAAGGAAGATTTCTTTTTCTCTTCTCTTCGTAATGCAGGCACAGAACGGTTACTCTGGCACTTGGAACGCAAGCGCGGAGGCTGGGGGGTCAGAGCACCCCCCCAGGTTCAACATTCTGCATACTAAAGAAAAATCCCTAGCAAAATGAAAAGTAAACAAAAAAACAACCAAACAAAACAAAAAAAATATCATCTAGGATAGATCATCTTGGCAAGAGATTAGTTCCTTCAGGCCAAACAGTGCTTCTTGACTTTTCATACAGCAATAGGGAGGAAAAAAAATATTTAAAAAAAAAAAAAATTATTAAAAAAAAAAAGTTAATTTTTTTTGTTTTTAACCCTGAACAGCTTGTCAACAACACAAATCTCCAGGCACCATCACACAGTTCCACTGGAAGATCCTTCACTACGGTTTCACGCTCGGCGCCCCACACTCGCCCCTCCATGGGCACACTGCCCACCCGTCCGTCCATCTGTCCGTCTGTCCATGTGCCCTGCGGGTCCTCACGTCCGGATGACGCCGTTGCAGGGCGGGTGCTTGGGCAGGCAGGGCTCATCGGGCAGCAGGTCATGTGCAAAGACCGAGTCGTCCCCTGAGGAGCAGGTGCTGTGGGTGTCCTGGCCGGCCGGCGAGTACTGCTCGAAGGGCACCGAGAGGTCCAGGTACTCCTGCCAGGGTGACAGAGCCATCAGTGCTGGCTGTCCCCCGCGCCAGGACCCCCCCCACACCCATCCTGCCACACTCACGTCGGTGGATGTCACGGTGAGGACCCTGTCCAGGTCTTCCACCAGCTGCTTGAAGGTGGGGCGCTGCGAGGGGACGGCGTGCCAGCACTCCCGCATGATCATGTACCTGCACGTGGGGACATGGCACAGTCACACGTGGTCGGGCCAAGTCACACCCACCCACCTGCCCACCCACCTCCAAACCGCCTGAAGGAACAGCCGTGGCCAACACAACTTCAGCCATGGCCAGCTGGGGGGAAGAGGAGGGACTTGTGGAGCCACAGTCCCCATTACTGATCACCTGACGCATGACCGTGCCCTCAGAGCAGGAGGAGGACCTGTCCTGAAGGTGACACACCAGAGCTACACCCCCAAAAGTGCCTCCTGCCCTGCGAGGGGAGGTGCTACGTGCTGCTCAGCAGCCATAGGCTGAGGAAAGTCAAGCTGGAGATGGCCACACAACTTCCCAGTGGGGATGTCCCAAGAGTCTGGACCCAAGAACCCAGCAGGGTGTGCTTGGCCTCAGAGGGAAAGGGGAGTGGAGCAAGGTCAGCCCCCACCACACACTCACAAATCATGGGTGCAGTTTGCAGGTTTGTCCATCCGATGGCCTTCCTTCAAGAGCTTGAAGAGTTCCTCAACAGGAATTCCTGGGTATGGAGACCCTCCCAAAGTGAAGATCTCCCATAGTAGCACTCCAAAAGACCAGCTGGAAACCAAAGAATGATCTTTAAAATTCAATGAGGTTTTTTTCCAAGCACCCCCCATATCCCATCCCCCTTGCTTGGCTTTATTTCTGTGCAGCCATGCATAGCTAACAAAGTCATCAATAGCATGACTAATTGCCTAGGCCATTTTTACTAGTTACTTGGAGATCTCTGCTGATCCAACTCAATAGCAAAGAAATCCCAGGCACCAAGTCTGAAATTGAAATGAGCATTTAATCAGATAGGTGACAGCCCATCTATCACCGCCAGCTCTTTGTTAGGTCTTCCACCAGCTCCACTGAATGGAACAAATCAAATTATTCATGCACGGCTTCACTGAATTGCAGGCTTGGAACCACAGGCCACTAATTGTGCAAGCTGATACCAAAACTTGCTTGTTACAACACTCATTTCACTGGCCAAGCCGGGAGAAAAATACCCCAACAAAAATCAGCAGAGCACTAATGTTACACACTTCAGTCCTGCAGCTGTGCTCTGGTTAAAAGTCCTTTTTTTCAAAAATATCTTCTGCCTTCTTCATTTTCTTTCTAAAAACAGGGATTATCTGTCTCTGTTTTACTTTCACGCACACTCACTCTCCCATTTTCTAGCTTTGATTTATCTGTCATGCCCTCTGCAGCGCTACCTAAGCATGGAAACTATGACTTGAGATTAATAAAAGCCAAAATATCTGAAAACTACAGAAAGAGAAAAGATTCATTTGTCCAATTGTGAGCAGTGAGCTCTGGGGAGAAAGCAGGCTGGCTATAAAAATGCCATTATTGGTCAAATATTACAATAAAAAGCATGTGGAGCTGCTTCAACCCTTGCAAAATTCAGACGTGTTACTGATTTACATGTAAGGAATGCTCTGCTGTTTATTGTGCAGAGGCACTAAAACAGAAAAGATTAGGAAAAATGAAGAAAATAAATGAAATGGCAAAACTAGTCTGAGACTATATTTGCTGAATATTCTTTGATCAATTCTAACAGCAGACAAGAGTACCTGTAGCTCATCTGACTGAAGTGTAACTGACTGGGGCAAAGCACCAAGAATAATTTTTTTTTTTTATGAGGTTTTTTTTAGCACGATATTTTTCAATTGCTGGATGAATCACCTCATCTATAAAGTGGACAATAAATACCTGCCTGCTTTCCAGTAATTTTTCAGCAGCTCCCCAGAGACCCTCAGATGAAAGCAACCAGATAACAGCAAAATAAAACCACGTGTGTGAAGATGCAGCTTGGAATCAATTCTTGTACTTTTGCATCCCCAGGCACAGCAGCAGGGAACGAGCCCCAGCTACAGCAGTGCTTTTGTCTGTAAGATACTATAGGTGTTGATTTCCCTGTTGTATTATTATTTTCTTAAAGTGTGGGTTTGCTTACACATCGCTCTGGTGAGTATAGACCCGGTCAAACAAGGCTTCTGGAGCCATCCATTTCACAGGCAGCCGACCCTGTAATTAGGAAGACAATGGGAACATCCCATCAGCATATTCCCCCAGCCACAACGGCACCATCTGAATCTTCTTTTCTAATCCAGTTTGAAACATTTTCATTAACAACCACATCTGCCTTCCCGGTCACTGGGCAAAGCAGCAGTGGCCACATATAAACAGATTAGAGCATTTGATCCCTGGATCTTCGCTGACAATCTTTGCAGTAAATGCTCTCTGTAGAGGACTGTACCTCACTGCCAAGGCAGGTTTAATGTATCAGTGCATCTAAATCTTTGCATGGGAACAGCATCCAAGGCTCATAGATGCAGTGAACTCTGTGGCAGAGCATGGGACAATGCTTTCCACCTCTTTGGAAAGTACAGTTGACTTCAAGTTCTAACCCAGTTTAGGCTCAACTTGAAGGGAAACTTCCAAAGAGTGAAGGCAAGGGCCAGGCCCTCTAAGAAACAAATCCTGATCCTGCTAGAGGCTAAAGGAGGAGGTCTGATCCCATCCTACATCAGGATCATAAACACAGACTGTCATGTGAGAAATACAAGATGAGAAATACAAGATGAGAAAGACTAGATGAATCATAATTCTCTGGGGCTTTGTTTGGCCCCTGGAGAAAGTACTGTTTTGTGTTTGAGCCATAATTTGGATATGGGAGAACTTTGTCCTCTTCTCGCCCCCTGTCTCTCTGAGGGAGACAACTAGAGATGGGACACAGGCAGAATATATAAATGGGATTATGCTCTCAGTTGTCCCACACAGCTCTAACAGCAAAAATCCATCTGATATGATTAAAATTCCCAAGAATTGGTATTAATTTATGATTAAGAAATCCTGGCAATTAAGAAAGATTTCTGATATGCGACTGAAGTGGATCAGTATGGACGTGGTGGGCTTCAGAGGACTGCTTGGACATTTAAACCCCTTACAATCCCAAGATGCGCAGGTTCTGCACTGCCCTCAATCTTCTGCTGCCATCTCCACACTCTGTCCTAGTTAGGGCTTTTCCTCAGGGCTCAGCATCTGCTGCAAGCTCTGAACCAAGACACAGAGCTTCTTCTCTCAGCCCTTCATTTGTAAATTCATCTCTACAGAAAATATAAACAACTCCAGGCCTCAGCCCTTGTCTGGAACCATTTTCTCATTATTGGCAATGGTGTCAAGGAGCTCAGATATAAAAAAGACAAAAATGCATGAAAGACAGGTAGATCCAGGTATAAAAGTAGTGACATTCCTCTGTCAAGGGCTCTGGTGAGACAGGATTTGGCTCCTTGGGACCTTTATGCACAGGAGCATATATAGTGGAACAGACTGGAAAGGGGTCCTCTCCTGCTTGGGAGAAACCTCAGTTTCTCTTAGTCTAAAGCACCCTGGGCCAGAGCTGAGACCTCACAACCAGCTGCTTGCAGGACCAGGATCTGTCAAGAAAAAAACAGATGGTGGATAGACTCCTGGGACCAGCTCATCTACCCCCTCACCAGGTGAAGTCCCTGTCAGATTTCTTCCTCCTAAGCCTCTCTAGAAAGGGAGATGTGGGACAAAGGCCTCTTGCTGCAGGGATGACCAAGTTCCCTGCCAGGAGGAGAACTGCGTGTGCTTGGCAGCTCTGTACTTACATTGGTGGTTTTCTTGTAATAGTCAATGTTGTGAACGTCTCTGGCGAGGCCAAAATCAGCTATTTTCATCACATTATCTTCAGTGACTAACACGTTCCTGGCTGCCAAGTCGCGATGAATGCACTGTGAAAGGTGAGCAAGCCAATAAATAAGGGCTCGTTAGCTGCTCGCGCCTGGAACCAACAGCACCATGTGGTTTATGAGCTGCCGTTTCATTGACTCCCAGGCTCATAAAGCTGTGGGCACCGCTTAGCTCCTGGCTCTGCGTGTCACCGCCCCACCGTGCCTGCTCACTGGGAACCACCTCTTAGCAACGCCTCATCGCGGCCTCGGGGCCTACACGGCCACGCACGCGCCTTTCCCTCCACATGGGCTGCTCGGATGAGAAAGCCAACTCCCCTCCTCTGTGGGCACTTACTGGGATGTGCAGCTGCTTTTCTGGGCTGCTTCCCACAGGAAGAGGAGCACAGGGCAATGTTAGAGGGGGAAAAGATCTTCAAATTAAGGCATCCCTAATACATCCAAAATACAGACTCACAGAAGGGTCTGTGGGCTTGGGCTTTTATGGGCATTTTGTGGGTGCTAATGGTCCTGCAGGTGACAGCTGTACAGCTGCATGGTTCACGAATGCAGCCAGCATATGGAGACCTTGCATATGGATGAAGCCCTCAGCTTCAAAACCCCGAGATACTTCATCCAGCAAAGCTTGGCCTCTAAAGGGAGAAGCCTGCAATGTTTTGCCTGGGGCTGTCCCACACACAGAGCCTTTGAACACGTGGCTTTGACCGAGGCTTCTACGGAATGAGGTTTCTCAACTCACTTTCTGAGATGCCAAATACTCCATGCCCCGTGCCACCTGGTAGGCGCAGGAAACCAGGTCCTTAAATGTCAGCTGCTCCTCGGGCAGCTTGCAGGTGTCAAAGGAATAGTCCATGCCAGGTGGGCGGCGTGCCCTGAGGTATTCCCGCAAGTTCCCCTTTGACGCGTATTCCACCAAGACATAGAGCGGTCCTGCGAGGAAGAGCACATCAGCATCCAGCAGAGGAAGAGCTGACCACCCAAATCTCATCTGGGCCATTTTGGGCTGCCAGTGAGTAATTACAAAGAAGGGACAGCCAAATCTGAGCCTGCCATGACTCTGTTAGTACCGGGCTGCTCAGCTACGTACCGTCCTGTGTGCAGGCACCGAGGAGGTTAATAATGTTTTTGTGCTTCCCAATCATTTTCATCATTTCCATCTCAGAGACCAGGTCAGAAAGGTCTTTGTCTGTAGCATCATCTGGAAAAAGTAGAGGAGGAAAGCAAAAAAAAAAATGTCAGGAAGAAAGTAAATGTTTAGGGGTGTAGTTACAACTGCTGTACAGCCATGTGGGGCTTTGATGGGGAAACAATACTCAGAATATAACTGTGTTTGGCTTTATTCTACTTTGGGAAGAAGAATCAAAATAAAAACAAAATCTACTCCCATGGCAACAAAAAACCACAAACAAATAAGTGAAGGTAAATGTTCATATGGAAATCAATAATGCCTTTCATCTTCTGTTTCATCCTCACAAGCATTAAAGTACAAAAATTCACATTTTGGTACCTGGTACCTGCTTTTCTGATAGTTTCTGTCCCTCATCTCTAGGGGACAAAAGTTAATGATGGTGGAAGGTCAGGGCTGGGAGGGAATGTATTTTTTTGATGAAAAGTTGCAATTTCTTTGCAAAAACCTATCTGCAAAACTAGAAAAATTGGGGAAAACCTCCCCAGCGGAACGCTTTGGTTTGGAAAGATGAAAATGTTCCTACTTCCAAAATTGGCTTCAAAAAAGACTAGAGGAAATGTAAATTAACCAAAACCGTTCCTGATAAGAAATATTATTTTTCTACAGTGTCTCCCCATGTCAAGCCCAGGCTGTTCACTGCCCTGCGTGCTCCAGGTGAACTCCTCAGCCGTCTGTAGTTACTGTGTCTGGGGGCAGGAAATGGAGATTTATCTAGAGGCACCAACTTAATTCCAGTTTCTGTCTCCCTTTAACTTCTCAGGTATCTGGGACCAAGTTTCTTCAATCAAAAAGATCCTCAAGAAGGAGTTTATCAGCCAAAATTCTGCAAATTCCATTGAGACTGCTGCACAAGTTTTTGGTAGAACAGGCAGCGCTGGTTAGGGGAAGAATAAAGAGTGGGCTGATTCACAGAGCTGGCTAGAAGTGAAGGGGGTTCCCCTTCTTGTCAGGGATGCTTGGCAGAGAACTGGGTTAATTCCCAGTCCCTCTTCCTGATGGGATTTGCACTTTTGCCTGCTCTCCAAGGACAGCCCTCACCCCCAGGCTATGTGGGTAAAGGGGAGGTGAGGCTGTTCCTGCTTTCTTCTATTGTATCTAGTTTGTATAAAAGACTTAAAAGAGAGGCAAAGAGAGGAAATCCCAGCACAATATGCTGTTCTGTCCTCTGTGGACTCCCCATACCTTTTAACATCTTGACAGCAACTGTGATGGCCTTGTTTGGCTTGTCCTTGTCAATCCCAATTGCTTCTGCCATCACCACTTGGCCAAAACACCCCTCGCCAAGCGGCTTCCCCAAGGTCAGGCTGGAGGGAGGAACAAACAGGAATGTTAGGAGGTCCTGGCGTGGAGACACTACCAGCAGGTAGAGAGACCCCAACCTTGGCTTTGACTGACCGAGAACGAGTCAATTCCCACTTGGGATCTGGAGGCAGCTCCAGCTCGGAGACGTTGGCCAGCATTGGCCCATCGCTGGAGGAGAGGCGCGTGATCCGGACCAGGGGCGTGTTGGAATTCATGGAAGAGTTGGACTCCAGCGACACCTGCTTGGGTAGAGCAAATGAAGTGTTATTGCCAACTGTATCTCCAGGCAGTGCCCAAGATGGATCACTGAGGAGGTTTGTGCTCTCTCTGCCCATGGACAGATTGCTGGGAACTTCTAGCTGGGAAATGCCCCCACCCTTGCAGAAATCCACTCGTTTAGGCACTCGTGGTCAAGTGTTTAGCAGGTGGAAAGGAGGGACAGGTCAGCCAGTGCCCCCCAGCATCAGGAAGTATAATCCATTCAGTTATTCTGCTCCATCTCCACAGCCCACACAGGCTGTGAAGTGACTTCTCTCATCCTGGCAGTGTCAATGCCCACTGTGAGCTTGCAGCCGAAGCTTGAAATCTGTGCCCCTCACTGTGGAGTGTCTTTTGCTCCTGCCCCTCTGCAATTCGATGCAGCAGAACATCTCTAACTGCACAGAGGCCCTTCTGCCACCTCCAAGGAACAGCTCTGGGCTCACCAGGGACATCTGTGAAAGCAGGAATGAGCACAACCAGCACTTTTTCTCCCCAAATCCTTGCTCCTCCAGAGCACCTGGACTGGACTTCCCTTGTCAGATGTGCTCTCTGTGGCACTCACAGCTGCACTGCCAGAACCTCTGGGGCAAGGCCAACAGCAATGGGCTCATGAGCCAGAGTCAGTGTCAGCTGCCACCCCTGCCAAAGCTCCACTGGCACAAAAATAAATAAAAGGGGGTTACACTTATAGGCTGAAGCCAAATTATGTCCCTCTTGGGCAATGTTTTTCTGGTGGAGCTTCTCACCTAGAGAGAGAATTTCAAAAAGGAGGAAAAAAAAAAAAAGAAAAAAAAGAAAAATAAAGGGATACCATAGGGGGGAATAGGAATCTTGTATCTACTTTCTGTTACCTGTCTCTTCAGTGGGAATTTGGAGACTTTCTGAACAGTAGGAGTGTTCATGGCTTTTTTGTTTGGCATTTTCATCCTCCAGACAATCACCAAGACCAGCACCAGGAGAAGGAGGAAAAAGCCAGTGCCATAACTGAGAATGCCAGTGTACACTGAGCCTGAATCATCCACCTCCATGAGCTCCTCAGCTGCAGGGTGACAAGAGATGGCAGTCAGGACAGGGCAGGCAGCTGCCCAAACACAGCTACACACACACACAGCACAGAGAATCTGGGCAGGACTTGTTCAACTGTGTCAGTGACTTCAGTGAGGGGAACTCTCCCAGGCCAGTGGTTTTCCACCTGCAGCTGTAGCTAAAACATTAGTTCAGTTTGCCCTTTTTGGAGTAATTTTACTTTTTGTTTTTAAGAGCCCCCAGCCCACAGACTGAAAACCACTGCTCTAGGCTGAAGGCATCTTCACACGTCTGTGCTGTCCCTCTGACCCAGACCTTGCTCTGTCCACACATCACACAACGTGGCTGGATGCCTTGGATGTGCAGGACTGGGGTTTGCTGCACTTTGCTGATTCAGACTCTCCAGCAAACATTTCCACCAGTGCCTGCCCTGATGGATCAAGGGGCTTGAACAGCATCCAGCAAAAGGCATTGCACCAAGAAAAAAAGTCTCAAGAGAAAAATCTGCTAAATTATTTAATGAAAACTTAGTTCTGCTGGGAAGAGGCCAGAAGGTCTGTCCCAGAGAGGTGGGATAGCCAGGAGGGTGATGGCATGAGCCCATCAGCAGTGGCTACCTGCTTGCAAAACTGTCTTAGAGACCAGCAAAGGTGTGCTGTATTTTCCCTCTTGTTCCTTTCAGGACACACATGTAGACCAGAGGAAAGAGCCATGGTGGGACTGATTTTCTGTCCCCCAAAGGTGAGCTGGCATCAGAGGGACAGTCAGCAGTGGGAAGCTTTATAATGAAGTCATGCTGGTGTGGTTAGCTCAGTAATGGATCATGTCCATTGCTGAGCAGTCCCTTCAGCAAGCAGCAGGAGCCTTTCCCTGGCAGCAGCAGGCTCTCCTTCAAGTATTTGGTGGCAGTGCCCAGGAGGACATGGAGAAAGGGTTGTCAGTGACACTGGGGGCTGCTCCAGCCTGTGTGCCAGCTGTGAAGGGCCTGATCCTGCCAAATGGCCATCTTCTCCCACAAGACAGGAGTTCCAGAGTACCAGATCTCCTGGGATCAGGCACTGTAGTTGGTGCTGCAGCCCTGCTGCCTTGCCCTCTGCTCCCTGTCTCTCCTCCTGTGGCATGGACAGGGCATGACAAGCTGAGGTTCCCCAGATGAGCTGTACCCCTCCCTGTGGGGGCCTGCTGCTGCACAGACAGCTGTCCTTCACTGCATCTGACTTCAAAATAAAGTTCTATGTCTTGATTTTTGGTTGGTTTTCTCCTGCTTATTTTTTGCTTAAATAAGAGGTGTGAATTCATAAACTGTAAAAAGCAGAGTTTGAGTTGGAGGAGACAATATAGTGACATTCTGAAAATAAGAGACATTAGTCTTCTAACCAAAAGAAATGTTTTCTCATCCAGTGGATGTCAGAAACAGAAACAGGATCAGATCAGCTATTACAGAGCTGGCAAATAAACAGGAAAGATCAGCAGATCCCACCAGCAGCAGGGTTGGGCATGGAGGAGACCTTAAGCCCCAGTGAAAGTGATTACATCCAAATCACCCACACAGATAGTCAAGATTAGAAATGCCAAAGTTTCTGGTTCCTAAACACATCCTGGGATGAATGTGCTGTGAGATGGACCCAAATGTGGTCTATGACTGGGTGAATCAAAGTGGCCTCTTTAGGATTTTGGGTGCCTTTTCAGTAAGGGTGTATTGAATATACTTGAGCTTGCTTCTGCACTGTCTGTGAGGCACAGCAGATAGGAAATTCAGTATGAATATTGCTGGTACTTCCCTGGACCATGCTCAAGCCTGCCCTGCAGCCAGAGGCAGATTCAGCAGGTGAAGGGGCATTCAGACTCATTCTCCCTTTTGCAGAACAGATCTCTCTGTTGCACATTCTGTGCTGGCTTCATTGTCAATAAGAGCTTTGCACATGAAAGGACCACAAAATTGAGGTCACTCTGGCCTCGGGTTTCAAGCCCACTGCAGCTTTCATCGATCCCAGCTGGAGCAGGCAGCATGCAATGCCCCTGGGAGGCAGGACTCCTGTGCTCTGCCTACAGATGACTCTCCTTGACCTTCTGTTTGAGATCGCTATCTTGGCCTGCTCATCCGTGAAGTGGAAATAATGCTACAGGCAGGGAAGGGTGTACTCACACCAGACACTTATGCATCTAATTTTAGGTTAAGATATGAGGTCAGACAGAAAGGATCCTTCATAAGATGATCCACAGTTCATGTCCAATTTAGGTGCCCTGAATCATCTGATGGGGAGGTTTTCTTCTCCCATTGTCAGTGTAAGAAGACAAAGCTCCTTATTTTGGCACTTAACAGGCCTAACAAAGAGGCTGTGACAAGAAAAAAAAAAGATTCTGTGGATTTTACTATATCCTCACTGCAATCATTTAAATTTTGAGATGCAATGCAAAAGAGTCAGCTGCAAATATGCAACAGGGGTCTGCAGCAAATCCCAAAGAGGCCTTCCTGGAAAACACCCCTGCTCCAAGCAAGGGGCGGTCTCCGGGAACTTGGCATTTCTAAAGCAAAACATCGAGGCATCCTGGAGAGGGAAGGAGAGGCCAGCACAGAAGGAAATACCTGGTAGCACCGTCAGCCAAGCAGAGTGATGTGAGAACCCAATAGAATTCCCTGCGAGACAAGTATATTCCCCAGCATCCTCAAAAGTAACATTTCGCAAGTACAGAATCTCTAGCTCCTTATCCGTTGTGTTAACACCTGCCGTCTACAGGGAAAAAAAACACACACATATAGAAAGAGGGAAAACAGAGAATAAGCCACATTCCCAGCAAGTGTGAGGACACCACAGGCAAATTTCAAAAGCAGATTAAGGTGTTTTTTTTTTTTATTTTCCAATGGCCCATCTTCCACATTTATTTATTCATTCCCCTCTGCAACCTGTAGTCAAAAGCAAAAAAAAAAGTTCCCTTCACCAGGTTCTTACTCTGTCCCACTAAAGAAGCATGCAAGCAAAAGCATCCAAATGAAAAATTTCCCCCACAATATGACTGACTTTGGGTTAGTGAGGTGAGTACAGGGGTGGGGAAAGAGAGATGGGAAATGAGGAAAGACAGAAAGAAAGGGGAAAGGAGGGGAGATGTAGTGGGGAAAGATTCAAGTGCTGATCAGAGGAATATACAAACATCATGGTTCATGAGTTCATTGAAAAATACAGAATTCTAGAATTTTTTAGAATTTCTTCAGTGGGCATCTCAAAGCCTTATATTGATTACACAGACCTCGACACTGCAGTAGAAATCTGGCTGATAACCAGAGGGTGCCTGTAAGGAACTTTCCTGCAGTGGTACCGAGTAACACAGCAGCCAAACCCTCTAGGCTGGAGTCAAAGCCCAGAGCCCATGAGATTGGTCCTCCTCTCTAGTTAACATGTTTGCTTCCATGAGCCAATGCTGATATTTATTTCTCCATTACTTCTCCAAGGGACAGAACTGATTAATTCAGTTTTGTAGGTGAAAAACTCAAAACAGTTTGGTTTTCCAGAGCTTGGAACATCACAGGTCATTAACATGCAATTCTGTTATCAGCACTCAATTGTAAGGAAAGGAAAGGAAAGGAATAAAAGTATGATGAGTTGATAGCAAAATTTGACAGTCATTTTATTGTGGGAATTTTTCCATGGCAATTGCTGTATAGGCGTAACAGTCTTGTTAAAAAAAAAAAAATTAGCAAGAAAATAAGATAAAGCCATTCAGCGTCAGTTGACAGGGTATAATACAAAATGAATAGTAATTTTAATCACTAGATTCTTAAAAATGTTATAGCTCATTCTTGCAGTTGCCAGGGCCTTGGGACAGAGTCTGTGGTTTACCTGGTTTTGGTTTGCGAATGTGGAGCCAAAATGGCTTTTCGGCTATGCCTACGAAATTGTTGGCTCTACACAGATATTCTCCTTCATCTTGTTCTGTCACATTGAACAGATTTAGGTTAGCATCGGCTTCAGCGTTTTTACTGATCCAAGACTGCAGGAATAGACAGAAACCTGAACTTCAGTAAACCAAACAATAGCTCCATCGCACCTACATCAGCTAGGATTGACTCTGCACGGCTGCCGTGACATCCCCAGCTCACCCTGCGGTGACACACCTAACCCAGCACCTGGGGGGTGAAGAGAAGTTGCCTTTGTCCCCCAGACCATGTGCAGGTGAGCTCCCTTCCCTTCACACATGCGATTTCTTTTTTACAACAGACCAGTTTTGCCCCTTCTCCATCTGACAGCAGTCAAAGGCTCTATGGTTTCTTAATAACTCTGCAGACAGGAGCACCAGAGAAAGGGCTTAAGCAGAGATTTGTGTTTGCAACCCGGCTCAGCAAATACTGTTTCAATTATCAGATTCCAAAATAGAATTTGGAAACAAAATATAAGCAGTGGCGGTCTGAAACTCACTGCTGACTTTGCCTTTCAGAAATTAACTGTAATTTTTTCCACTGCTTATAGGAGCCTCTTCTTTACTAAATAAAGTGGTGTATATAAATCAAACAAACTTCAGACTTTTAAGCAATGGGTTTATTTCTCTTCTTCTATGCTGCCACAACAGCGCATCAGCTTTTTCCCTAAACACTAAACAGTTGTTTTAATTTTGGCTGAAAATGCATAACTGTTTTAAGTGGCCTCAGAAGAAGCTTCAGTTCTGGAAATGAAAATAAAGCAGAGTGTTTGGGTCTTACACTCTCCAGCCCAGACTTGATGCCTTCCATTCCCAAAGCCTGATCCTGCCAATATGACTTGCAGCTCAATAAAATCATTGGGGCAGCCAGCTCTGATAGGTTATTGGGAACTGAACCCAGAGGAGGCACCAGAGAGGAGCCCCAGTGCCCATGTCTGATGACAAACACCACCAGTTTTGACCTGAGCTCATCTCTAAGGCTTACATGCAAGTCTGTCTGCCCTGCCTAGTGGGGAAACGTGCCTGCCTGCTGCTGCTGCTGCCTTGTTTATAATTAAAACGGGCATGTTTCAATGCAGAATGTACAATTTAGCCTTTGACAAAGCTTGGGCACAGTGCTGCCAGCCCCCCTCTGTAACTAGAATGCATTTAGTGCTCCTCTGCAAAGAAAAAGGGGTTTTCTTTGATCACAAATTAGCCCAGGCTTTCAGAAACTGATGCAGGTGATGGTTTGGTTTTGTCAGGCTGTTTAAAAAATGGTTTGAAAGTACAGCATTCAACTTATCCATCTGGACTTGGATGGGGTTTGACACCCAACCCCGCCTTGAGACGTGGGGGGCAGGAATTTCACATGCTGGGCACCTCTCTGTCTCCCTTGCTGCGATGGAGACTGGGATATTCCCCAAACTTAAACTGCCCCATAGCAGCTCCTACACTCCACAAAATCTCCAGGAAGCAGGAGGGAAGGGCAGGCTGATAAAAAAAAGCCTTATCTCCCTGCAGGCAGCACAGCATGGGGCAGGGGGGGGCTGTTAACAGCACAACAAAAAGCCAACAGACCGGCCCTGAGACAACAGCAACATCATTTTATCAGATCTTATAAAAAACAAGCACACCACATTTAAAAAAGGAAAAGAAAAAAAAAAGAAAAAATCCCTGCAAAGCTGGGTCTGACACAGCTCTGTGGAGGCCCAGAACTGGCGCACAAAAGATGCATCCCAAAATGGAAATGCTCCGTGCCCCAGTGCTGATGCCGGCATTAATACAATTCAAAGCATTCCTGATTAACCAGAAGTAGTAAATAGACGTGTGCTGGTCCTATTCAGCAAAAAACCCTAAAAACCAAACAAAACTTGTGCTTTCAAACGCCTGCCTGTGCTCCCCTTCGAGGAATGTGGGGCCTTTGCCGTCCACAGAAGAGAAGGTATTTGGCAATTCTAATTACCTACCCACCCCGGTGCTGCTCCAACTTAATTTTAAAACACTATTTATACGGACTATTTATATGTTCTTTGCCACGGCAAAATGGGGGCTTGTGCTTGTGACACAAGGCACTGTTCGCAGCCGCTCTGCGAACTTCCAAAAGGTAGCACTTTATCCCACGGGGACCACACAGGGAGCTCGGAGACTATATGAGATGGCATGTGACACAACCAGCTATTCAGAGCTTGGTACTGGGCTGTGAAACCAGGGGGAAATTCAAATATGCATAATTCAAACACATTTGGAGAGGTGGCAAGAAATAAAAAGTTTTCCGAACTCTGGAGAAGCACATGTTGCCAGTCCTGAAGAACTGTCTCCAACCAATTCTTCCAAACAATCTGTTATTTCAATCTGTGTAATTATTTCCAGGGTTTCTGGCTTTTATTATAATTTATCTGGCTGCGTTACAGTCTTTTAGATACTGTCTGATAAAGTGGTGGCTGTTTTTTTTCAAACACAGAGAGAAGAAAGGTGTGTGCAGCAGGATGTGCACAAAGAATGTCCACACACAGGACAGCCTCAGCTTGAAGCTGCAGAGACAAAATCTGCCTTCAGCACTAACTGCAGAGCCAGAGAACTCCATTTGGTCCTATATGTTTTAATAAACACCACCACATGATGCCCTTAAATATTATATTTTTTTAAAATATTTTAAAGTCCAGTGTGCTCCTCACTCCCTATTCCTTACTTTTATATTTATGCTGGTTGAGGGGAACCAAATCCTCTGGCTTTGCTATGGCTGTAATCTGAAAGTTGCCTTTCAAGAAAGCATTTTAGCAAAGTAAAGTCTTACTATGTTTGCTCAATTAAAAAAAAAAAAATAGCTTTTCTGATCATTGATAATAGCAATGTTCACAAATTTAATGGCTGGAACATGATTATGTTGGCTCTCAGGTACTGGTAGTTCAGCATTATTTGGTATGTGCACGCTGCAATGTGTTTGCTTGGAAAAGGAAGAATGTGTTTTAGTTGGGAGACTTTTATTTTAATAAACCCTGAAAATACCTCCATTGAAGCTGTCAAAAAAAAAAGGGTATTTTTACAATTTTAGGTCAAATGTAATCTGACAGCTCTTTCATTATGCTGCATTTCTCACAATTGCCTCAGCTCTTACAACTCTGCTTATCTGTGCCACCACAGTAGTAGTGTTATCTCTGGCAAACAGAACAGTTTGGAATATCAATTTCAGGACATTTTTGCTGTATCCCCTCCAAAAAGCAGAATATTCCACTGGGCAGATTTATAGAAGGACTGCCCTGAGTGTGAGAAGGAGGAGCATGTACCAACCTTCAGCACTGTGACATAGGGGGTCCCATCGGGTCCGTATTTGCTGCCATTGACTTCCACGTGTTTCAGCCACTGGATGTGAGGCTGGGCATCGCTGTAGACCTTGCAGTGAAACTCCACATTGCTCCCCACCACCACAGTCTGGTTGGCAGGGAGCCCTGCTTGCAGGATTGGGCGGTGGGGTGACCTTTCTGAAAAACAGAAAAGAGGAGAAATCCTAATTCACTTATTTATCCCCAACAAGCATTCTCCTCTGAAACATTCATTTGCTGGCTTTTCAGGTGAAAGGGTACAAACTGGTGCTTGTCCTGATGACTGCTCTACCCAGGGCTTCTCAAGCCTACAGGGAAGAACCACCTGGGAAGGGAGGAGGCATTTCAGCCCTGCCATTCCTTCTCTGAGCTCTCTGCAGACCCACTAAGTCATTTACTGATCACAGATGTGAGCCCCAATCATTGGCCAAAAAGAATCTTGTTGTTGGTTTTTGAAGACACGTGATCCAACACTTTGGGAAAGAAACCAAGCTGCTGCCTCCCATACCCCATCACTCAGCTATTCAACATCGCCACAGATCAGCTGCTGAGGGAAAACAGTGAAATCTCACCTAATACATCGAGCTGGTACGTGTGCCTAATGTTGCCGTATTTGTTCTCCACGACACAGGTGTAATTGCCTCGGTCTGACGGCACAACGCTCTCCATCACCAGGCTCCACTGCTGGTGCCGCAGCTAGAAGAAATCAAAAACCATCCAACTCATGGTCAAGCACCATCATCACCAGACCTTTCAAACCAACGAGCAACCACTTGAGCTTCCACACACTCGGACCCCAGAGGAAGCCTGAACATCACAAGGACCCCTTTACAAGGGTCATTAAAGTTGTAATGAGAAAAGGAATTAAGACCAATGCAAAAATGATGCAACACAATGTAACACACTGAGCTTTCAATGGGGGCTTCTGTATGTTTCCACAATAATCACAATAAAAAAGCCAGCTGACAACTGAATGTGGCACCTCTCATTAGAATAACAACTGCAGTAGGCATCACATAGCATCTGTATTTTATGTATTTTATATATTTTAATATTCTGATCTATATTTTAAAATGTGTGCACTGTGGAGGCAACAGATTATGGCATTTGTCCATACAGAAACAGATTTCTCCAAGAGAGTTAGTGCCCTAAATTCCCTTTAAAAAACGAGCAAATGTGTCCAGCCTCAAATCTGGTCCCTAGGATGCTTGGTCAGCCCTTCCATTTTGGCACCAAGTTTTTTACTAGATGGTTTTCTGGATGTGGCTCGTGTCCAGAGCTGATGGTGGTTCAGTAGCAGAAGGGAAAGCACAACCCATATCTCCACCCTGACCTGCTGCCCTGTGATCTCAGCTAGAATGCTTGTTTCTAATGATTATAAAGGAAATAATGGATATGGAAAGCAAATCTTGAATTAATACAGAAAGCAACCAACAGTAACAAAGATGACTTCAGGGTGCATAGCATATGAAAGCTCTCCAGATCTCTGGATATTAATTTTATGCCTTCTGCCTCCCAAAGCAGAGCATTTAACTTTATTAAACATTTTGAAGGTGACCCCAAGGACACAGAAGCAGGAGATTTACAATAATGCTGCACTATAGAATGTCAAGGGCTGATGGAAAAAAACAAGGGTGTAATTGCTCCTGGAGATTTCTTGCTGCAGCAGGTGAACTCAAATATGAAATCATTTAACCTCTTTTGCTACACATAAATTGCATCCACATGCTTTCCATAGAAGGGCCAAGTTGCAATCAAAGCCAGAACTTTGCAAAGAGCAGGTTTAAAGCCATAGGACTAGACAGCTTAGTTTCAAGATAAGCAAGCAAATGTCATTTTAACAATTTGTAGACCTCTGCAGTCCTGAAAACAGCATTGCTGAGCACCCCATTTTTCAGAGAATGCTGAATATGGTCTTTCTTTTCATTTCAGAGTACAAGTAACAGGAGGCTGTGACCAAACATTTTGTACAGACATCTCAGCTGTGGCAGCTGTCTGGTCAGCTCTGACTGCACCCAGGACAAATGGAGGAGCTCAATGAAGGAGCAGAACCAACATCTCACCTTTTGTAAAGCAACATCCTCTTTGCTGCATCTCTGTAACTGTGTGTCAATTACAGAGTAAGAGAAGCTCTGAGAGCAGAGAGCCTGGACCCTGAGCCCACAGCTGAACATACCAGACTGTCACAGAAGCTTCAATGCAAATCTGAGGCTGCTCAGTGGCTCATTTCCATACTGGCTTGTCTCACAGTTGTGTCTAAAGGCTTCTTTAAGTGCGCTTTTCAGCATTGCAAAACATTTCCATCTGGAGCCCCTAGGAGCTACTCCAAGGAAATGGGGCTCCAGACACATGGATGACTCCCTAGCCTAACCCATATTCTAAAACCAGGTCCAAATTAGGTGTTTAACTAAGGATGCACTTTTAAAGACACTTTTATGACACTTCCAAAGTACTTCTCTTTGTCAGGTTTGTGATGGGAACTTTGGATTGTGAATAGAGAAGAACCTGGGGGCACAGACTCATGAGGCAGAACTTGTTTGGAAACTTAGGAAGACATTTTTAGTTTTGAAAACCTTTGGCAAAAGATAGTAATTCTTGTAAGAATAGTCACCACACTTGATAAAACACTAGAAACATGAAGTGACTTAGTGCAGGCATTAATCAAGTGGGTGAGATACTGGAAATCCCTTTGGTTTATTTGGTATTGTCATTCTTGGCTCCTTGTGAAACAAACATTTGCAGACACACTTGGAACCTCGTGTTTGCCAGACTGGTATGCAAGTCAGGGCAATGGTCTGGGGAAGGGATAATCCTCCATCTCCCCTCCCCCTCAATCTTCCCTTCTAGGGTCATTTAACACACACAGGCTTACGATATTAGAGATTCCAACATGGATTTAACCATTAATGCTCTTTGGGAAATTTCATATGATAAGTCATATGAATTTCTTTTCTTTACCAGTTAAGGATGAACTGTAACAAAACCAGTTTAGCCTGACCATCATGTTTTCAACACTCGCCCTCCTCTCTTGCAGGCTTTACACTGGGCAGTCACACAGGTCTAAATGCCATGTGCAAGGGGCAGATGTGGAAGAGTGGTCAGCTTTCATTTGCTGACAACAGACTTCTCACAACTAATATTTAAACTCTTTCATGCACTGAAAACAAATGAGAATATCCCCAGCTCAAGGATTTCTGTGTTAAGACCAGATCTCGAGATGAAGCAAGCCAACCAAACTCTGCCAGATCTGGATCTTGCCCATTCTTTTCAAGCTGCCTAATCCTGTTATGAAGTTAAGTTGTAACAGGGAATTTAAATCTTAAATACATGAGATACTGAGCAGGTTTTCAATCTCCTTTTCTGGTTCAAATCTCAGCTGATATCTATCAGTATATTTATATTGGATGAGATTTACACTAGATTACTTATATCTAACTGTGGCTCATGACCAAAAGCAAGCAAATAAAGGAAGGAAAATTACAGAGAAACATGTCTTTATATCAAGAATGGGACAAAGAACTACACCTAGACAGATAGAGAGCTTAAACCAATCTTCCTGTAATTGTCCTGACATTGCCTTCAATAGCTCTTTTAAGCATTGACTTGTTGCTGGAAGGTGCCCCCAGAGAAATAAAGCACAGTGATGCCAAAGACTCACTACTGTGCTTCAGAGGATGAAATGTGTCAATTTAAACTCAAAGATAGATTAAAACTACTAGAAAGTGGGTAGGGGAATTGCTTTCAGCTTTAGGGTGTTTTTTTCTGCAGGCATAATTTAGTGCAGCTGACGTGACACAGTTTAGTAAAAAGCCATTGGAACGGTGCACGCAAGCCTGAAAACACTTCAGGATGATCCTTAGAGCCTGCAATTAGTAAAAGATGCTCGTGCTTCATGAATGTCATCTGCTGAAGAACAGTTTACCCACAGGAGTTGCCTCCCCACTTCTTTACCCTCCATGGCTTTTCAGAAGATCCAAACCTGAGCGTGTTCTCAGCCTCATCCAGGCTGGAGCTGGGACAGGACTGAGGAAGGAGCTTTAAAGGCTTCACTGAAGCCGTCACAAAAGGCCCTTTCAGGAACAGGTCTGAGCTAACAGGAAAGAAATAGCCCAAAACTGTGGGGAGGGAGGACTTTTTTTGAATCCTTCTCTGGTTTCTGGAGCATGGCATGCTTTGCATGCCCAGTCCCCTTTCAAAACACTACGGATGTGGCAGGCATCAGCTCACAGCTATTCTGAGTACTGATGAAGGTGCCTTCCTACAAGGCACCTTCCTCTCCTTAGCAGCAGAGTCCAGGGATACATCAGGGCTGGCAGAGTGCAGGCAGAAGTTGCTGCTCAAGAGTCCTTCCTGCTATTATGATTTTGTCATAATCAGATGCAACAGTTTTATTGCCCCCAAATAAAACCAGAAAAAAAAGTCTGACTGTGACCTCAAGGGGACAAGGTAATAACAGCAGCAAAATCTGAGAAAAGCTGATTTTAGTTTTAAAATCCTGCCATAATTCATCACATAAAGTAGCACAGAGACTTCTGGCTAATTAAATAATTTGACTGCAGTGGAGTTTTGTGTCCCTGAGCTCCATCTGTAAACACGAGCCAAAGCATTTTCCAGAATACCTCATGGTGGAAAGGAAGCAGGGAGAAGAAAGCAGCCAAGGAGCAGATGCTCTTACTCTGGCTACAAGGGAATCCAACACTTGACCAAGGGTCAGTGATTTACACCACAAGAATGTTAATGACTACCAGCATGATGATCCAGCTCTTTGGTGAGGTCTTTCCTATACCTTCAAAGGACACTGAATAGACTTTCTTTGAGAACAGGGAGTAGCTATGGCTTGATCCAACACATTTCAGTGCACTGGGCTCAACTCCAGAAATCAGGACAGAAGTTTCTGGTACTGCTTTTTCATCCCTGTTCACAATGCAACCACAAACCCAGCTCCATTTTTACCTACTCCCTGAAAGACCACTATAGACAAACTCAGAGGGAATTAGCCTTTGATCCCAAAGGACAGCAGTCCTTTTTAACACTTTGGTGCCAAGCAATTTCTAAGAATGCAAGAACCACCTGCATTTCTACACAGTCAGGAGAGCACTCTTAAAACTATCCATGTTAATCACTGTGCAATGTAGTTTTCTAGTTGGCAGAAATAATAAAAACCAGATCCAAACCAAGACCTTACCTTAATGCCCCCGATCCTGTGCTCCCCTTTGAACTCCTTGCCGTTTTTCAGCCAGTAGATGGAAGGAGTTGGGTTCCCCCCCGCCGGGCATCGGAAGCGAACGGTGTTGGCAGCGGGAACTGCCAGCAGCTTCTTCTCCATCTTATCTGGCCGGGTCCAGAAGGGGACACCTGAGAAATGAAAAACCAAGCTGAACAGGCCCCTTTCTGCTGCAGAGGATATCAGCTGGTGAGCAGATGCATTTGAAGAGTCTTTGGCATGTGCAGATTGACAGTTAAATTGCTACCTGCTGCAGTTAAGATAAATGACACAGAAATGCTTTCCAGCTAAATGACTCTCATAGACATAAGAGAGGGTGTTTGCATTTCAGTTTTGTGATGAAAGGTTCATGACCAGGTTCTCGTCTTGGTAATGCCAGTATAAATCTAAAGTGGCTGCTTTTAAATCAACAAGTAGAGTTATCCCAGATCAGGATGAGGATCTGGCCTCAGCGTGTAAAAAGATACAGATGTACCTTTGGGACATTAGTAGCCAAGAAGCATAAACAGCAGAAAGATGTTAGAACTGTAAAAGAATGTTGATGGGCCAGCAAGGGAGCAGAGAAAAAGTATGAGCTGAGAGCACTGGAAAATGTCCCTCCTCAGTGAGTACAAATGTAGTGTAGCCTCCTTAAGGGAAAGAAAGAAAAAAGAAGGTGCCAGTGCCAAACTGGTTTATCATGTTTATGTTCTATAAGTACGAGTGATTTTAGTTTTAAAGATTCATGTTACCTTTGAACAGGGATAAATTTTAAAACACCAGTGTTAGCATGAGATATGTTTTATAATCTGCCTCAAGTACAGCTATGTTCCTTGGCTGTGTTACAAACATTACATATTAACTCCAAATTAAGGCAGCAGCAGCGGCAAACTCATTATACTGGGAAGAAAGAAAAAGTTTTTAAAAAAACGCCTCCCAAGCTTTCATTTCTGCTTAAGGAGACACTGCAGAGCTGCACATGCTGTTTCCCCTGCCACACCAGGGCCACATCCAGCCCCCAGATCTGTGCTCCACACCAAGGCCAAAGGGAGATGGGGGATGAATTGTCTTGCAAAATAGCAAGGAGGGTAAGGAGTGTAAATGGCATCTCCTCCAGCTGGGTAGGAATAACTCCCAGACACGGAGCACCAGTTGCAAAGGTATGTGTGCTTCTGGCCAAGACACACTGAAGGCACTGAAGAACTGTGTTGGAGAACACGATGGCCACCAAAGCTGTTGGGAAAGCCTTGCTGCTGGCCTCCCCTGCAGTGGTGAAAATGCTCAGGAACACCACCCAGCATCACAGCCCCATCTCAGTGCTACCCTGAAGCCCCTGGGATCCCCTTCCCCTTAATGACAGGGGTGTACAAAGTTTTCCCTCTTGTTGCATCCCTCTGAGATGCATGGGAGCTGCTCCCTTTCTCCACCCCTCCTTAGCCCTGATGCATCTGGCTGCACGATACCCATCCCATTGCAATTCCAGGTAAGTCAGTAATTGACTTAGCATCTGCCAATACTCTCCTCATGTCTCCCCCTCCTTGAAAAGTCCAGCTGGATGTCAGGAGCTCCATCCAGGATACTCCTGTATATGCTAGAGACAGGCACATCTCACATTCCACCTGCTTTCCCACCCCTGCAGTGGGATGGCTGGATGCCCCAATAACACCATCCAAGGGAGGGAAATCCAGCACTGAGGGTTTGCATCTGCCCTCAGCCTGCCTTGCACAATGATGTGATGCCTATCAGAGTCAGCCCCACGTATCAGAGGGATCTGTGCTCACCCATCCCGCGTACGCCTCGTTTTTCAAATAACGAAACTGCTTAAGGCCCTTTTCTTGCCAGGATGGCACCAGATCCAGCAGGAGTATGGCTGGCACAAACAACAGCAAAAGGAGGAATCCCCGCAGTTCCCATGGCCCTGGAAAATCCCAGCTGCAAAGTTTGCTGTGAAAACACGGCACATCCAGGAGGCCTGAAATATTACATGGTAAGGTGAGCTAAAACAGGGCATCATGCAACCATCTACCATTCCAAACTGCACAAAAATGGGGAATACTCAAAAAAAATGTTCAAAAGAGTGGGTGCAACTGGTAAAGGAAGAACAGGTCTTGATGGTAAAAGGATGATGGTGTTACAGGATGAAGGAAGGGCAGAAACCAAGGAAAGACTGGGCAAATTCCCAGGCAGCAGCAGCAGAGTGAGTGCAGAGGACACTTTGGGTGCTGTTGGGAAGGCTGGAGAAGAGAGGGCTCCAGAAGTCATGCTGGGAGATGTCTGGTCCTTGGTTTCTGAAGCCTGGGCCATTTTCTGGCCAAATGCTTCTTTTTGGCAATGCACCTTGATTTTCTGGGGACGTTACAAGAGGTTAACAGGGCTACAGGGGAGATGTATGGCAAAGAGCAGGCAGAGATGGAAAAGGCCCCTTTTGCGATTGCCACAGAGGGCAGCCAAATAACCTGCTGCTTTCTGTTTGATTAATGTATTTGTCCACAATAAATCCCATTTTATGGTGTTGGTGACAATCATCTAGGCACTGAGGTGTAATTACATCACATGGTCACCTGGTCAGAACCTTTTGCTTTTTGGGGCTCTTCCCTCTTATACAACATGTGCATGTGCTGCAGGGTAACGTTTTATCACATTTTTTCACTCAAAAGATGAGTTGGAATCTCACAGGAGATCCATCAAGCCACTGGCTGCAAATGTTGTCACTGAAGCCAAGGGGGATTTTGCTATCAGACATCAGAGAGGAGGAAGATGGAGCCCAGGAAAGTTTCCAGCTGGGGATATTCTCCATATGGAGCAAAGGCAGGATTCGCTCCTTCCTCCTGTAATTAGACACAACTTCTTCCCTGAGTGCTTTCCCTCGTTTGGGTGCGTTTCTGTGAGATTCAGGGCTTGCCAGGGCTGGGCACCCCTGGATTATTGTGCCAAGACTCAAACGGGGCACTGCTCTCAAGTCAAACTGGAACTGGAAGAAAGCGTCTACACATTGAAAACAGTGCCTTTGTTCTCACTTGCAGGAGCAGTGAACAAAACATCCCTGCTTTTGCTTTGCTCTGCCCTCCTAGTCCTTTCATTACCACTTTTAAGGGGCTGAAAATGTTGCTAACTCTTCTTTTCAAGCAAAGCTTGCAAAGCTCCAGAGAGTTTTGGGAGCGGGAAAAGAGGAAGGATGAAAGACAGGAAAATTTTCTAGACTAGCTCTCTCTAAATTAATTACCAGCAATGGTTTTGCATGTGCAGGTGGGGAAAAAAAAAGGGACCCACAAACATTATCACCAGCCCTTTCCCATCATCAAACACTAAGCCTGACGGTCCGTTTTGTTTGTCAAAGACACCGGCCACCCATCCAACTGGAATGACCAATTAAAAAAAAACTGAGAGCAATACTTGGAATAATTAATACAGCCAAGCGCTCATTTAGCAATTAGGAGCTGCCACCAAATTCTGTGGCAGACAGAATCAACCCTAATTGTGTAATTTCCCCAGCTGACGCCTCTGAGGACAGAGCCAGATTTAATTGGAGATTATGGGGGCTCTTTGAAGGTGCTGGGGCTGCGCAGCGGGGGCTCCAAACAAACAGATACAAGAGGGGTAGGGAGCACTGGGGCAGAAGCGCAGTGTGTGAAAAGGGAGTTTTGTTTTTGTTTCAGGGCCAGGAAAAACAGCTGTAGAGAACAGAGGTATTAGAAAGCCTCTTTCTGCAAAGGCGGATCATGGTTTGTGACAAGGCTGCAACAAACGAGCTGATTTGAAGCTGCTGAAGTTTCTCCTTATTCTTTTCTGCTGCCAAACCCTGAGGGATGCCCTGTTTCTACACTGCCCTTCAGAGAGGAAGCTGAGGCTGAGCAGAGCAGGACACTCCACATGGAATTTGGTACTTCCAGCCCTTAAAATGAAAAAGATTGGCTTCAAACTCATGATGCTGTTGGAATCAGCTTTCCAAACTCTCCACTATATGAGGATGAGAAACTCTGTTAAGTAACTCAGTTAAGCCAGAAAAGTAACTTATCATCACAAGGGGCCAGGACAAAAGGATTTTATTCAGTGATGTGTGTTGTGGCAACACTCAGTGAGCTAGTCCAGGCTGGATTGCCTCTCCTTAAATATGGAACACTATCAGTTATACTGACTAAATATCTTTAAGGTCCCTTCCAACCTTAACCATCCTATGAGTCTGTGGTGTTTTCCTTTTGCATGAAAGCATTTATTGCCTCTCCTCCTCTAACTACTGACCACAGCTACGTCTGATACCCGAGCAGGGGCTCATACACCCCACCAGTAAGGGCACATTTTTGCCACAGCAGATACAAGGACCTGGGTCCTTGGGCTGTCCACAGAACATGGCACTGGCTACACCGTGTGTGCCTGCCTGGGATGGTCCTTCAGCCCCAGTTCCTGGTGGGATGTCCTGACAGTGGTGGTACCAGAGCTTACAACACAGCTCCCCTGACTCAGGAGACCTCTGAGGGTTAAGTGACATCAAAGAAAGCAACATAAAGCACACACACGTCACGAAACGCTGTGATGTTCCACCACACTGACACATTAAGCTCATCAACCATTTCTAAAGCAGAAGGGAATCCAACTTTTTATAACTAGACTTTTAAGCAGACAGCCATTACCTTTAGGTCTAAAAACAGCCTCAAAGTCAAGAAGACACAGAAAACAGGCTATAAATACACGTGGCGAAATGTGTGTTTTCCTTCTCAGTGAAGAAAAATGTCTTTCTGTACCATAAGCCAGCTGATGTTTTGTGATACCTGTTGCTAAGAGATTGAGTTCTCTATAAACCACATAAAAAAAAATGTACAGAACGATCAGTTGTGTGCATCAAAAGCTGCTCTGCAGCAGGAAAAAGCCCTGACCAAGCCAGACCTTCCCTGTGTCTGTAGCATTCTTCAGCAGGCACCAGGAGCCCTGAGAACCTCTGCCTGTCACCTGGCAGGATTGGGCTCCTAATTAGAAGCTATCAGAAAACCACTAATGCTGCTGATGGGTCTCCTGGCAGTAACCATTACTGTTCACACACTGCACACACAACAGTAGTAACTTATTGCAGCAGCAGACCTGTTTGAAAGAGTCCTGCATGTCCAGTGCTATGGGCAGGAGAGATTTTCCAGTCATGTTGAACTTCTGCCAATGTACATAGCTGACTGGGAGTTCAAATGCAAGCCATTTATTTATTAGAACACATACACACGGGCAGCTCACTCTGCAGAAGTATAAAGAGCAGAATAAAACACAACACTAACACCTCTGAAGCCTGTAATGATCCTGATTAATGCTATTGCACTTAAAGAAAACAGCACTGGGATTGAAAGACAATCACTTTGAAAGCATCAAGCACTGTCTTGGGACTCTCCTCCTCACAGGAGTGAAAGAAGAAGCCAGTAAAGCCAAAGAGGCTGCTCTCACTTATGGCACCAGTAAATTTGCCCCTGGCTAGTGTATGTTTTGTACTCTTGACTCCTGTCAAGATACTGGTAAGGACAAGAATCAGAATAATTAAAAGTAAAGCAGTCAAGGTTTGAAATGGTATAAAACTGGTGTAACATCAGTGTAGTAAAAGAAAGAATATATATATAGTAAGTGGGCTTGTCTGGATTTACATGCAAAGAGAATTTGAAACTACTAATCTCTTCAGACTCTCAGCATCAAGTCTTCAAAATTCAGTACTGCTGCTGTAGGATTCCACAGCAGCAATACCACTCTGGCAGCTGTTTCTAAATTTTTAGATAAATTTCATCATGGTTCCATCCTAAGATCACTGATTTCAACATGAAGAGAGAGCTGCTGTGCAATGATGTGAACACCCAGATGAGCTGCACTGCTTGAGAGCTGCAGCTTCTTCAAAGAAAAGGCCTCTGTAACCCAGAAAAACAAATTACCTGTATCTTCTGACTCATCATCGTCATCCTCATCATCTCCTGACGAAGGGGAGTCTGGAAAGAGACAAGCAAGAAGTGAAGCAGAAAGAGAATGGTACATGAAGTGATGGTTCACCCTTCCTTGCAGCTCCAACACCCACCCCTCTGATGCTGCTGTGCCAGGCACAACTGGACAGGAGTTTCTCAACTGGGAGAGAGATGTCACGAGTTTGCCAGTGCTCTGAAAACGTGGCCCAATGTCAAATACTTCTCCCTGTGTGAAATGCTTACTTCCACGTAAATACAAAAAATTCTAAATCAGAAAATTTCTTTTTGCAGAACAAGCTCTCTGACTTTTTTTTTTTCCTTCCCTCTAGCATTCACTCTTAAGACTTTTTATTTTACCATGTCTCAAAACTACAGGTCAGCATTTCTAACTCATTTTCCCTGCATATTTCTTTTAGCTTAATATCCCCCTGCTATGTCTCCCTTCATTAACTCCTTGTTCAAACACTAAGACCAAAACTTTTGAACTTCTTGCAATCAAAACTCTCTCCATCAACGTTTTGATGGCTATTCCATGAACCAGTTCCCTTTAGTTATACCCCTCCCACAGAGGCACCTCAAGGCTGTAACTCAATACAGGTAAACAGGTGGGAATTTTCCATCTGTGTCTCTCCAAAACATCCTGAACTGTTTCTTTTAATGTGGTCTAACATTTCACCTTCTCCAAGCTGTCCACAATGAAGGCTCAGTCCCTCTTCCCTCCATCAAGTGATCATTGTAAAATGTAAATCCCATTATCAAATAGCAGCTTAGTGTTTGATTTAGTTTACACTGTTTAGTTTAGTACAGTTCAGCATCTGGAAGATTTAGTATCACTGATATTACACAATCTCCAGGAATTTTTCTTTTAAATAAAAGCAAAATGCTATCAACCCAGCAACCTTTATGTTCTGGACAGTGGTAAAAGGACTTGGCCTTGAACACTAGAAAACAGGAAACATTATGAGTATTCAACACGTGGCCAGAAATGTAAAGCACTGCTTTAGATCAAGCCAGGCAGAACATCCTTCACTGCAAGATGCACTTGAGTTTTCTACTGTTTTCTGACCAGCAGAGTGGAGTTAAAAATGGGAAAAGGCTGGGAGGGGATATAAGGAGGGAAAAAGAAGGAAAGGTAACAACCAACAGTTCTTCCCTGCAGAATCTGGAAGGGCCTTCCAGGCATTTTTACCATCTACAGAAGCAACACAGTAAACACCTCCCTGCCTTAGACTGCAGGGGCTCATCGTGTTTTGCACCTTCTCCTTGGCAGAGCCTCAAGGACGACTTTAAGCACATATCTAACTGCAAATCCACAGTTGAGGTCCTGCTGGCAGCAGAACTAGGGAAATGCCATGGGGCTTGCTGAAAGTGAAGTGGATGTTTAGGTGTTTTGGCTGATCCAGCAGGTTTACTCAAGTCCTGGCGAAGGCAGAAACTGAGCCAAATCCCCACCAGCATTTGACAGAGAAATCAGCACCTTCTCAGTTTTGCTCTCAGATTTGGTTACCCATATATTAACACATGATTATAGTTTACTTCTGCTTTCCAATGAATACATCATGACCAGAGGAGTAGATTCAATTTTTAAACTAAATCAAGAACATTTTCACAGGGTTAAGGGAAGTCTTGACCTTGCTTGTTTTTAAGATGAGAAGTGCAACTTATATTTTAAGACCAAATACCCTTTATTCATAGCTACTGTCCTATTCAGGTTACTAAAACATCACCTCTTTCAAAAGGTAACTAAAAATTGGAAGCTATTTTTTATTTACAAAAACAGTAATCCTTTGCAGGAGTTGAGGAGTATTGGCAAGAACTACTCAAAAAGGCCTTTAATTATGAATGAAAAAGGTCTTAATTTGTTCAGTCACCTGTTTTGTAATGCTTTGCCTTGAGTGTTTGAAAGCTCTGTTTGCTGCTAGCAGCCTGCAGTCCATGCTCATCACAGGGGTGCTGCTCAGCCACTAAATGCAAAGGCTGTTCTGTACATGAAATGGTTACAGAAGTGGAGCTTCTGCCAACAGGGCTGGATATCAGTTTGGGCATGCAGCCTCTACAGGATCCTTTCCAAGTGCTCAGGTTTTAAGAGGACAGTATGTTTCTTTTTGTAAACTAGGAAAACACTCAAGCCCTTGTCTGTCAGGGGAGGAATATTTTTAAGAGCTCAGATCCTGCTATCAATCAGCCTGGTTCTCGGCCCTTGAATGCCAGCTCCAGCATCTACTTGCTCTGTCTCCAGCATCAAACATCCCCCTGTGCACAGTCAGAGTCACTGCAGAACTGTCAGTTTGTTGCAGACTCAAATCTCATGGCTCTGTGTAGGAAAATCCTGAATATGTCCCTAGGACCTGGAAGCATCTCTCAAAATGCAACTTACATGCAGATCAGCAATTCCAAACACACCTAGCCTAGATTTGCTCACTTAAGAACCCAGATCAGAACAATTCCAGTTTGTTAGTACAGCTTTAAAGAAGTTTAATGCAGAGAGCAACTCCAGCCCCAAACATCAGCTATCCACATGAACACCTGACCAGACACCTGAGCTAACTGCTGGCATTACCTTTAGGAACTGGGGACACAAACCACAGATCTCCAATCACAATCTCATCTCTGCAGTGCCAGGCTGAGCAATCAATACGAATTATGAAGAAATATCTGAGTATATGAGAGGCGCCACTATTGCCACATAAAGCAGGGCTTCAAAGTTTAAAACAAGTGCTGCTGACAGCTAAAAAGGAGGCTCCCACATTACCAGCACTTTGGTGGTAATGACAGTGGGCTAATAGAATCAAAGACTCATAATGTTGTCAGAAAGCAGGTTCAGGTTACTCGCCAGTTCTTAAGCTGTTATTAGCTATTATTAGCGAAGAGGAAAAATACAGGGGCTTAAACTTTTTAAAAGCAGAGGATTATCAGTCCTTCCACTATTAAAAACAATTTCTCACTTTACCAACTTTTGGGTCTGGCAGCTGTTTCATTTGAGCATGTAACCAGCTGCCCTCTCCTGCCTCCCTGCTGCCCCTTGAACTCAAAAGCATTTTCATGTCACTTAGGAAAAAAGAGAGAGTAACATTTCTAACAACTTGCAGTTCACTGGATAGCTCCAATAATCGTACCTAGTTAAAGAAACCCTTTCAAGGGCCAAATACTTCTTTAACCATTTAATTGATATGACCTTCAAGCATTCACAGCAATCTCCAGTAACGTTCAATAAAAAGCAGATGTTGCTAAAGGCTCGGTGAAATGAGCTTTTATTCTCATGATGGTTTTCTCTCACACAAAATCCAACTGCACAAGAAAGCTCTTTATGGAGTGGATGTGATTCACAATCACAAACATCTCTGTGTTTAGTTTTCAGACACAGACTCACTTTTTGAGGGAACTCAACTTTTGGAGAAAGGACCTGCTATTCAAGGATTCTTGAAAAAGCTCCAACAGTACAAGAGCAAATGAGTTTTCAAAACCTGAGATCCACAAGGGGCTAATTCTCCTGAAAATTCAAGCTTTTAATCTCTGATCAGGAGGTTTGCTATCTGCTCACAGTCATGAGTATCCATCTACCAGTGCATCAGCCTGAAATCATGAAAATAACCTTTGTATTGGTGGGTAGCTATCTGGAAACAACAGATTTTTCTGGCACTCTATGTTTAGTGATCCAGGCTTAACAGCTTGTAGCTGTTCTGTTCTATTGTCGTCATCCCAAAAAATATGGCCAAGCAAAGGAGAGCATGTGCTTTGCTAACACAGCACTTGCTTGAAATGTATCAACCCCAATAAGTAACTTTGATGAAGCACCTATTTTGGATATATACAGTTTACAGATAAGCTACATCTAAAACAAGCTAGCAATTTGTAATTAACTGTGATGGAGAGCAGAGATTTACCAACCACAACAGAGAAACAGTTTTCAGGAACTTGCAGCTTCTGTGTGCAATTTTGCCACTGATTTGTCACATATCATGGAAAACATCATTTAACCCCCATGAGGCACAGTTCACTCACAAAAGACTTCAAAGGCACATGTAGCATAGCATCTATTTGAGTGTTAAAGGGGGATTTGAGGTTTAATCTGACTAGCACCCTTTCTAAGTCTCCCTCGGTATTAACATCAAGCTTCGACATTTGGTATGGACACGCAAGCATTCTTCATTTGGTTTGTTTTGCCAGTCTAATCGCTGTCAGGAGTTACCAGGGAGGTACAGACCTTCCAAGGACAGACCAACACCATGAGATACCAGATGTGCTGAACATGTGAAAGGGCAAAAATTGAAAAAGATCAGTGGAACAGCTGTATTACTGCACATACCTGTAACTCTGACTGTAAAGTTTCCCAGGACCTCGTTGGAATGCCTTGGCTTGCAACTGTACAGCCCCGAGTCATCATATGACACATTGATTATCTTCAACAGTTTTTGTCCAATATGAGTTCTGTTGGTAGGTGCAATTCCAATACCATCTTTAAACCAGAAAACAGACACAGAAGAGCCTTGGGTGTTACAGGAAAGTTCAATTGTATCTCCATTTCCAAACACCAACTCTTCCAGAAAGGCGGTCTCGCTCCTCAAGTATTCTGCAAAGGGAGAAAGAAACGGAGATGAATAAATAAGAGCAGGTCTCAGAGACAGAAAGGGTTTTAAAGTGAACCATATCTTGTATTTGCTCTGCTGATGCTTCCATGTGCCCAGACCTTCCCCTTGCCTGGCACAGGCAGGTAGCTGTGCAGGGACAGTTGATCTACAAGGATGGCTTTGACCCTGTAGCAACCAAAACACATCCACCCCCACCAGGTGCATCACAACAAACAGCACAGACCTCTGGAAGGCTCCTTGCAACACCCAGTGCTGCAGGTGAGGGGGTGATCTGGCAGAAATAAGTGTGTGCTGGCAAGTTCACAGCTCAGTCTCTGGACCTCCTTTTGTTTATTCCTGCCAGTCTGTCCACAAACACCAAGAGACCCAGCAAGGACAAGACATAAGCAGAGCGGGGGATAAACCAAATTTCTTAGGTGACCCTGGGTGACCCAGAGGCAATGTCTGTGGGATGAAGAAAACAGGTGGAAGGCTGGACAGAAGATACAGGCTGGAATAGCTAAAATAAATAAAACCATCACTAGCTCCCTGCTGAAGTTTTTCTGTGTGCAACAAAAGTGCAGAACCAAAGATATATTCACAGATAATGATTTCACTGTGAAACCAATGCAAGTACAGCAGCTCCAAATACCTGAGGACTTAGCACTGGCTCCAGGCTGCTCTTCTGCCTTGAGGTGAAAGAGTTGGGGCTCTCTATAATTCAGGCTACAGAGAAAAATGTATTGCTTTTCTCTTCTTGTTATGCATGTTTTTATTCTCGTATGAATACAAAGATTTAAAATATAAATATGTTGTGGGCAATAATCTTGCAGGGTGGAAAGAAATGATTCTGGGAGCCTGAAAAGGTGGTATTTCATGGGAGGTAATGTCTCACAGGAGGCAAAGCCCACAGTCATTAGGATTACAAAGAACTTTTTCTCATACCATGGCACCAATTCCAGTACAAATATTTTATGATTTAGCCAGAATGTTGTGGTGTTCATGAAGTCAAAGATTTAGGGTGTTGGGTTTTTTTTACCTTTTAATAAAATTTGTCCCTGAAATCATATACTTTTAGTAAATCAAAAAAGAAGGCTGAGCTCCATGCAGAATCTCCTCGCTATCAGACCAGCACTCATTGCTACATGTGAGTGTTCACCCCTGGTCTCTTCCCAACAGCGATACTTCTCTGGGGAAAATCATGTCAAGAAAGATTCTGGATTAACTGTTCAAGTTTTTTCTTCCTTCTTCTAGACTATGAGGATTTTTTCACTGGAACCAACTTTGGCTTCAAAATAAAAAGCCCTGTGGACAACTTTGCACTTGCAAGGATGAGTACTGGTCTAACTCTGATGGAACCTCTTGCTAATTTAATCTACTGGAAAACAAACCCCACACAATTGTACAACCCCTCCACACAAAATGCAGTTCTACCAAAGATGTTTGCCAAACAATCAAGACTTGTATATTTTGGCTTTTGTATTATAAACCTACTGAACAGGAACAAGCCCAGAGTAAGCACAGGCCAAACTGCACTGGTTAGCCATTTAAAAGGAAATAACTTCCTTTTTTTTGTGAAAACCATACTGAACCTGGGTTAATGACAAAGCAACAAGGAATTTTTATAAAATGGATACAGGGAATGCTGGAATGAAGTGGAAAATAAAACTCAGCAGATACACTGGGGTCTCAAGCTTCTTCTGTGGAATGAAGCAGCATCTCTTGTTTCTGACAACTTTATTTTGGCATCTCTACCCTCAGTCTCCCCAGTCACTCTCCAGCACACATTGTGATGCAAAGTTTGGTTCTAGTGACTTTATTCCTTCTGTCTAGGAATCATCTCAGGAAAGATGTAGTGGTGAATTAAAAGGAGAATGCTACTATTGGTCTTAATCTCACTTCTGTAAACTGTTTTTCAAACTTTTGTTTATATACTTATGGCTTAAGAAATAAACAGGACCCAAACTGGAGATCTCCACAAAGTATTTAAATGGGTACTCAAATGCTTTTAAGCACTTTGCCAACTGTGACCTTGGAGAACCAATTTTTACTCTCTTTCCTTATATAGCTTTCAAGTACAAAGATAAATTTGAAAGCAGAGACAGTCTCATTTCCATGCTTAAAACAGCAGGAGTTCAAAGCAGGGAAACAAAGCTCACATCTCACAGGGTGGCCAGAGTCCAGCACCTCCTTCCTGCCTTCCAGTTGCAAGTGCCTGGTGTTTCCAACACCACCTTTTCAAGCAGAGACACCAAGACATGAAGGTGACATGAAGCTGCCCTCTCTGAGGCCAGCTCTCCAGCTATAAAAGAATGGGAGGGGACACAGCCAGGACAGCTGAGCCCAGCTGACCCAAGGGATATTCCAGACCACACGACATCATGCTCAGCAACAACACCAGAGGAAGAAGGAGTACTGTTTGGAGTGATGGTATTTGTCTTTCTCAGTCACTGTATAAGGGAGCCTGGCTATCCTGGGGATGGCTGAACACCTGCCCTGGGGAAGTGGTGAATTTGCTCCTCGTTCTGCTTTGCTTCTGTGTACAGCCCTTGCTTCTCTTATTAAATTGTCTTTCTCACCACTCATAAGTTTTCTTGACTTTTCCAATTCTCTCCTCCATCCCCTGAGATGGGGTGAGCAAGCTGCAGTGTGGGGCTGAGTTCCCAGACAGGGTTAAACCATGACACACAGGTATAAATTACCAGGGAGTTAACTCATGTAGGGGTTACAGGAGCCCACTCTGAAACTTGCCAGCAGAGCAGGGATTAACACATTTGCAGCATTAACAGACTCTTGGAGAGAAAGAGAAATCTGGGTTGTGGGCTCCCACGGTATGACTAAAATTCAACAAATTATTAGTTTAGACAAAGCAGAAATGACTTGAGAACCACCAAGAGATGCATCTGATGGAGATCAGCATTCATTGCTGATGACTGCTCACAGCAAACGCACTACAGAGAAGGAAACAATTTTTAAGCTGTTCAGAGGAACAAAAAAGCAGCAACTGGCTGGAAACACCTTCCACAATGAGGAGCAGTTGGCCCAGCAACGCTGAAATGTTTTTGTATGTATTCACTTATAAGGATAAGATACTTCATCTCTGTAGCTGCTTGGCTCATCCCAGCAATAATTCACTTTCTGTGTGGTTCACAGCTCCAAGTATTCAAGTGTGTCAGTATTTCCATCAGCTGTCTGCTCCTCTCAGACATCAATACTTGTTTCTGGCGGAGCCTGGAAATGTTTTATTTTGGTTTTAACGCATACAGCTCTCAAGTTATTTATTATTCAGGCATGAAAGGACAAGGAAGAGGTGGAGGGTGGCAGGCTATCCCTGGGCTGCTAAGGAGATGGATAGTGGTGGGCTATTCCTGGGCTGCTTATGGCTCCCAAAAAATCCAAGCCAACCTAGAGCCCGCCTGATGCCCTCCTGGGCATCAGGGACTATTTCCAGATGCTGCTGGGGACTGCTCCTGGACACCAAAGGCTCACAGTGAGGGGTGAGGGAGCCCCAGGGTCCCACATCATCTCACAAGGTGCTGGTTTCTAGCTCCAGAAAATGTCTTTCTCCTCACCTTTAATTTTTCCCCTGGAATAACTTCCCACAACCATACATTTTCAAACACTGAAGTAAAGTGCTCAGGAGTCTCCTGAGGTGCTCTGGTGGGGTACATGCATCCCCCATCACCATCCTTTTCCTTCAGTGGGCACCCTGCAGCAGGGGAACAGCCACCACACAAACTCCACTGGGACTCCCCCCACAGAGCACTTGAGGCACACAACTTTCAGTACCACCAGCAGGAGACTCCTCATCCCACCCTGAACCCTGGCACCCCTCAAAAGGCTTTCCAGGATTGCTCCACAGCCCAGTGCTGGAATGGACAAGGGCTCACTTTTCAGCAGATGATATTTTTCCCTTTTCAAGCTGGACAAGCTGTATTTGGCATGTTAACAAGCACAGAGACAGCAGCACTCCACACATTTCTCTCTTCAGGTTCATTTGAAATAGGTTCTTGTTCTATGTACTTCATTGCACCAAATCCACCGTGACAGGATACATTATAGGATCACAGAGCAACAGCCATGCCAGAGCTTTCTCCTGTTGAGTTTGTCATCCCAGTCCCAGGGGGATCGCGGTCCCAGCCAGCAAGCTGGTGAGTAATTGCTGGAGGTGTATGAAAACCTCCAGCATTAGGAGGAAGAACACAGCCATGGTGGCAAAGAGCATGTACACTACCTCCAGACTCAGACCAGCACTGTGTCCTGGATTTAGCCCTGGTTTATTCTAAATAAGCATCCTATCTGTGTTAAAGTATTATTCACCCAGTGAATAATCAGGTGTTTCTCACGATACCTGTGTGGCTGTTCTTGGGATGGAGTCACTTCCCCACCTCACCTTGGGATTTCTGCACTGGGAAGTGCAAACTTCCCAGAAGGGAAATAAAACACTTTTCTTGGCAAATATTGTTCGTTTAAGACCCGTCTAAATCTAAAAAGTAGCCAGGAAAAGTGACGAGTGGACTCAGTGTCCCCTCCCTGCAGGAACCACACCATGCACAGAACCCACATTCCCATTCCCTCTGTCTCCTCCCAGAGAGACAGACAGGCCTGGGAGAATATTGAAAACCTTCAAACCAGCCCCAGGTCCTGCAGCACTGCAGCCCCTGTGCCAGGATAAGATCCAGGGATCACCTGTTTTCCCAGGAACCTGCCTTCCCCTCCTTTCTGCACAGCCATGATGGTGCCAGAGGTGGAAAATCCCTGTCTGGCTATGGCCCTGTCGCCCCAAAAGACACCTCATCAGCCTGGCACAAACATACCAAATGCATGCATGGTATTATTTCAAGTATTTTGTGTCTATATCTTCTATTACATTTTATTTAAAAAATGAAAAGGATTATATGAAACATTCTGTTTTCTCTCTTCTCCCCCTGCTGAGGTCAAGAACCTCTCTTGCACCACACATCCCAGTGTCAGGCTGCAGCCATCCTGGGAAGAAGAGGCTTACCTGGCAATCACAACAGCACAGGATGCTTTGCTGAAGCAGTAGCACCTCCCAAAGTGGTGTTTTGCTGGGTTAGCTCCCCTGCTCAGTGGAGCTCACACCCAGAAATGAAATATTGCAAAAATAAAATATCTGTATCTCTGAAAGTTTAAACTGTGATATAAAAATATGTCTTTAGATAATCATATATGAAGAAAAGGGTTTGCCTCCATTATTTCACAGAATCACAGAATGGTTTGCAATGGAAGGGGTCTTAAATATGATCTCATTCCAACACCCCTAGAGCAGATCACTCAAAGGTACCACTTTATCTTTCTTGTATTTCAAGTATTTGATTGGGAGGAGGCAGTTCTCATGGGAAAGCTTAAAAGAACAATGATGATAATGATGATGATGATAATAATAATAACAATAATAATGCTGCAAAATAGATGTGAAATAGACTGTTTATACTGCATTTGCACTGTAGGGGCCTATGCAATTGTTACCATACATTTCCTTCAAAGACATTAACAAGTAACTGCACTGTGTCATCACCCTGTGGGGGTGTTCTTAGAGCTGTTTTAGGAGAAAAGCAAACCTTTTTCCTAGAGAATTAGTAGAACAATAACCAGGTTTAGTTCTGTCATATGCAGCTTTCTTTATAAACAAGAGATTATGGAAAAGAATAAAAAAAATCTCTACTGTTTAGCTTGGCTATCCCTGACAGCTACTTTGGAAGAGCTTCCAAAATGGAAAAAGCAGATGTTGCAAATCTGCCTTATCTACAGAGCAACTGTTGACTCTGTTGTGCAAATCCTAATTTACATCTGCATGAAAGGTTTCAGAGATTAAATGGCATTCAAGGAGGAATATTAGCTTTTCTCCCTCCCTCCAGCTCTCCTTTGAATGGATTTACTACTGGCAATTAGCTTTCTGTTCCATCGGCCAAGTAGAAAACAGGATTCATCAGGACTCTACAGTATCCTCCTTTTAATGGACTGTTTTCTTAGATCACCCAATTCAGGCACAGAGAGTTTAAGAAATAAATCGTCACAAAGCTAAAACAGTTACAAAAACACTTTGCCCAGGAGAATTTCCCTCTGACACTTGGAAGTCCTGAGGAGGACAAAAAAAACCCCACCAAAGAACAAATCAAAGGGGTCTCCTGGCTACACCTAAAAAGATGGGAATGGAAACCCCTCCAAGAGGAACAAAGCTTTGGTTGATGCTGAGAGCCCAGAACTGGTCCCAAGGACAGCCTTCAGCTGGGGACTGCTGGCTTAAAGGAAGAAGCAGTGATGGGGAGTTTTCCTTAAAATCTGATCATACAGACACTTGGTTCCCCACTCAAAACAGGGAAGCAAACACCACTTGTGTGTATTTAGTTAGCTCAGAGTTCTGCACTGAACTTTTATACAGAAATGAAAGAACTGATATATCTCCATCAATGGTCCCCAAAGACAAGGAGCAGTGGACAGGAGGCAGCATGGGCGTGCTGAGCTCCCCGGGCCATGAGAGCTCCTAGCTCCTGCTCAAGGATGCCCATGCAGATGGCTCCCGCTCTCCCCGGTGCCAAACCTCTGTGCCTTCCTCAAGGAGGGCAGCAATGAGCTGCATCAGCTCTCAGTTCTCACACAGTCCTGTCCTGGCACCGTGAGCACACCCTGGCAGCTGCTGGCCCACAGGTCACACAGGCCACCTCACGCAACCACGGTGGCCAAAGGCGGCCAAGCCCCACCGCTCGCTGCTCACGGCAGAGAGATGGGACACCCCCGGGCTGATCCTTGGGGGAGCACAAGAGACTGTGCCATCATCCTTCTGGTGTCTGCCTCTTGCTGCCTCTGAAGAGCGGTGGCCAACTTGGCCTCAGCTTTTGCTCAGCACAGCAGGGGCGTCCCAGCTTGATGCTGACAGACAGATCCCACCACAAAGCGGCTGATGTTTTACATTTCTGCTCTACATGCCTGAGGAAGTCCAAAAACCCTCATCATTGCAGCAAGCAAGCAACTACCACAAGCCCTTTCAAAGCCAGTGGCAGCAGCTATGTAAACTGAGGCACAGAATGAGGCCTCCCAGCATCACAATGGACTGGGCAAAGCTTGCCCCAGACTCCATCGGAGCAGAACTCGGTCCTGCTGAACTGTGGAGGCCCTGAGCAAACCTGTGCTCCTCAACATCAGTGCACCACTGCATCCCTCCTACTCTACCTGGAGAGGTTTTGTAGGTGACACACCCCAAACTATTAGCAGAGTTTGCTACAAGGACACAGCTTACACAAATGACTGCTCCACAAGCATAGGGAAAGGAAAGTATCTTTGGAAATAGTTTTAAACTTTCTTATAATGCTGCTGAATGATTCTTCTGGATATTTTTTTCCTGGGCTCTTTCTCTGTACCTTCATTTCCATTCTAAAAATCCTTCAAAAATTCATTACTGCTGGAGTTTTGACCCCCAGGGTGGGCTTTCAGCTACTTGGTCAGTTCTATCAAAATTTCACCACCTCTCAAGTGCTCTTGCAGATGAATTTTTAAGAAACACGTAAGCTCCTCAGGCTCAAAAGTTTAGGTTTACCTCAGAGGAACTCTTTAAGGGATACAAATGCTACTGGCTCCCTTTCCAATTCCCAAGTCAGTTTTGCCTGGAAGCTACTTGTGATGCTTTCTGAAGTGGGCTTTAAGATCACATGGCATCAGAAAAAATTTGCCATAAAGCCCCAACCTTTCCCCTTCGGTTCACAGCTATGCAGCTCCCAAATCCCAGGTCCTCTGCATTTCCCTTGCACTTTTAATGTGCACTTCTCTAATCTTCATTTAATGCAGGCAGCTGGCTGCAAATACCCCCAAACAATGACTTTAATCCTAAGTATCCTGAAGCCCCCCTTCCCGCACCAAAACTGAAGGAAAAAAAAAAAAAAAAAAAAAGACCAGCCTCAAGACAGCAAGATGGAGAAATCCAAGCTATCCACTGGGCCAAAGGATCAGAAAGACACAATGAGCTAAATTTTGCCGGGTTTGCTAATTAAAAACGGAAGCTACCCCACTTTGGAGCCAAGGCAGGGAGGTGGGGGGAGTTCTCATGCTATTCAAAAAATCGGCTTCCAACTGGGACCATATTCACTCCACATTAATTGTCATTCCAACTACGAGTGTCCTAGTTTCAAAATGAAAACTACTCTCCGGTGTAGCTAGTGAAAACTAACACCAGTTTTGAGGCATTAAACAAAATTTATTGATTGCATTTTCCCACCCACTAAAACTTTAATAAGCATTAAACCTGAAACTCCTGGCCCCGTTTCCTCCTTCTACCCTCTCTCTCTATAAAAAGGGTCAGGCTCCTCTATATGGAGATTAGGACTTAATGTTTGGTATTTGTTTATGAGCCTATCAATTGCCTTTATTTCAGGGGGGAGAAAAGCACATCTTAAGGAAAAAAAACCCTCTTGTACAGGGATTAAGAAAGGGCAAAGGTTTAGGGTAGTTTGGGTGGGTTTTTTTCCCAACTGATTGTGGGTTTTAGATATATGAAGGATCACGTTCACGTGAATGAAAATAAGAAAATATTCCCCTTTTTGCAAGTTCCCTTTGAGTAACATAAAATGCTATTTTTCAAAGATCCCTATTTCTCTGTAATAAGATGCAAAATTTCAAGTCTTCTCTGCAGGCTGTTTTCAGCTGTGTAAAAGAGGAAAAAAATAATAATAATTTGGGGGCCGCTCTGTCTGCATACTTAGTAAAGAAAACAAAGGTCACACATTTGAAATGCAAAGGTTGGTGATTAAGCCCAGAAATCCATATCTATGCATCCAAATGAATAGCCAGATTCTGAGAGTGCTTAAGTGATTTAAATACAGAGCCTGACCTGGCTCAGCACCTTTCAAAACCAAGCTTGTTATTTCAGAGTCTCAAGTGAGATTTAGGTGCCAGGTACCCCCAGTTGGAGAAATTTAACAGTAATCTCCTTTCAGGAAGCCTGATCCACTTTAATGTAGCAAATGACAAATGAAGATTTTGTTATTTAGAGAACACCTCTAACTAAAGCTGCAACACTTTGTCCTTGTGCTAAGCTAAACTCAAGCTTTATCCTTCAGAATTATTAGAAAGAGTTGTGAGAGATGGCAAAGTAATGTCAAAAATTCTTTTATTTCTCCTCTTTAAAGAGGGCTGCTAAAGGGATTAGACAGCTTTGAGTTCACTGCTCTGTTAAATCAACCTTACAATATTTTTTCAGCTTGTTTGACTTGCTGTTTCTGTATACATTTGTGTTTTCACCTTTCTGCATTCAAATCCCACGCTCGGCGTTTGTTCCGCGCTTCTCACAGGAAAGTTAGTCAGTTCTTTATTTGTATTAAGTCTACGGGGTTATAGAAAACAGACTTGGAAAACAATCCCTAAATTAGCAGGACTTACCGTCCCCCGCGCGTACGCGCATACAGGCGGGGCAGCGCATACCGCCCAACCTGAACGCAGAGGTTTATCATTCCCAGCAGCAGCACCAGGGCATCAGGTTCACCAGGAGGGACCTTTTAATGGTCTCCTGTAACTGTATCTATTACAGCAGGGTTTGGACTCCACTTTACAAATTAGGAGAGAGTTCAAGGAAGTCATGCATGTCTCAGTTCCCACTGCCTTCGAGCAGTTTTAGTGCTCCCAAATAATCATCCACAACCTGCACTATGTTAGGATCCAGAAACTCCAGAAGAAGGGGAGATACCTCTATGCAAGGATATTTTAGCACTGCTGTAAGGATAATGCAGACCCCCTGCAGAAGGCAATTTCCACCTTCCTACACTAGCACGTGGCTGGTCCCACCTGCATGAACCAGGGACCTTCCACAGGCACTTTGGGATACACTCCCCCATCCTTCTGACTCTGATTTTTTCCAGCTTTTCCTTTCCCCACCAGAAACACTATATACTCTTCTCTGTGCAAATGAGCCTCTAAGCATTAGATGGATGCTGTTGTGATGCCAAAGGTGGTCAGTGCAAGCAGGCAAACCAAGGCAGAAAGAAAACAGACACTTCTCTCTCCCAGGTGGAAGATAAAGATGATAAAAACTGAGCAGCAACCACCAAGGGGCTGGATATGTCTCAAAGTCAGGCATCAAAGCTAAGCTCCTGCCATGCTCCCTTGGGTGGGATGAACCACCGCCTTGTGCTACTCACAGATAACCTCCCTTGATGTATAACCCATAAAGAGAACAAGAGCTGAACACAGCATTTTGCCCCCTCCACTCCCTTTCCATGGGTTGGTGGTTAATCCAGGGTAATCTTTTCCTCCTGCCTGCCCTGAGCATCCTATGTCACCCCTCCGACTTCTTCTCGTGCCCAGAACAGCTGGCCTCAAGCACTGGGTTAAGTTACTCCTGCAAAGACTGCACCTCTTGTCTGCACTTCATGTGCTATGCACTGGGAGAAGGGGACAGAGAGGGAGAAAAACCTCTATTTCAAGCATTTACGTGTATTTTGAAAGCACCTGAGGACGTTTCAGGCCCTTTTTTGCCAGACCTAACACATTCCACCTGCAAGACTATCTTGTTCAGAGCAGGCAGATGGCTCCTCACAGGAAGGATTTGCATTGTGTGAGGTCACCAGACCCAGGATCAGGCAGTGACCCACCACCAAGACACAGTGGTGGGCACAAACCTACCCCTTTTTGTCCCTGCATTGAGGGGTACAGGGGAAAGGAGAACCCCTTCTGTTCCCCCTGCACTTCCCTCCCCTTCATGGAGACTTTTACAATGCAGAAGCCCACTGCCTCCTCAAATCCAAGATGCCAGCATGCCTGCAGTTAAAAATGAGGCAGAAATCTCATTCCTTCACTAAATAATTCACAGGTTGGAGCCCCAGCACAACTCCATTAACACTTCCCAGGAGTTATGTTCCTTTTTGACTGGGCAGATTGCAAAGCATTGCTGTAGTAGGAGGCTTTGTGTTTGGGTTTCCTTTGCCTCCTAGTTCAAATAAAGGCAATACTAACTGAACCACTGGGCAAAAGAAAATTGAGAGCAACCCATTTGTCAAAACTCTGGGGATTCCCATTTGCTCCTCCAGTTCTCTTCCTTAACTGGAACAAGGGCAAGAGAAGGTGCTGCTGTCAAGACGCCCCTCTCTGAGAAATTCTCTTTCAGCCTGGGGTGTCTGTAACACAGTAGTCTGTATTTAAACTCCACAATATTTACTGTATTTGTATTGTATCCCAGGATGGCAGCTGGAGTGCAGGACCAGGGTTTTACCCAGTATCTTCATGGCTAATGTTAGTATCCCCCATTAGTCACTTACACCCTTCTTCCCAAGCTGAGTGAACCAGGAGCCTGAAAAGCCTGAAACATATTTTTTATGCTTGATTACAGATTTCAAGTGCCTGACACCAGGCCCCCACTCATTATGTTTTGCCACTGATGACTTTGGGCTGAGCTGGAACAAATGCTTTGCGCTCGCTCATCTCTCACTACATCCACCAGCGTTTAACTGGAAAGAAGGTGGGTGATGGATTTGTAGCAACTCTGGGCAGGGATGCAGAGAGGACACCATCTGCTGTTTCTTACTTTCCCCCACCCCTTCCTTTCTGTAATTCATCAATTCAGAAATCAGGTGGCAAAGTTCTCTTGCAGCCTCTTCTTGCGATCAGCACTGCGAGGCAAAGGCTGAGGACACGGCAGGGCAGCTGCAAGGTCCAAATGCTGCCTGTGGAGCTTGGAGCAGCATTTGGGCCACACAGTGGGAGCACCCAGCTCCCAGCACTGCAGCTCGTCCCACCCAGGGGCCTCCCAGGGCCCAACCCACCACATGCTGGAAGAAAGAGGTTTTCGGAGTTTTCCTTGGAAAAAAAATTATGCTTTCACAGAAAGCTGTGAATTCATGCATAACACAGAGACTGTAAAAATGAAAAGTGTTTTTAATTTTTCTCCCCCGACTGCATTCAGCTCTTTTCTTACACAGTGAATACTGGAGGTTGGAACAAGGTGATATTTAAGGTCTTGTCCAACCCAAACCACTCCATGATCCTATGGCTCTAAATACCAGCTAATTTATGCACCTCCATTTACCAGATCTCCTCACTTCTGCATGAATCCCTAGCCTATTAACATAACTATTTAAACTGGACATGTTTTCTTAAACATTCTTCTTTCATAAACTGCCAAGTGACAGTTGTTTACTGTCAACAAGCCTGGGTACTCCAAGACAGGGAAAAATATGCCCTTCCAAAAGGCAGACATATCGGCTACCAAAGGAAGATTAAAATCTGGTGTTTTTCTCCCTCCTCAGAAATGCTTTATTCGTAGAGGTACTCATGATACTGATCAGGAGAGATGGTACTATGCCTAATTCCAATCATTCTTTTAATTAAAGACAGGCTCATTGAGGATTTATCTTCACTTGAACATGCTAATTGTCAGGGCACACTCAGAACTCCTTAACCTTCTCTCATCTCCCAAGGCACATCTTGGCTCATCTTACACAGATCCTGCTACTGGCTAGAAACAAAATGCTCTCCTGGAGAAATCTATAAAGAGAAGTTAAAGAAGTTTTAAACAAAAATGAAATCACCAGTTCATTCAGGCCCTACAGTCTCCATACAAGCTGATGAAGTATTTTGCTGGGAGGGAATTGCTTGTACTCGAGTCTTGCCCATGAAAGCTGGGTTATTAAAAAGACAAAAAAAAAAAAAAAAAAAAAAAAAAAAAAAAAAAAAAAAAAAAAGAACAATCCTATGGGAAAAATTTTTCTTGTGCTCTGTCTGCCCAGAAGTGCCAGGAAAGCTCCTCCACGGGCTCCTGTGTGGTGCAGGGTCCCAGGGCTCAGACCCCATGGGGGATTATTAACACTTTCCTGGCTGCTGTGCTGCTCACGGCGCTGGGGCTGATGCCGGTGACAGCGATGAAATGACAGCGAGGATGGGGCAGGAGGGGACAGTGGCCAGCAGGGCAGCCCAGCTCCACACAGGGCTCACAAGAGAGGCACAGGGGAGCCGGGTGCTGGCTGTCACCGCTGCCCCTGGTGCTTGAATTTGGGCTGTGACGCTGCCGCGGGCTCCCATCGAAGCCAGAGTTACAAAAAGCAAGATGGGAAGTGAAGGTCTGTGTTACAGCTGGTTAGAGAGGAATGGGAGGTCACTGAAAGCCACTTCCAGGGATCTCCACCCCCAAACTGGGAGCCCTTTTACTCGCCGGAGTTTCCTCTGCTTGTTAAAATGTTTGGGTCATTAGAAAACTTCCCAAACAATCCCTGCTTATGCTAAATAGCTGCTCCCACCACGATCTGTGAAGGGCTTCAGCCTGCTCTCTTGGAAATCAATGGGGGCTTTTTTTCCTAGGATTCAATAGGCACAAGATCAGGACCTCATTATTATTTTTACAGGACTACAAGAAGCAGAGAATGGCAAAACCCCTAAAGAAAGCAATGACCCTCCGAACTGGGAGCCAAATTTGCTATGAAAGATCTTTACAGGCTCTGTCAAGCATCAAAATAAAATTAAAAATCTAATTCTTGGGATCTTTTCAGTTTTCTGTCATGGAAAGCGGAAGGTTGAGAAAGGCTGGCCTCATCATTTGGATCCAGAGACATCTCCCGTAGCTCCTTTTTCCTCCAAAGAAAAGCCTTCACAGATGTGTATTTTACCTTCCCCAGGGGGAGTGAGCAAGAGGGGATGAGCTGTCAGCTCAGGATGATGCCAGTTACCCTGCGGTGCCCCATGGAACAGAAACACCTCCAGGGCTTCACATGACCTCCTCTGCCACACACCCCAATGAAACCCCCAGTAAATCCCCTCTGCAGAGGGGCCACCAGCAACACTGGGGACGAGATGGCTCTTGGGACAGGGTCCTGCTACAGGGACCATGCCTGCATCCCGTTTTCACAGAGCCAGGTGCCACCTGCCTCTTGTGAGAGGAGCATCAGAGATATCAGAGATGCTCTCACCCTCAGCACCCTCCTTGGAGCTCTCTGACAGTGAAGCCCTCCCGTTCTTGCTCATTACTTTACATCACTCCTCCCTCTTGGTTCATTCATCAGTGAGAACCCACCCATGCACCACATCACCACCACCACCACAAGGTTTGGCCCCTAAGCAATACCCAGCTACTTTGCTGTCTCCCCTACACCCACCTCGAGCCAGGTCAACCCCAAAATGTTTAAAATCTATTGCTTCTGGATGCTAGTTTAATCCTTATAACCCAGCATTGGTCTCCAAAGCTTTACTGATTTAACTATGTCAGCTGAAATAATTAAGTGAGATTTGTTGTGAACAGCACAAGGTAGCTCAGTGAAATCAAGACACTATAAAACATTTCACTTTCCAGGGCAAAAGTTTTAAATTAAGATAAACTCAGAAATGCTTTCATCAGTTATGAATAAGCAACAGCTGGGAAGCCACCCCTGGAGGTCTCTGGTATGCCATGGTGCACTATCATTGCCTGTTACTGTCTCTCCCTAAAAGCCTCATACTCAAGGAATTTAACTGATGGCTTGGCTCCTTGGGTGAAAAAGAAATGAGGGGAAAAAATCCAAACCAACATGCTGCCATGTGTCAGCATGACATTTGCAGGTAGTTCAGTAGGTCAGAGGACACCCCTGGCTGTACTGGTGCAAACACAGTGCCGGGGTCCTGGGGCTGTGATGCTCCCAGGGAAGAGCCTTCGGCACACGCAGCAGCCGGTGGAGCAGTGCCTGCTCCCAGAAAGCGATCCTGGGCCGCGTCCTTTCCTCACCCAAAAACTTGGAACCCTTCTCACTTGGGTTATTAATTCTTTTAACCCCTCACAACCTGCAGAAATGGCACAGTCCCAAAATCTCACAGATGCTAAACGTGTAAGCACACGGCAATTGTTTTGCATACAGTTCTGCGTGATAAAGAGACCTACTTCCAAGTTTTAATATAACCCTTTTATTTAACCAACTCGTTATCTTGCCTTGCTCTCTGGATTTGAGAAAGCAAGGCCAGCACACCAGACCTACCTCCACCTCTGCAATAAATACCACCCCTTTATGAGATGAATACATCTGAAACTGAAGCAGTTACTGGAGAAATGTTTTCTTACTTGACTGTTCTGCTATTCTTCAAAAATAGCTTTGCTACATTGAGTAACCTGAGTGTCACTGCACAAAAAAGATAAAATTGATTTAACTACCTCCTGGCTAATTCCTATTCACCTGAAGGCAAAAGCCCTGATAGCCTATCAGAATAATAGGGCAGGTTTACATCTGATTACCTTTCACATTTTAACTACTAAGTTTACTAAAGGTTTTACTCAGCCTGTATCTCACTGTTCTTGTTTGCTTTTGATACTGCAGAAACTTCCTGGTCATTCAAACCAAGGAGCAGATACTTTTGGGGTAAGCACACCAGGAATACAGCACTCACTGCAGGAATAAAAGCTCTTCTTCACACATACAGAGTTTTAAATCACATCTGTGGCACCTGGCAACCTGAGCTCTGAGCATATGAGAAAGGGGACACTAGGGGAGTCAGCCTGACTTCAGAGAAAAAGTTGGATTGTTAAACAAGATCACCAGATAAACAGCCAAAAGAGGGGAAAGCATTGAACTGATAAGCTGCGTAGGAGGTGAAAGAAAAAAAATTCAGGGCATTACAAGGTATTTTAAGGTGTTTTTGGCTTTGTACGCATCTACAGACACGATTTTAACCCAGCATTTGCAGAGAGGTCCTTTCAGATTTATTCCTCCTACAATCTGGGCTGACTGCTGCCACATACAATGAATGGCTGTGCTAAACCAGAGTCCCATTTGCTGAAAAAAAAACCCCAGTGTAAAGCAAACTTTCACCAGCCACTATCCTCTCTGGCATTCAGTCTGGTACATGTAGAATCAAGTTTATCACTAATCGCTATTAAAAGAGATGAAACGGCAAACACTGAAACAGCTACATCAAACCACTCTGTTGAGTGGCTTGGAGTCAGCAGGCAATTTCAAGGTTGGAGTGTTTTTTAAGGCTCAGAAAAAAAGGAAGAAACAGGTATGCAGAGTCAGACAAACTCCCAGAACACGTGAAAGGTTACGAGCATGCAGCCCATGAGGGATAAGACAAATCTATTCAAACAGCGAAACAGAAATAAAATAGCCAGATTTATTGTTTATCTGTGTATCACGTTCAGCTGAACTGGGAAAAACTAGGGAGGGAATTTTGACTCTACTTTCAGTATAAATATCTGAATTTGTTCTAAGCCTGATGGGTCTACCTTATATATAGTAAAAATTGCCGAAAGCTAAAACCATGATGATAACACAGCCACTTCTCCATTAAACCTAATGGCACATGCTCAGGCTCCTGCACTGAATCCTACACACTTCAGTGACCAGCCAGAAAAAGCCACCAGCAGGCCATGCCCTAACCTTAGCTAAAATTAAGGTGCAGCAAACGCCCTCAGTCACAGCTCTCAATGCCAATAAGAGATCACTGTAAGAAACACCTTGATCCAATACTTTTATAAATTGCAATTTTATTAACTGCTCAGAAACCAGGCTGATTCCCTATCCTTTAGGATCCCTCAGTGAATAGCAGATGGACACAGTAAGTATTCAGAAAGGATAGCTTTCTAAGCATTTAGGTGGCTATCAAAGTTCACTGCTATTTACCATATTTTAAAAGGAAAAAATTTGTTTCTCAGCCTTATAGAAGGAGGGGGAACCCTCCTCCAGCTTTATGAAAAATTTCAGCTTTGTGCAACCAGCAGACTGCATCCCTCTGTATGGAAATAGTCTGGATACAGTGGGAATGCTGTAAGGAAGAGTTCTTTGGCATTCACCTAATTTCAAAACCCATGTTCAGTCAGGCTTCAGGACAGGTTCACCTTCCCAAACAGCACTGACGATTTTTCTGGAGGGAGTTGTAAAAGTTAACATGCCAGTCAGAGCAGCTTACTTTAACTGCATGATTTAATTAGCAGATCAACACTTTGCTACACAATTTTCAGATCTACTTTCATCACGTTTCCCACTCAGCAGTTGCTAATAAAGTCTTACTTAAAAGAAAAAAATCCTCAGATTTAATTGGAATGACCCTTGTCGGTATGTGTAGAAGACATCCTGTTATACAGCTACTACTGAATACACTGAGTCCATCTCTGCAATGGAACAGACTTTCTAGTTCACTGTTTGCTAGGTAAGAAACTGATTTTTTTTTTTTTAAAAAAAAAAAGTGATATTTCATCATAATTTACTTGTATCCTCTTTTTTTATTGCCGATAGTAAAATATGATAGTCTCAATATTAAAGACTTAATTAGCTCTTTAGCTGCTGCTGCTGATGAGAACAAATGGATCAACATTTAATCTCAAAACTATCACTCACAGCTGCCCGCTGAATCTAAAACATTTCTGGTGTAGGGCACAAAGTAAGCAGCACCATCAATATACGAGAGGCTCCGTGCAGAGGGTTTGTACACATAAACCCCAAGGCCAGCTCCAGGAACAGCCAGTGCCACTTGGCACACACTTCAATACCCCTAGAACTTCAGGATGAACTTTGAAACACTCAGATACACAAAGCAAAGTGAAACAGATCCTAGGTGTACCCTCCACCTTGGACCCCTCACTGAGCTCATGCTGGAAGGCTGCAAGAGCCCAGCTGGATGAAAAACACCGCAGCTGGAACATCACCACTTCTTTCCACACAAAAAAGTCACAGGAATTGGTACATGCTCTCCCATTAAACTTAAGCAAAACCCCAAATTGGTTCTTGTTCTGTTCTTCTGGCAAAAAAACCTGCCTGGGCAGTATTAACTCTGGGTGACAATTCCACTCCTTGCACAAGGAAACTTCGGTTCTTGCTCCTGACAGATTGGGAGAGCTCTCCCCTCCCCTTCCCACACAAACCTGATCAAACATTAGCAGCTCTCTATACAACTCTTTCAATGCACTCAGCCTGAGCAGCTAACTAGTGCAACACAAATCTTAAAGAGCCCAGAAATTGCCTTTTTCACATACAGTGTGTGCAGACACACACAGAAGCCAGCTACAGGAGACAGGATGGTTATCAGAATTTCTTAAAAGTTAAATGCTGCTGTTTCAGTCGGGCTGCTCTCTAAGAAAGCAGCCAGCATTACTTGACATTCACAAATCGTACGAAGTAATATCTTTATCTGAATACTAATGCAAATTGGACGGGCTTTTTTATATTGATGTCTATTCTGTGGCTGCTGAATAGAGTGACCGCATGCTCAAGGCTGCAAAGGAGTTCACTGACCTCCCTAATCATCTCTGTCATAGCCCCTGAATGACATACACATTCAATCCTGCCTCGCCTCTCTTACTTTCATTCATAAAAAAAAAAAAAAAAAAAAAGAGGGAGGGGGGAAATTTGACATTGTTCTTCCTGCAGCAGCCCCGAGAACGGGAGAGAAGAGAAACTCAGCCCAGATGAGGCCCCTGGTGTTTTTAGTTTAGCTTCTATTCAGCAACAGCCCCGCCATCTGCCTCCTTCCTGCCAACAGCCGAACACCTCCCTGCGGAGATGTTAAAACCTGCACCCCCTCCACCTCCGCTAATAGCCAGTATTCATATTAGCAAACATACACATACCTCGAGAATGCCTCCCTTCAATGTGTGTTTTATGTAGCTGAGTATAGGCACAAAGCAGTAGCTGTTATAGCCTTCACAGCCCCGTGTGGAGAATTAGATCACTGGGGAAAAATCCTTCCAAGCCCCTTTATGGAAAATAAGGCCTTAGACTGTAAATGCAAAGCCCAGCGAACAACAACCCTCAGTAATGAGCCAATACCCCATGGCCCATTTGACTAGGAGAAAGAATTTGCTTTTTACCATTCAATTCAAAAAGACTGAAAAAGTAAAATGTGTTTTTACTTGGCTCTGAAGGTTTATATTCTTTACAGTTTCTTTTGCACAACCTTTTCCCCCCCAGGTCGGCCAGGCAGCGGGTGTCCTCACTGGCACAGAGCTGGGGAAGCGGCACTGCCTTCACCCTTCCCCACGCACATGGAGATGCTGGGACAGCCGCTTCAGATGGCACCGCAAAGCTCTCTCTCCCCACAGCTCCCGTCCACATGAGCTTCCAACAGCTCACAGTGATGGGGCAACTCCTGCAGACATTGCTAGCTGGTGGTGGGGTTGACGGGACCCCTCTTGGCTCCGGCAGGAATCCCACTTCCCAGGGAGTTGACAGTGCCACCTTTGCTTTGGAGAAAGCTGACCCAGAGGTAAGACAGCCTGTCCCGAGGATTTCCACAGGAGCCCCTGGAAATCCCAACCCATCACTCGCTTCACAGTCATCAGCGGGGGGTGACCGTGTGACCTCCGACTATGCCACTTGCTACAATTCCAACAGCGTCCCGAAGCTTTAACTTGCAGAAGTATCTTGGAGCACGGGAAGGGTCTAACACCACTTCAACACATCATCAACCCCAGCTATGGGCTGAAGGTGAGGGTGGAAGCCCAGGGACCCCTGAGGCAGCCACCGAGGCTGCTCCTCAACCCCTTGGGCTCGACTGTGCCTGAAGTGACAGTGACATGCACTTCAGGCTAAGTCAGAGAACTGGGGACACTTCGCTTCTGTCACTCGCAGCGCTGTGGCCACCGCTGCCATCCGCACACCGACCTCATCTGCTTTGGCCAAGTCCCTGCGACGTTGCCCCATAAATCAATTATTTTGGCTGTGAAAAATGAGCCAAACGAGTTACACTAAGAATCTGGTGTTTTATTAGGACTTTCTTGAAAACAAACCCAACCCCCGGTGTGATTTATAGCTTTAACCAAAAGGGGTATGAAAGTAATGCCCCTCACCCCCCAGCCTCCACGAAGTCCATTTATTCCCCTGTCACTTTTTTGGCAAACAGGCTTCAAACCCTTTCCTGAACAATGGAAACTTTCTGCCGGGTACATGCAAACCGGAGGACGGGGGGCTGCGAGGGGGCTCCCTTCCATTAAAGAGCTTTGAAAAATAAACAGGGACTCAGGTAGCAGCTGAGGCGGATCAGAGAGACACGATGTTTCAAACCCGCCGTATATTACTTGGAAAGAAGAAGGAAAAAAAAAAAAAAAACCAAAACCCAGCTTTTGTCCGACGTGTTAACTTTTTTTCACTTGCAATCGCAGCGCTGCCACTCCAGGGGAGATCGTCCCCGGCTCCCCCGAAACGCAGCTCCCTTCTCAGCACAGCCACTTACTCAGCTGCAAACCAGCCTGTGCCGACGCGGACTTGTGGCAACTCCACTTTTGCTCCCAAGATGCGGCTATAAATGACCTTTCCTTACTTTTCCCACCGAACACACGCTGCCAGAGCATTTCCGATGTGTGCCGAAAACGCGCCGCTACACACGCACGCAAGCATCTTCCCAGCTGCTACCCACGGGGTGTTCCGTGCACTGCCTCGCTGGGAGAGGGCTCCTGGCAGACAGAAATCCTCTTAAAAGCACTTTGTCCCTCCTGGGCGCCTCTGAGACCGCCCCGGCCCCGCGTTCGTAACTCCCGCTCCACAGCCGCCTCCGGCCGTCTCCATCCATCCATCCGCCCCACTCCGCCCGCTCAGGGACGGGGACCGGCAGCGCCGAACCCGGCAGAGCCACGTGTGTGCGCGGCCGCGCAGCCCTTACCTGCCGGCTGCCCGCCGCTCCTCGCCGCCGCCTTGCCGCCGCCTTGCCGCCTCGCCGCCGGCATCCCGCCGACGGCCGCCGCCAGGCACAGGCACCAGACGGAGCCCCAGGCCGCCCGCATGCCTCCGGAGCGGCGCCGGGGCAGCGCGGCCGCCGCCGCACCGCCCGCCTCAGACATCCCCCGGCCGCCGCATGCCGCCGCCGCTCACCGCCGCGCTCCGCCGCCGCGCTGCCGGGAGAGGGAGAGAGGCGCTCAGCGCGGGGAGGAGGATGAGAAAACCCCCCGCCCCTGGTGCCCGCGCGGAGGAGGAACAGGAAAAATAATAGTAAAAAGGCGGAAAAAAAAGTGGTGGGAGCAGTAAAAAAAGTGCAGGGGGCCGCGCGAAGCCGAGCGGCGGCGGGGCGCCTACCTGCGCAAGCCCCGCGGCCGGCCGCGCACCGCGCATCGAGGGAGGGACGGAGGGAGCGCCCGCAGGAGCCGCCGCTGCCGCCCGCCCGCCGCCGCGGCGCTCCTGCGTCTGCTCGGAGCGGAGCGGGCGCGGAGCGGGGCGGCCGCGGTGTCCCCGCCCGCCGGGCCGGGCCGCCCGCCCCGCCCCGCCCCGCCCCGCTCCGCGCCCGGCCCCGGGGCTGAGCGGGGGGGCGCCGGAGCCGCGCGGGGCTGAGCCCGCCGAGCCCTCGGGGGGAGCCGCACCCGCTTCTCACAGACGTGAGATGAAAGTTGGCGCGGTGCTCCCGTGGTGGGTCCCGAGTGGCACCGTGCGCCGCGGCGGTCGCCCCCGCGTCCCCTTGTCCTGGCCCTGGAAGAGCGCGTTTCCCGGAGAGGGGCGGCGGGAAGCGGGATCCGTGGGTTGGGGACAGCTCTGTGCTGTGCAGCGCTTGGGCTCAGCCTGGGACTTGGGCAGCAAATGGCCCGTGCACCCATTCCCCCGCACGGCTGCCGCTCTGTACCCCGAAGTGAAGCCACCCGCTTCGAGCGCCCTGACTTCACTCCCCCACACCCATAATCGCTGTGGGACATCCATGGGACTAATCACAGCTCCACGCCACTCTGCATGTTCTCCTCTGCCAGCTGGACTAGCTGTTTTATTAAAAAGTCTGACCAAGTGGATCTAGTGCCATTTACAGTTACGATTAGGGCGATCTAGTCACTGTCACAGTTGTGGTTTGGGGTACCGTGGTGACCTCAGAGACCCCCGACCCGGCAGAGCTGCTGAAGCGACACGCATCAGTTACTGCTGACAGCGAGCTGAGCTGCCTCATACGGAGAAGTCAGAGCTCTGCTTTAATCCCACTTGACACAGCGGCTCATTCGCTGAAAATAGACGCAAATATTATCAGAGCTGAAAATGCTCTGCAGAAGGGGCCCGAGAAACCAACCTGCTTAAGGGTCATGGGGAGCCTTTTTGGGTCGGAGGAAGGCTGGCGGTGGGGAGGCTTGGCTGGCAGCGGGGATCGCTCCTGGCCGCCGTGGAGGGCTCGGAGCTCGCACTGTTGTCGCTGCAGCAGGGATCTGTCTTGACACCTTTATCAGGCACAGAGACTCTGACATCTCAATACTGTGGCATTGTGTGGGGAAGCATTGAGACGGGGCTGCGGCGAGGAAATCCTACATGTCAGCGGAGACCCTCGCCACCGACACTGTCGGTTTCAAATGAAAACAATGGAGGGAAATGCAGACGTGTAAATAAAATGCGCTTATTTCACCGTCACAGAGAAGGCTTGGCACTACGTCAAGCTGCACGATGTTTGCTCTCATAACTGCTGTGCTGGAGGTGCCAGAAAATCACTAAAAATTAACAACAGCAGCGTAAGTATAACACTGCACAAGGAGCTGTTGGCGTCATTATCTTGAAGACAAAATTGCGAAAGCAGAGCCAAATTCTGCTCTCAAGTAAAGCCACTAGGGTAAGATTGTTGTTGTAGCATTATTCCTATTGCTAGTAAGAGTTAGTATTGTTGCTATTACTACCCCAATTTTCCAAGAGGAGAGCAGTGAAGGAGAATCAAAGTTAAGCCCTCAGATAAAATAAAAACGTCCATGAGAAATCAGTGTGGTTTTTCACACTGTGGCTGAGTTTTAAAAGTGCCACAGTGATTGTTCCTTTCTGTCAGGTGAGGGCAAACACTGTCATGCTGCTCCTGGAAGATAGAAATGGTCGATCTGAACCCAGAGAGTTTTGCTGGGAGATGTAAAGGTCTGCACCGTGGATCAAGTTAGCTCAGCCCTTTAATGGTTTTAAACTGGTTTTCATTTGGAAAAAAACCAAGAGCTTATAACATTTGGAAGCCCTTTACAACAGGAAATCAAATGGGTATTGAGATAGTCCTGTATGAAGGACTTTCAGGTTTGCAGTTTTCCCTAAAGTGGGATATTTTTAGGTTTCCCATTTATTAACCATGCAGAACACTCATGTGGTGTTTGGGGAGCACAGATCTGATTAAGTACAGATTTTTTGGTGCCGCTTTGTCACTGTGGTGGCCACTGTAAGAGAGCCCAGGATGTAATGCTGTGCAGCAAAAACTGCAGTTCTGGACTGTGTCTCAGCCACTTTCTTACAAAAAAAAATAAAAATCCATGTACATAGGCTAGTAAAGCCTACACAACACCATTGCATTTATTTCAGCACTGTTATGCCATAAGCCATATATTACACCAAAGTTTTTCTTCCCCCTCAGGCTAGGAGCATGCACCTCCCTCCACGCAGGGATATTCTCTCTGCCAACATGTTTGCTCTCCTTTCACCCTTTATAAGAATTCCCTTCCCAGAACTTTATATTTGTTTATATCCCCTTAATATCCAAATCTGTCTGTGATGAAAATCAACCCCCTTTCAGCAGCTCAGGGATGGTGAGTGCTTGCCCTTTTCTGAGTGAGTAGCTCCAAGCCTGTCACTGTCACACACCTGCATCTGCCCAGACCCCACTGGGGGCTCAGCCGCTGAAACTGGCTGCCCTGGGACAGTTTTTGGGGAGCCTTGCAGGCCCTGGGGGCATTTGCATGGCTAAACCCCCTCCCTCCCTTTGTGCCTCTCCAAAGCTCTACCTTAGAGGGAGGCTGCTGATCTCTCTCTATGAAAGTGCAACCTGTTGATAGTCTCAAATCAAGTTAAAGGAAGGCTGCCGTCAAAAATAAAAATGGAGCAAAATTGGCTCCAGGTGTGAATGCTTTAAGCAGTCCCTTCTGCCCCTCTGTCCAGGAGATGGGGATGGGACAGGCTGTCAGAAGCTTGTCCCAAAGCCCTTGGGACTGAGGCTCTGGAGAGGCATGAAGGGAGAGGGGCTTTGTTCATGGCAGTGTCACCCTTGGTGGCATTGCTGTCAGAAAGCGTGTGATCGCTTCCTTTCCCCTGCAATCCCCCTCGTGCACTGTGCAAAGCTCTCCCCTGCACACCTGAGCTGGCAGATGTACCATGGCAGGCAGAGGGCTCAGGCTCCGGTGCTGGGCTCAAGGATCTTGCAAAAATTACACTGGGGACTGGTGCCCCCATACATCTGATACTGGCAGGAGCTGCTTCCTTAGCCAGCAGAAAGCGACTCCTGAATCAATACTGAGTAGGAGCAGAGCAATGAAGTAGGTGAAGCTTTAATTCAAATTTTAATATGCTGGCAAATTTGATCAGACTCCGTCACACGAGCTGCTGAATCATATCAGGTTAGGTACACACAATAAATATTGCCAAATATTTCTTATCAAAACAGGGTCTCGTTAGCTGACTTGTGAGCCAGACTGAGTGTTGTGGCCTCACAGTGCTGTAACAGGCTGCTCCTTCAGCCCAAGCGAATGCTACGAGCTCACATAAAACTGAATCGAAATATCGGTTCAGAGATCAGTATCAGTGTGCGTGAGTAGAAGCCCAAGCTGTTCACACTTAGCATTCAAGGGTTAAATAGCATCAGTGGATGCCAGCACTGGGATACATTTTCCAGAGCTCATGTCACTACCCATTTATATCAATAAGGCGCATTGGAACGGCTAAACCGCTTTTTATTAGCTAGCCAGCCCTTAGAACTGCAGTTCCAGGCTGGTTTATTGAATTTCAAGCTCAAAAGTCATTGTTGCTGAGATTAAGGATCCAAATGATTGTCAGGGTAAACACTGTGAGCAGTCAAGCACCTTGTGAAGGATCTCTCTGTCTGTGAGCTGGTTGCAACACAATCTTACCCGGTTGGATTTGTTTCCCACTGAACTGCATGGAGCAGACGAGGAATAGAGGGCTCTGCAAGGAGTGAGTTGTTTTATTTGAAGTGAAATAAGAAGGAACAAGTGAACTGGAGAGGCACGCTGGATCTCTTCTGCAAGAGCTGTGTGTGGGGAGGTGCTGGCAGAGGTAAAATAACTTGTCAGCCTGGAAAGCAAAGGAGGCAATTGGAGAAACAGAGGAGGAAAAAACCCAGAAACAACAACAAAAAAACAGCCAAAAAAAAAAAAAATCAAAACCAAACCAAACCAAAACAAAAACAAAAAAAACCCGGAGCAAGCCTGTGGAGGGTGTGAGAAGCAAGGATTTAAAATCAGACCTTGAAATAATGCTGACTCAGCACAGCAGCTCTGTGTGTGCAGCCAGGGCACTGCTCCAGGGTCACAAGTGGCTCTCAGGGGTGTCACTGATCACTTGCGTGGGCTGGGTGTTGCCTGTCCTTGTAGTAAGCCAAGGCAACAGAGGGGACAAGAGAGATCACTGCTGCCTGCCAGACCTCTTCATGCCATGGGCACACTGGATATTTCAGGCAAATGTGTGTGCAGCAGAGCTGCACTTGTGGGTGTAGCAAGGCACCTTGCTTTGAGGGGCATTTGAAACAGCCACAGCCTGTTTAATCCCTTAGCAGCCTGGTGCCTGTAAGGAGAAATCACACACTGCCAAGATGAGCTTCTGGGAGTCCAACAGCTGCCCTGGAAGTCCTTTCTCCTGGATGTGGGCACCAGCTGCCTCCTCTGCCCATTCACCCTGACTGCTCACCAGCAGCAGGCGTTACAGAAACTTCTCTTTTCTGCATCCCTTTAGAGCTCACACACATTGGACTCTTCCCCAGGTCCTGGCCCCACTGTATCATGGTGGCTCTCCTTTTTCCAGGGGTTTTCCTCTGTTCTGCCCCATTCCAAGGCAGGGAAAAGGATGAGCAGTGAGTGGCATGGGAACTTTCAGAACAAGCAGCCACTTCCTAAAATAAGTACAAGTTCAGGTCTTTCATCTGTTAGGGACAGCAGAATTGTGGTCAATATTAGTAATTGCTGCTATGACTTTTAGGCAAACCCTTCCTCAGTGGGAGATTGACTTACTTGGGAGGAAGCTTGAATATGAGGACAATTCAGTCATGCTCAATTCTGCTTTAATACAGACTGTATGCTCCCTCAAGCCAGTGCTGTGTCTGACACCAGCCCTGCCACATCTAGAGCTTGATTTGTATGGCTGTCTTCTTGCAATTCCTATGGTAGTTTTATTTTTCCAAAGGGTACAGTGTAAGCTCTCCTCTGGGTGTATTCTGCTGCAGAGACAGGGTGGGTGGATCAGACATGTATCAGCATTTTAAATATACAGGACATATTACAGAATTGTGTGACTCTACAGCTTTTATTGGCCTTTGAAACAAGATGCAAACAGACATATGTATTCCAGATTCAGTGTGCAAGTCCAGCAGCTCTGAAGGGGAAAAGCAGTTGAGGATCTTTACAAACAGAGATAATCCCTGTAGGGGATAGTTAGGTGTTATTATCCCTGTGGTACACTCAGTCATTCCAAAGCCCAGGAAGGCGAAATGCTTTCCCAAATATCAACTCCTGGTCTGCAGCCTAGCTTGTGGGACCATGTCCAGCTCTGTCACAATAAAGTGATAACTGCCCCAGGGATCTTGTGCTTTTGCAGGAATGTGATTCCCCTCACGCAGTGTGCTGGACATCCAGATCAAACACGATGAAGAATGCAACCTGTGGTCAGGGAGGTTTGGCCTCCGTCAGCCTCAAAAGGCCTCTGTGCAGTAATTGTGGCATAAATCATTTCATTCATCATTAAGGGAAAAACATTTGTGGTGTGGAAAGCAGCAGTTGCATAAGAAATTGGATAGGAGACAGGTAGGCATTGACTTTAAGACATTTAATGGAGCCAATGCCTTTAATCAACAAGGGAAATGTTTGAATGTTAATAGAACTAACAATGAAACCAGAGTCGTGTTTTGACAAGTATTTCCAAACATTCCAGGAACACTGTGATGCTCTAGCAGCCTCTTTCCTAGGGAGGGAATTGATTGCTTGAGTTGTAGTGCAGTTTGCAATGTTCAAACAGTATTTATGGAGGAGCTGGGATGCTGCCATGGGCAGGGGCAGGTGGTGGTCCAGGTGGTACTGGGGGAGATGGGCAAATTGGTGTTTTTAATAAATGAGAGCACTTTCTTCCTATATTGGACAGATATCCTGTAGGCTTCTTAGAAGAGAAGTGAACTCAATGCTGGGAGCTTTTTCTGTGACAGAAATTATCTTCCTTACTGTCCTTTTATATGAAAAAATTGCTCATGTTACATTTTTCCAGAACATGGTGATGGCTCTGTCCTCTATTGCACTTTGGCCCAATTATTTTGCATATACTTTTAACACATTGGCTCTGTGTGGTCTGAAAGGAAGCCCTGACCCACTTAAAACATGACCAGAAAATTGCTGGGGGACAAGTGTACCAGGCCTGCAAGGCCTGCATGGATTTGCCATGCTTTTCACAGCTGATTTTGCTTTAGGTCAATGGATCAGATGAATCATTAATAAGCATTTGGAAGCCCTGGGTGCCAGGTACCACTGATCTTGAGCACCTTGTTAAAGATTCACTGACAGGTCAAAGGTTTTTATTTAAGGAGAAGACCCAAGGCTTACCCCCAGATTTGCCATTAACTGTGTGACTCTAGAAACTCCCCACCCTCTCTGATCATCTCCTCTCTCTGTGACACTTTGCTGCCCATGTAGGCTGAAAAACTCACATGATTTCAAGTGAAGTTAGCAAACACCTAAATTAGGAACATGATGGATCTGAACTATGGTTGATAAGAACAATATGCCTCCAAAACCTGACTTTTTGAACTTAGGTTTCTTCTAATGGTGCTTGTCTCTCTCTGCTGATAGTGGAGGGATCTGGCATGCTCAGCTGATGAAGGGGGATTGTTTTTCACCCCTTTTTATCAGCCTCCATTGTTGCTTTCTGATGATGGAGGGGCTTGAAAGCTTCCCTGTGATGTAGAGGGAGACAAGACTCCACTGACTCCATGGACACTGGCTGGAAGTGCCACAGGTAGGTCCAGGGCAGGAGTCCCACGGTCCCTTAAGGCTTCACTTCTCCAAACCAGAGCCTTGCTGGAGGTCAGGATAAGTGGCCTTCACTTCATTCAGCACCATTTCCCATTTGTGCATCATCATTAAATCCAAAGGTCACAATTTCATTGCAAATCCCGCTCAAATATGTTTTCAGTACTAGGGAAAGGTAATTAGATCCTTCTGAAAGCATTTCTACAGCATAAGTCCAGTCTTCCTAAAAAAAAAAAACAAACCCAAACAGCCAGAGTAGCCAGTGGTTTTCAGTCAGTGGTTTTCAATCTTTTCCATTTGCAGACATACACATTTTTTACCAGCAGAACTTTAGCCCCTCATATAGTTAAACTGAGGCCTATTGACAATATGCTTATTTTTCTTGTGAAGTTTTGTAGACCATTCAGAAGTCAGTGCACCCCAAAGACCTACAAACTGCAGTGAAACTGATTAAAAACTCCTATCTACTTATTCTTCTGTAATTAAGTAGGATGGGTTTTGCCATATGTTTATGTGAACTGTCTGCTTTAGTCTCTCTAGTGTCTGGAATCTGTGGGCTTTCTAGTTAGGTGGGACAGGCATTTTCTCCAAGGCTGAAGGCAAATATTATTGAGATATTTTCAATTATTTAGTGATGTCCCTATGTGGAGTGTAACAACAGCTGTAACTGGGAACTATTATTAATGGACAAAATCAAGTTACTCCTCTTAAACACCAGTTTCTGAACTTGTTGCAATGAGGGTAGAAAAATCTTAAATTAATCAGAAGAATAGCAATAATTGCCTAAAAGCTTAATGTAGTTTACCCAGAAATTGTTTCTTAATTGCTCATGGTGGGCTCATGGGGGTCAGCAGCAAACAGTGCAGATCCTAGGAATCTCTGTAGCCTAGTGCTGGAGAGAAATCCTAATTTTCTGTGAGGAAAAATGCACAAAGTTGGGCATTTTGAAAGCAGTGACAAGGAGGTGGCTGCAGTATCCACTCTGGCTCATACAAGCCATTTGATTGTGACAGCAAATTTGTGTCCTTTTCCAAATTTTAGGCGTAGTAATTAATCATTTGCCATGGTAAGACAAAAGCGTTGTGTATTGCCAGGAATATATTTGCTCCTCTTTCAATTGAGAACACAAGTAGAAACTTGGTTTGAAAGGGCATATTTTCTCTGTGGCTGTTGATGCCTCAAACCATAGAAATATAAAAATATTTGTAATAGTTTGTATCTTACTACAGAGTGGAAGGGGGATAATCACTGTCAGGCTGATTTCTCTGCAGACAGCTGCGCAGCTTGTAACAAGGGATATCTGCACATGTAAAAAGGATACCGAAATCAAATTATCTGAACTTTGAAAATATATTCCTTTCTGCAGCTGACAGTGCTAAAGTTAACCCAGGAGCCAGAGAACACTCTGTCTGCAAAGAAAATTAAAACCACTATTTGCTTCCAGCCATATGACTGGCTCGTGGGGTAATAAGAAAGACAAGGACACTAAAAGTAAAGTTATCATTTTTTCTTGAAGGCTGTGTGAAAAATCTTCAGTTGCTTCTTTGCCAAAATAGTTTTGTAAATACTGGAGACGCTTGATTTTATCCACCCTGAATTCATCAAAATGTTGAAGCATGTTCTCACAGGTAGCCACAGTTAATCTGTAATCTTGAAATGGCTTCCAGCTTTTAGAAGTTTACATTAAGTAAAGATTATCCAATTATAGTTTTCCTTAAAGATAAGAAAGATAAGGTTGATGGAGAGACATGCTAGATGGCTGAAGTATGCTGCTTTTATTTCATACTTATTTTTGCAGTATGCTGTGAGATGATTCAAAATTTAAGCACTGATTTCTACTATGTGGGAGTGTATGACATAACACAGTAATGAAACATAAACACAACAAAAGATTACAATCATGGTCATCACTGCTGGTATCTCAAACACATTATGGCACTATGGATATCGTCCAGTTATACATTAGCTTTCAAAATGCCTCACTTCATGTTTTTATTTCAGCCAATAAATTACTTGAGGCCTGACTCAGCCACTTGAAAAATAAATGTTGACTTTTCAGGAAATTGTAAGCATTACTGGAAGGTCTGAAGTCTGATAAACAGCGGGTTATGGATCGTTTTGTAGGAGGAATATTGTGTTCAGAGAAATTAAAAGAGCATTTGGGAGTTTGGTGGCAGGAAGTGGACTAATATGCTAACTTTGAGTTCTCTTGGTCTCTTCCTGTGTGTAAAATATGCTGTATTTGCTTCTACCTAACTCCAGCTTTAAAAAGTACTCCTTTTGTAAGCAGGCTTGGACAGATTTAAGAAACCAGGTGAATATTGGTTACAAGAAGTCCAAACATTAAGTTAATATCCATTAAGATAATATCAGTTTCAATTGTATCAGTAAGGGGTTTCATGGAATGATTTGAAAAATAAATATTAGTGTAATATGCCAAACTGGTAATAAAAACAATTTTAAACAAGGTATTGTTGCTTATCAGAATTCACCTCCCAGCTGAAAGCCAAAGGAAAACCTACCTGCAAGTGGAAACACAGGATATACCTTAGGGAAAAGTGGTTTTTCCTGAGGATGCTTGTTCCCAGGTGGCCAGGAAAGCCAATGGCATCCTGGCTCATATCAACAAGAGTGTGTCCAGCAGGACCAGGGCAGGGATTGTCCTCGTGTGCTGGGCACTGGTGAGGCCACACCTCGAGTCCTGTGTCCAGTTCTGGGCCCCTCACAACAAGAAGGACATTGAGGTGCTGAATGTGCCCAGAGAAGGACAATGGAACTGGGGAAGGGTCTGGGGCACAAATTTTATGAGGAGTAACTGAGGAAACTGGGCGTGTTTAGCCTCTAGAAAAGGATGCTGAAATGCCAACCATATGCTCAGGCCTGAGCGTGAACAAGGAAAATTCTCCAAATCAAACAGTCTCTTGCAGCTCTTTTAATGTCACAAGTGTTTGGGGGTTTTTTTTGGTGGATGATGCTGTAAAAATAGAGATCTGTGAATTTAGCTGGTGTCAGAGAAATTTTCAGGGTGAAATTCATTTTGCCAAGAGACTGTGATGCTTGTTTTGGGGAGAAAGAAAAAAAAAAAGAGAGAAAGATCTGGACTTTTAGCTTCTTACTTGTCAAAGGTACTGGAGGGAGGAAGACTGAAAAATGTTATTTTTCCTTTGGTTATTGTATGCAATAACCACTTGTCCTTATACTGGCTTCTTTTATTGTGTTGCACTTAGTCTTTTTCTCCTCCTTCATTTGAAACGCTTCAACCTCACCTGTGTGTTTGCAGTGACCCACGTGAAAGGGAATAAAAATGTTGTGCTGTTTTCACAGCTACAGACTAATCTTTATTTCTACAAAGCTTCTGTGTTTTGAGTCCTGGCTGTGCTCTGACACCACAGGTCACCACTGGCAAATTCAAGTTAGAAGTTAATTGTGGTAAAAAATTGCTGGAGGATGCTGCCTGTCCCATTGCAGTGAGGAGCTCAGGGGTGTCTTGAGGACTGTTCTGAGAGAGAATCTGGGGAAAGAGCTGTGGGGGATTCATTCTGAGTTCTGCAGATCCAGAAGAAGCAGAAGAGAACATGCCTTGCTCAAGTCAAATGTGTTATTCTTGTTCTGGTACACCAGGTGGTACTTGCTTTGGTGCTTGTTCTTTTCTGTGTTTCCCTCCTTGGTCTGTGTTGTAATTTTTATTTCCCAAGGATGTTAAACCTTAAAGGGAAGACCTGAGGACTTCTGTCCTGTGCAAAGGCAATGAAAGGTAACCCTTCTCTTCCTCAAAGCTCTGAGTATGGCCTTTTCACTGGGGCAGAAAATGCAAGAGGTGAGCTCCAGGGAATTTGGGCCAGAATTGGTGCAAAGCCAGTTTTCACATCTGACCTCTCCATATTCAAGGTGAGCCTAGAAATGGCCTGCAGCAACTCTTTTTAATTCCAGATGGATGACTTTGCAGATGGAGGAACTGAGCTGAGGGTGACTTTCTCAGAAATGAGAGAAGGTGCAAGAAAATGGGGAGAAGCTGAGTGGGTGGGTGGATGGAGTGAGGGTCTCTGCTTACATATTCTTCACAGGGAACATTTCCACTGACCTATGCAATGCCATACCTTGGCAGTGCAGCGTGACAAGGGAATACCAGAGTTTAGCAGAAATGTGAGGATTGTGTCCAGAGTAAAGGCAAATGTGAGGAGAAAACAGGGCAGGCCAAAACCTCTGTGGTGCACCACTCCATCATGGCTGTGTGATTCTTCAGGGTCTTGCAAAGCTTCCAGCAAGTCCCTCTGCAGTATCAGGTGTCCTTTGTCTCCTGATCTGCCTCAGGAAGTGGAGTTGTTTTCTGACTCCCTGCTCTGACCTCCTTGGGATGCTGTGAATCTTCTAAACAGGAGAGGGTTTGGTCGTGTTTATTTGCAGTTATTTTTCTCTGAGGCCCTTCCTCGGGATTTTGTTAGCATTGCAAATTCCCATTTCACAATCTGCATTCTTCCAACAGGCAGACAAAGGCGTTTGAAACTAGCTGCATTTATCACTAATGCTCAATCTGGATGAAAGAGGGCCGGATGGATCCTCAGGCGCAGGCCTTACGCCATCACCCCATCCACCCTGGGGGAGCCGCGCTGATTTACCACAGCTGAGGATCCGCTTGGTGGAATTTAATCTGGGGAGGGTTTGGTGATGATCTGATCAAAGGCAGCCTCTGCTGAGGCTGAAATCAGAGGGCTGAAGGATGGGAACACTGCACTCTTGGGACATGCTCTACTCCTGCTCAGGAGATGGCCCGAGAGTCCGGCTCAGCCTGTTGCACAGCAGTGCTGCTGCAGATAACAACCATCTGCATACTTGGCAGGCTCTCTCTGGTTGCATGTCCACCCCTGAGGCAATCGCTGTCCCTTGGATGGCCTGTTAGACCAGGTTTAGGCAGACTGATAAGATTAAAAAGGTGAAAGAAAAGATAGGCAGCGGCAGCATTTACCCTTGAAAGCGCGTTTGCTCAAGGGCCATCCCGCAGAGCAGTGCTGGGGAGGACCTTTGCTCCCAGCTCTGTGCCTGGGCAGCTGGGTCCATCCCAAAGGATGTGGTGAGCAGGACCAGGCAGGTTGCTCTAGCAGCTGGTAGCAGGATTGCGTCCATGCACACGTGTCCTTGAGGGTCCAGCAGGTTTTAAACTCTCAGTGATGTTTTCAAGAAGCAGACTGGGTTTTGGATTGGTTTGTGTTTACCTAACTGCACTTCAGTCACTTAGTTTTAGCTCTGAGGACACTGAAGGACAGTAGTGGAAACAAGCTTTAAAATGAATTATTTCCTTTTGTATTCAGCTTCCGCTCTCCACTTACCAGACTGAAGAAACTGAATTTGGATGCTTCCCTCACTATTGGGTACTTGAGACAATTTCTTAGTCAGTTCTGTCTGGCTTGAGCTGCTCTTTGAATGAATCTTCCTTTGAGGAGTGTTGTTGCAGCCATCCCCATCTGTGTTTCCTTCCAGGTGCCTGGTGGCAAGACAACCTCTGCAGATGTTCTGCTTTCATTTTTGGCGTATATCAGCTGTGTGCCTCTCTCTTACTGGGGTCTCAGGTCTGATGAGCTCTGAGAGTCCTTTCTGCCATCACTGCTGTGGCTGAAGCATTGAGCAGATTAATCCAAACCATTTAACTTTAGCCAGGTTCAAAGTAGTGACAAAACCCACCCAAAGAAGAGGAAAGTGTGTGGGTAGTTACTCCGCTATGCTTTTGGCTTAGATTGCTGCTAATTATATGTTTAAAGCTGCTTCGAGGTATGTCTACAGGTTATCTCTTCTACAGCAGAGCCTTTGATCAACTTCTGCACTGTCTGAAATAAATTCCTTTAGTCAGATATATCATTCTTCCCAAGGAGTTTGCATCCAAAGTCCTTTGGCTGGCCCTCTGGACCTTCAGAGGATTTTTTTTGGTTTTCTACCCATTTGTTAACATGGGAATAACATATGAACTGGAGCCTGAGTGATGGCAATTTAAGCTGTAGATTTTTGAGGCTCAAATCTTGGTTAACACTGCTGTGCTGACTGTGGATGTGATTTCCTTCCAGACATTCCTACTGAGCTGCACATTGCTGCCAAGATATGTGAATTGCCTCACTTAGATTCCTTTGCTTTCTAATATCACGTTGAGTTAGGCATTACCTGGCTTCTCATTAAGTTTGCTTTTTTTAAAGAGCTAATTATTTAACTTCCTTTTTTTTGCTGATCTGGACAACATTTTGAGCTCTGTTTATATGTGAGTACAGCTCTCATCTAAAAACTGTGCTGCTAGTAAAATCTGAGTGAGTCTTTGGACACTGCTGCTGAGCCACATAAGGCCTGTGTTGCATCTATGTGTGCTTTTTCTCCAGATGAAGTCCTGAGCAATGCCAAGGAGAAGTGGAGAAAAATAACCTTGTGTGACATCAGTTGCCTGTGTGAAGGCATTTAATGATGCACCTTGATATAAAACATTAATTAATAATGCTCCTTCATTCTGCTGGCATTCAGAAACAGGGTGAATCACTGCGATGGCATTACCTGAGACAAATAAAACATATTTAACAAGTCCTTCAAAGCCAGTGACCTCTGTAGACATGCCACAGTCAGGACTGCTGGTCATATTTTACTAACATCATTCCTAGAAAGAAGTGTGTCTTTCCTTAAATAGATCAGCTGGCTTTAGGGAAAGAGGTTGGAAGAGTAAAGCCCCAGCAATGGTTTAAGGGTGGAGCACACAGGGAAACAGCCCAGCCAAGCACCTCAGAGCCTCAAATGGGAATCAGTTCAATCTAAAACCGACCTTGAGAGATTGTTCTCCAAACCCTGTGTTGCAAAAGTGTTAGCTGTTCCTGACAAAAGGAAAGTAGATATTTGATTACAAAGCTTTTTCTCAGTTGTTTAATTAAGGGAATTAATGATTAATTTCATCAGCAGTTTCTGGGCTGTTTTGTCAGTGCCTTGTGGCTGAAGGACAGAAAAACTGTTTGAGCCTCTGGCTGGGAACAACCACAGTTTATTGTGCATTTTGCTTTTGTCAGCATTTCCAATAATTGAACCAATTTCTGACAGGAATTACTCACCCTCCCTCTTCACACAGCAGTCAATAGTTACAGCAATCAGTTCTCTTTGGGTACACTGATACCTCTGTGCTGCATCTGGGCCACCCTGGTTTGGTTCTTCAGAAGGAAATAAAAATGCAAGTCTGAGGATGCACAGATACCTTAAAGACTTGGCTTTTGGGACTCTTCAGTCTTCAGGGGCTGTGGATCTGCTTGGAAGATATCTCCCTCTGCCATTTGTTGCTCATGGTAATTGTATACTTAACTTCTGGGCTTCCAGAAAGTTAATCAGTGTAAGAAACAGTAAATCTCTGGTTTACTTTGAGTTCACCATAACATTCACCTTTGAGCACCTGATAAAAACTGAAGGCATCAGCCCCTGGCTCTGTTGAAGCTCTGTCTGTAGAAGTGTCTGAAGCTGTACCCCATCACTGGCTGCAGGTTTCTTTTGAGGAGCATGGGTCACTATGTTTCTAAGTATATAAACTACAGCCTTGTATCCAAAAATGCATTTGAGGAGGGGGGATGTATCTCACGCAGTTTTGAGTGGCTACAGGTAGGCACTTCATAGGGATAGGCATCCCTTCCAAAGGATTTGGACTGGTGTCCCCACAGAGTGAGTGACAGAGCTCCTTGGACCTGATGGAAGGGGATTTTCAGGCTCCTTGCACTCTTTCAGGGAATGTCCTTGACTGAAGCATTGCTGGCTTTAGGTCAAAAAGCTGATTCAGTAGAAGTCTAAACTTCTGTCCTTATGGTGTTTAGGAAACATCCTGATTTACTTAATTTAAACAAAGGCAGATATCCGGTTAAAATCCCTGGAGCTGCAGCCAATAAGTGCCTTATTTCAGCACTGTGCTGGCAGTGACGGCTACCCAGCATAAAACCACGGTTCAGGGGAGTGAGAGTATTAGGAAAATAAATGGATATAATACTTGAATTAGACGCAGATTTGAAATATGTGAGGAAAAATGGAGCAAGCAGAAAGAGCTGACAAAGAGTAAATAAAAAGGACTTGGTGACAGCATGCTTAATCAGGCTGATGCATAGGGTGCATTTTTATCTTGTATTTGATTTCTTCTCTCACACTGCACAGGTGAGAAAGGGGCTTGCACTGCCAGGCATCTTGAAAAGAATCAGCAAAAGGATGATCCATGGTGTGGAGAGGGCCCGAGGAGCTGCAGAAGAAGCTGCAGGAGAAGACCTCAGTGTTGTCAGTGGATGCATTGAAGAAGATTGGATTGGGTGGGTTAGGGACAGAGATAGGGTGTATTTGAGAAAAATGAATACTTTCTCAGGTTACTCTTGCCCGTGTCCATACCTTCTGACAACATGGATACTTCATGTCTCCAGCACCACTAAGAATCTCACTAACATGAACATATATCATGGTTTAACCCCAGCCAGCAACTCAGCCCCACAGAGCTGCTCACTCACCTCTTGGTGGGGTAGGGGGGAGAATCAGAAGAGAAGAAGGGAGAAAAGTCATGGGTTGAGATAAAGACATTTTAATGGATTAAACAAAAGCCCCAGACAAGCAAAGCAGAACAAGGAATAACTCAGCACTTGCCCAGGCAGGTGTTCAGCCATCCCCAGGACAGCTGGGCTCCACCACACCTAACAGTGACTTGGGAAGGCAAACGCCACCACTCCAAACAACCCCCCTTCCTCCTCCTTCCCCCAGCTTTATGTACTGAGCATGATGCCATATATATGGTATGGAATATCCCTGGGTCATTTGGGGTCAGCTGCCCCAGCTGTGTCCCCTCCCAACTCCTTGTGCACCCCCAGCCTCCTCGCTGCTGGGGTGGGGTGAGGAGCAGAAAAGGCCTTGGCTGTGTGTGAGTCCTGCTCAGCAATAACAAAAACACCCCTGGGTTATCAGCACTGCTTCCAGCACAAATCCAAAACACAGCCCCATAGCAGCTTCTCTGAAGGAGATTAACTCTACTCCAGCCAAAGTCAGCACTGTGGGTCTGTCAATACATATTATGGGTCTGGAAAGACAGGAAGAGGTTAAATGTCCTCCCTGGGCTCATACAAGAGATTTGACCCAATCTCCCCAAACCCACGTTTTAATGAAACAAGTATGTGGAACTGTAAAAAAAATTGTGAAGACCAAAAAATTGTAGAAGACCTTGAAAGGTCAGTGAATCCTTCCTCCAGGCCCTCTACTGCTTAGTGAAAACAGCTGATCTTGTCCCTCTCTTTGACAGAGCTCTGGGTCACTGCTTTCGGAAGTGAAAATTATTTGGTAGTGGGGTAGGGAGGAGAGTGATTTCTTCATTTGTTTTCTACCTCTTTCTAGTTTTCTGCCTCTTTCCCTGACTAGGATATTGTGTATGAGAAGACAGTCTGACTGCAGCCTGGAGTGGCACCCTTTGTCCCTGCTGTTGCTGGGACTGAGGAGATTGTCAAGGGAGTCAGTGGGTCTGCTGAGATGGCAGGATCAGACTCGGTGTCCCCTGCTTGAGCACTTTGTAGAGACTCTAGCACTAAGACTTGAGTCATGGTCTTTTCTTTGCCTTAGGCTAATGATACAAGCTGGAGTCATCCTGGCTCTGAGGTTAGACTCATCTGGTATAAAAAAGGCGAGTTCAGAACAGGCCACCCTCAGACTCTAAACAAGAATGCTGTCGCTCGGTTTATGAATTCAAGATGTCAGGTTTTACATCCCCAGATCTATTTTCTGCTATGGTTTCTATTCAAGAAGGGCTGTGCCTGTGTAATGAGTAGCAGCTGATGAGGTCTTACAGCTCAGCATTACGCAACCAAAGTCAATCACATGTTGTGCAGGAGCCCCTGGCATGGCACAGTGAGAGCTCAGCCTGGGGCCAGCCCCCACATCATTCCCTGTCTGTCTGATATCTTTCAAGCTATGGATAGGGACAGGATTTGCTTTTTTCTCAGAGGGCAAGTTGTGAAACCTGTCCATCCTGATTTTCTTTCCAAAGCCCCTAAAATCTACTCTGTCAGGATGTTATGGTGTCCTTTGGGACAGAGTTGTGCTTTAGCAGTGACTGTGCCTCATCTTCCAGGCAAGGTGTGTCTTGTGAATGCAGATAATATCTTTCATTAATTTTTTATTTTAGTCTAATAAAAAAAAAATCTCACCTCTCCCCACATCTGCTTCTTCTCCTGAGGGCACTGTGGGTACTACAACACCTAAGCACTCCTCCTGGGATCAAAAAGCACAGACCCCACATCAACTCTCCTGGCAGCAGCTCAGTGTGGTCTCTCTTAATCCCCTTGATCTCCTTAATTCCCCCAAGAAAAGGGTGCCAGGGAGCTGATGAGTTGATCTAGGTAAACAATGGCGTTTCATGTTCCAAGAATGATAAATAAATTGCTTCAGGTCAAACCAAAACAAATTATTTGCATTTTCTTGGCAAACTGAGGAAAAAAAAGGAAGAGATTCCTGTAGGGTCAAGACCAAATATTTTCTTCAGTCCAAACCCCAAATGTTTTATTGCATTTATTAACCTTTTCATTCAACTTTATTTTCTTTTGATTTATATTAGTTTGTAAAACAAAAAGGCTGTTTTGAGACCCGAATGGGAAGATGTCGAAATGAAACATTTTTGTATTTCAGAAAAAAACCCAACCCATTTTGTTTAGAAGATTTTGAAACAATGTGTTTTGAAATTTTTTCAGAATTCTCCTCCCACTCTATTCTCTTTGTTTCCTTTTTTTTTTTTTTCCCTCTGGCTGAAACTATTAGCCCAGATCACCCTGAATTTGCAAGCAAATTAATTCCCAAAAACTTTAATTTCTGGTTTACTTGCTGTTACTGAAAAGAAAAAACCTACCCCAGATTAAAACAAATACGAAATACCCTTCAGTACCTCTGATTATCAGCTCTGGATGCTGCTGTCATCTGGATGGGGAGAAAGAGAAGCTGAGTATCTCTGAAATGGACTTTACATTGGCCCAGGACAAGGACAGTAGATGGCTCTACCTTTAAAATCTCTGCTGCAACCACTACAGAGAGGTTTTTTTCTCACTCTGGGGGATGTGAGTGCCAAATTGGTGTTGCCTCCTCATCCCCCTCTTCAGTAGCCCATCCTCCAGCACACCTGGAGGGGATGGTGCCTTTCTCACTAGCTCAAAGTAAGGCACTCCCCAGGAGTGGAGGTGATGCAGCTGGTGAGATTGGTTATTCCAGAGATTGCTGGTATCCCTGAGAAGTTGCTGAGGAGCAGCAACTTTAGCTGGTTTGCAATCTCAGAACTGCAGAATGGCTTGGGTTGTAAGGGCCTTAAAGATCACCTTGTTTCAACTCCCTGCCACCTTCCACTAGACCAGGATTCCATCCAAACTGCCTGTGGTCATGGTGTTTAAGCCATTTCCAGAACCCTCATGGCTCCCAAGACCTGCAGTGCTGTCTGCCTGGAGCTGCTCCTGCCTGCTTGGCCTCTCTGGGCAGCCAAACCCATCCTTGGGTGAAAGGCCCCAGGGTGTCACCACCTTGGGATGTGCAGTCCAGGATGCTCTGATATCAAGCATGATATGATATGATATGATATGATATGATATGATATGATATGATATGATGCTATGATATGAAGCTCCCACAATGAGCTTCACCAGGTGTTGTGCTCAAGTGCCCTGAGACAGCCAGCCCTGTGGTTTTGTCTCTAAACAGGGCAGCCTCTACCAGCAACACCCAAAACTGAGAGAGAAGAGGCAGGAGGAAGGAGCAAGAGCATGACCCTGGGTAAGATCACTGTCTCATACCATAGGGGCTTCGAGGGACAAAAGCCAGCCTTGAAGATTACTGCTTTCACTTGTATCCAGCTGCTGCTCAGACCTTTCTGTCTTCTCTGTGCTGGTATTGTCCCTGCTCTGATCTTGCCCACAAGAAGAATGGCATAAAACATGAGAGCAAGAATAATTTTTTTAAAAAATAAGCTTTTTTTTAAAAAAAAATAAAGCAAAAAAGTAGCCAATAAATTGGCTCTTTGAAACTGATGGGGGGGAAGGAGTCAACTGGAAATATTTTTTGCTGTATAGCCTTAAGACTATTTCCATTAAGACTCTGGCAAACAAGTAATATATTTTCTTTTGCATTTATAAACATCAAGTTGCCTTTTTATTTTAGAATGTTTGGGCAAGCACAGATTAGTTTGTGGGACAAAGGGTGGTGGCAGTGGTGGGGGGTATAAGCGTAGTTAGGGTTTTTTAACTCTGGTGTGAGAGAGCTCAGGGAATGCAAGGAGGGGTGTAGTGGGAAGGGATGAGGTTGTGTTGTGTGTGATGGTGCCCTTCACACACATGGACATCCACGCTCCTTGCTGGCATGGAGGGAGGGCCCAGCTGTCTGCAGCTCCTCCAGGGAATTTTTGGGACTGCATCCTTGCTGCTGCCAGCCTTTTTTCTTATTGTCTCTATATTCATAGACCACAGTAGTTTTTGCCACAATAACAGCAGAATTCATCTCCAAACTCTGGTGCACCCCCATTGTAGGGGTATTTGAGTGCCTTGATGGCTGTAGTTACATGAGAAATGGTATTTTGTCCCTGAGAGCAGAGTTAGAGCTCCACAGCTGCACTTAAGGAGCATCAAGTGGGAAGATGAATGGCTCAGCCATGGCATTGGTGCTTCACTGTCTGCCAGTCCCTTGCACCTTCACCAGAGATTGGGACCTCTGGACCTCTGCCAGAGCTCTGCCATCACACCTTCTGCCAAAATTAGGTGACTCAGCTGGGATTCTACAGGAAGTTTGTGCAAGGGGCTGAATCCAGAGCCTGCCTCCTTCCTTCCCCTTCTTTCCTAACCCAGTATTTGTCCTTTCCCTTTAGTCTGCTGATCAACATGCAGCACAGTGCTGTTCAGAGGGTACAGCACATACATCCAGAGGCTGTAGGAGAGGGCTGAAGGAGGACAAAAGGAAGACATTTGGGTTTGGTAGCATTTTACATCCACTTTGCACCACTTGGAATAACTGCATGCAGTGCAGAGCAGTGGAGAAATAGGCTCCTTACCATGGGACTATTATATTACATATCCCATAAAACAAGCCCTTCATTTTGCTCATTAAAATCAGGCATGCTTGTTTGTTGGCATTCAGCAGTACAGTATTTCTTCTATTTGTGGGTTTAGCTATAAAACCAAAAGAAAACTTTTCTTATGGTTAATTTTCCTTTTAATTGGTTGTAGTAGAGTCCTTCTGACTCCAGACTGTTTCTATAATTACTGGACTGCATTCTTGCCCCCTGTACCTCTTTTATAGGGTAGGAGCACTATTTGCCTCTCCTGAGTCCAGAATCCTTGTTGAGATGAAACTGTAGAAATGCAAACACAAATCAAGGCTATCAGCTCTTGTGTGTTTGTTATTCTTGTAGCTAAACTGAAAATGGCCTTTTCCTTTTTTTCTCAAGAAATAAAATAATTTTTTTAAAAAATCCAGTTAAGATACCTTTCTTGCATTCTGAGTCTACATTTGGGTGAGAGGCTGTGCTCTGGCTGCAGTGAGAGGATGGGGACTCCCAAGTGGTTGAGAGTTCTGCTTTGGGCACCAAGTTGCTGTGTGGCCCATGGCTTTTCCCAGCAGGCAGGACTTCATGGCAGAGCAAAGCAAGGCTCAGCACACCAGTCCTCCCAGGCTCCCTGTCCCAGCAGAGCTGCTTCTCTGTCCTGCTCCAGGCCATAAACCCTGGCTGCATTGTCAAACCATCTGGGCAGTGTTTCACAGCTCTTTGTAGTTCAGTAACACCAAACTGGTCTTCAGGGGTAGTTGGAGATGTTTGCTCTTTGGGGCAGCCAAAGGATCTCATAGGAAGGCAATATTTGGGATGCTTTTTGTCTGTACCTCCATTTCAGAAGGAAAGCAGTGCCCCAGCTCCAGCCCCTGTTATCTGTGCCTCTACCTCCCACCAACCTCCTCCCCTCTTTTTTGGGAGCTGTTCATATCTCAAGTAATTTTTCCCACTCCCCATGTGCCAGAGACTGATTTCTGCTCATTACAGCTATGAACAGTGTGAGAAAAAATTCAGTTTAATTCTCTACCTGGTGCCTTGATGATTCCAAATGTGAGCTCAAGGCATTACCTCAATACTGGAGCAGCTGACAGGACTTGCATCCTAGTTTTCATCAGCCCAAACTGCACAAAGTCAAAATCCCCTTAATTTAGCTGAAGTTGTTACTGCTGCAGCCGAGGACGCCCCAGGGCTGAGGAATTCCAGCCATGGATTAGGTCAGCCACGAGCAAGTATGACCAGCAGTAGTTTAGGTGAAAGGAGTTGATGAGCTCATATAAGCTCCTATCACTAGATTGATCTGTCCCTCTGATTACTGGAAAAGGGCAGGTTTGCCCAAAGGCACAGCAGGTGTGACAATGAAGGCAGACTCTCACAGCTCTGGGGAACCGTGGACATCTCTCCAAGGAAGCACAGTGATCCTCCATGGACACCTCACCAGACAGAGACAAAAGATGAGGCACAAGCTGAATGCCTCTCATGGTTTGTTCCAACCAGAAGCAGGCTCAAAGCAGCTGGTAGTGCTGCAGAGGGTGTGCTGGCCATGCTGGGTGGGTTGAAGGTGGGGTGTCTCTGGCTGCCCTGCCATGCACAGAGTCCTTGAGCAGCAGTGACTGCAAAACCCATCTCACCCAGCCAGTGAGGGGGTGAGACTCCTCTAGGGATGTGACACTGGCAGAGGACTCTGATGATTCCCATTTTTCACCTTGATCAGCTGCACATCTGGTCTCAGCTGTGGATCTTGAGTCCCTCTGCTTGTGCTTTGCCATATGTCTCTGTGCTTGTGACAGCTTGGTTTGTGCTCCAGGGTAATGCTTATTTACTGGCAGTAGGTTCAGCAGTTGCCAGGGTAGGCAAGCTATTTGCAGAGTTTCTATTTCCTAATAGTCTTATAATGCAGCCCACTGTTGATAGTTTGTTTGAAAAGTCACTTTTCATATATAAACATATTCTAGTCAGTTATTATTTGCTTTTCTAACTCCTGTTATCAATAGAATTTATTATTAACACCCCTCCCCACTTCATTAGAAAATGTTGTTCTGGAATATTTGTGTGTCTGAAAATGATAAATATTGAGATTTCTGCTTTTTATATTTGTGAAAGGGCAATTCATTTATTCAAGTACTCAACTTTTGACCCGATCTTTGGAGTAGTCACTTCTGCTGGTTGAATTATTCATTGTGAATAAATTATCCCATGGATTTATCCCCTCCTGTCTGTGAAGCGTATGCTGAGTAATCCTGATTTCTGAGAACAGAACCATCATTTGCGAGAATTCACTGAATATAGTTGCATATCCGATGTTTTCTGTGGCAGCCACAGTCTGGCCGCCTCCTTCCCTGTCTGCTTTCCTGGAGACAGCCAGGAGACCTGGAATGGAGGGAGAAGATTAAAGACAAGACCCTCTTTCTGGGGGAAATAAGACCACCCTACATACACATCAGCTTGAAGGGGCTGGGGCTGAAACCCACAGTCAGTGGAGCAGATCCCACGCCCCACCTCCATCTCCTTTGCTTCAAGTCTCTCCACTTCTGCATTTGGCCCAACATGTATAATTTAAGTCCCAGGAATCGGGAAGAAAAAATAGAAATCAGCATAAAACCTAAATACAGATCCATTCTGCAGACAGCCATGCTTTCAAGCAAGGTCCTAAGGAATGTTTTCCATCACTGCCAGTGAAACTCTAGGACTTTCATCTCTCAGTGCTTGCAGAGCTGCAGATGAAAGGCTCCTGACGTGGAGCTCAGCTTTTGATCTCCCCATTGCCTGCATGCTCTGCTGAGGAGTGCTGCTGCAGCTCCACGTCCCTCTTCCAAAAGAAAACAAGTGTTTTCTTTGCCTCTCCCCATTTAATATTATCCAGTTTACACAAGGGATGGACAGCCCTATTTTCTGAGGGTCAAATATTATGACAGCTTTGGGTATCAGTGTTCTCACAGTACCTCTGGAAGTTGTCTTCCAAAATAACTTCACTTATCATTTTTAAGGAATAAACTTTCCTGGATACTTCAGCTTTGATTCTTGCTGGGTTTTGGGGAGAGTTTTTCTCCAAGAGATGGGGTGAAGAGATTTATTTATATTTTCAGAGGAAAATTCTGGCTGTTTTGAGACTGCTCTTAAATGAAACATTGAGCACTGCCAATCTCTGTGGAAGACAAACAGCCTCAATGATGATGAGCTATCACTTGCTGTTGTACTTTTGAGGGCCAAGAACTGAAAATGTGAAATAGGAAGGATTTCCAAGGGAAATTGTGTGTGTGTATGAGATTCAGTGCTGGGAATGGTCTAAGTGAGGGCTGCTCATCACTTAGAGGTCTTGCAGGTAAAATTAAGGAGGGAGGAGCTGATTTTTCACTGTTGCAAATGGTATCCTTTGCTGCTACAGAAATGGAATGTAAACCTCTGACATGCCAGAAATCTCTGTTCAGGAACTGGTATTGATTTACACCCATTTAGCACCCAATTTGTGCTGGCTTAAACGTCTGCTTAAGACAGTGGCAAATCAGGATAATTTTGTGGTAGTCCTGAGTCAAGTAATAGTGTAATCAAGAGTAATGACCTTGGAGGACTGGGGTTTTTTTTTGTACATGCACTTGCTCTTCCTCCTCAGTGGAAAGGGATTTGTTGTGAGGAGGGACCAGCAGGTGCTCAGCAGATCTCCTGGCACAGCGGTGCTCCCACCCCTCCAATGGCTGAGTAGACTCATCATCCCATGCTCTGTGTTAAAACCCTCCATAAAGCAATCCTCTGCCTCTAAAAGCTGTGACTCCAAAGTAACATGATGCAGAAAGCTGGTTTTAATTAGACAGAAAAGTGTATTTTCAGACCATTTCAGCTAATGCATCCTAAAGCCTCCCATAGAGGAGACCAGTTATATTTTCACACCTGCTGTGTTACTGAGGGGAACTCCCAGGGATTGCTCTGATCAGCTGATGTTTATGCACAGTTTTAACCATCTCAATTAGGACTTTTGGCAATTTTCAGTAATACATTTCATGCATTTTTAAGCCCAGTTGAGTAAAGCTCTATGTCTCCAGTAGTGAGAGGGAGTAAACTGGTTATAGGTTAACTAGGACATGAGAGGAAGCACAGCAGTGCCATGGCATGACTCTCTGGACACATTTAGCAAAGTGGTTAAAGAAATAAAGGGGTAACTTGTCTTGCATTAATTGTGCCATTTCTGGGACACTCCTGCAGGACTTCTACATTTCCCTTGCGGATGGACAAGAGGACACAGGTTGTCTTTACCTCCCTGAGTCTCTCCAGCTTTTCTCTTTATTCTCACGTTGGAGGTCCTCCCAGGCTTCCCCAAAACCCCTGCAAAGATGTGGGATGTTCACTAATGTCCAGAACAGTCAGTGAGTGAAATACCTTAGAGTCAGCACAGATGTACCTGAAGCACCTGGTGGATGGGAAGGGCTGTGCTCATCCCATGTCTCTTGTCACACACTGAACCCAAATTCAGTTCCCTTTTTTTGCTGTGGGATTCTCAGCATGTGAGCAGCCCAGTTTTCCTTCCCTCCGTTCTGTCAGTACAGCAGCACTGCTCCTCCCTTGGGACTCTAAGGAAACCCCAGGAGCACTTGGATGCTGCTGTTAGGGCACCCACATCATTCCTTGCACCCTCCATGCACTGAAGGCCTGGAATAAGTCTTCAGACACAAAATCCCATTCCAAAAATTCATTGCATCAAGTGCTGTGAGGTTTTGCTGAAACTCTCCTTTCAGATTTATAAGCCTGACAAATACAATTTTTTTTCCAGCTTGCTGGCCATCTGCTGATCCTCTATAAATATAGCTGATATAGTGCTTTGTCTTAAAAAGGAATAAGACACATATTTACACACAACCTGTAAGGGGGTGCCTATGAAAGGTATTAGGAAATAGAGTTGGCCAGGACCCATGAATCACACAGAACAGCATGGCTAAATGTGCTGTGGGATCAATTCACTCCAAGGGCTGAGCAATCTTCCAAAACAGCCTGACATCCAGTAAAGGCCATGTTGGTGACATTGCTTGTCTCCTCTAGTTGTCTCTGCTCTCACAGGATTTAGCACACCTGTGCATGGTTGCACTCAGCCCAGCTTTCACCTTTCCAGCAAGGTGCCAGATGGCCTGAATATTGTGCCCCACATCAAAAAAAAACAGGCAGGGAGGGAGGCAGGGAGGCAGGGAAGGAAGGGAGGAAGGAAGGGAGGAAGGAAGGGAGGAAGGAAGGGAGGGAGGGAGGGAGGGAGGGAGGAAGGAAAGGAAGGAAGGAAAGGAAGGAAAGGAAAGGAAGGAAAGGATGGGAGGGACTCGGCAGGTAAAGGGTGTGAGCACTACCTAACAGAAAATGAAGGTATTACTTATGTTCTCCTGGATTTTGCTATATATTTTATCAAATTGTATGCACACAGGAGATATCTTACCTCTGCAGAGGTGAACATTCAAACATACTGGGTTATAAACTGGTCCATCAGCAGGGAAACAGCCAGATCACCATGCTGATGCCCTCATGCCTCTGCTCCTCTGCTCCTCCTTACTCCTAATGTATGTGAGTATGTGAGTCCTTGGCATACAGATGTGTATTCCTCTTACATAACTCACAACTAGGAGCTGCCATTTTTGCATATAAACATTTCCCCTCTGTTTCTGGCCATTGAAGTTTTGAGTGCATTTACTTTTGGGTTTTGCAATAAAGGGAGTTCTTGGCAATTTATTTTCCCTACCTGCCTTGTGAATTCAGTGTTGGCTTGTGGGGAATCGCTGCAGGAAGAGACGGGCAAACAAAGGGCACGGCATCTCCCCAGGGCATAAAGAAATGGCCCTTGCCTGGTTTTATAGCCTGAGAAGCCACGGCCAGACCCTGCCAGTGGGTGGGAAGGACAGGGGTTGGGTTTTTCTCCAGAGAGCTGGGTCTGTGAACAGTCTAATGGCACTGGGCTGGAGCATTGTGAGGCTGCTCCTCTCCCCCAGACTTGCCTAAGCCAAGTGGGATGAGTGACAGATTTCTCCTCTGAGCCCAGTGAGGAAAAAAGTCTTCCATTTATGCAAAGCAGCCTCAGGAGAGCATCTCCGTGACTGCTCCTCCATCCTGGAACCAAGAGCCTCTGCAGCTTTTTCATGTCTCTGTGTGAAGGTCAATGTCAGTGTCCCCGGCCAGGGAGGATCCCCTGCCCGTGCCCTGCCCTGTCCCCTGCCTGGCCCCTCTGCACAAGCCCCTGAAGTGCACGAGTGGCACTTGGGCAGATGTTCTTTTGCTCCTCTGGCACTCCAGTGTCCCGAAACCCCACAGGCAGGGCCCTGTGTGCCCGTGGAGGGGGAGACGTGGCCCATTGTGCATTGACAAGGACTGGAAGACAGTAAACAAATAAATCAAAAATAATTGAAATGACACCATGGGAAATAATTCCCTGGGGCTTGCAAGCAGACAACTTCTTCCCAAGGAAAGTTCCTGGGGATGCTGTTTTGGAGATGTCAGTGTAATGACAACAAAACCAAAACCCACCCCAAACCAGGGAACGTTTTACTTTAACTAACGGGTCCCTTTTAAGTGTAGGATATTGACATTGTGTTTGAATGGGGGCACTGTAGGAGCCCAAACTTGCCATACATGTATTTCCAAACCTACCACCTTCTGTAGAAACATCAAGGGAATACATTTGAATGGAAATAAATTCAGCTAACGCCTATTGATGCAAATGGGTAATTTCAAGTGCATTAAAGAATGCGGCCAGAAACGCTTCAGCAAACAATCTAGATCATGTTTTAATTAAGGTATTTTCTTTCTTCTTCTTTCTTTTTTTCTTTCTTCCTTTTTTTGTCCCCTCCATTTGTGGGCACAATAGCAAAGAATCCTCTCAGTGCCTGAGAAGACAAAATTACACCTAAAAACCAAAGCTGTCTAAAAACATGTGCTTTGATAAACATACATGGACATGAATTTAATTGTGCCCTGCGCTTTCACTCTGCAAAGGTGACAGCTGAGCCAATCATCTAACTAATTAACATACACTGCAAACGAGATTCCTCTTTTCTCAGGCCCGGGACAGATGGCCTATGCCACTCAGCCAGCTTCCTGCACCTAATCCCCCGCTCCTATTTGCTCCAGTGGCTGCAGATATTTGCATTCACTCAACAATAACCCATTGAAACAAATCACTCCCTTTTTTCTTGCCACCTCCAAGAAAGCCCTACACACCCCTGCCAATGTGGAAATGCTGCCACAAAAGAACCAATTATTATTTACAGGAAAATATCAGAAAAAGGAAAAAAAAGAAAAACAGGATTGCTGGTAAAAATAAAACCAAGCCCTTAAAAAAAAGGGGGGTGGGGTGGGAATGGGAAGAAGTAAAATAACATTTCTGAAAGGGTTTATTTCGTAAGGGTTGCATTCAGAGTGCCTGGAGCAGGTTTTCATATTTTTTTGCCTACTTCTGTTGCCATTGAATCCAATAGTGTGCTTTGCTTGTTAACAAGTTTTATGCTTTATTTTGGACAATCGTTTTCTGCCTTGGCCAATAATACAGATTCAGATTTGTTTTCTAACAGTCTCTTTTCTAGTGGCCCACCCATTGCCAAGAATAAAAACAGTTGTAAAGCAAGATTTATTCTCAACAATATCTTTTATCTCAGCACATCCCTAGATGCTCCATGGAGAAATCCAGGACTGAGTAGCCTGAGGCTGCATTTTGTGTGTTGGAAGATTCTGGTGCTGCAACATCCCCAGCTGCTTCCCACCAACTGTTGCTGTCCCCTGGGGGTCCAGGGTGAACTCTTAGGAGGGAGTTCTGAAGGATGAGCAGACCTTAGAGTGGGGTAATGTGGCTGCCTTTGGTACTCTTGGTGGTTTTGGGCACCCTACTCCAACCTATCCTGCAGCCCAGGGTTGCAGACGTCTTCCCAGTTTTCTCAGAAGTCAGGGTGTGCTGGTTTTCATGGATCCCATGAAAAGAGTGGCTTTAAAAATACAGCAGAGCGTGTACTGTGATGCCCTGCAATGTGTTTTCAAGGATGCAGAGGCTTTGCCATGGCTGTGAGAAGAATCCTCACCCAAGCTCTGGAAAGAGACAGCTCCCAGAGCCCTTTGGCATTGCAGAGCAAGGAGTAAACAGTGATGGGGAGAAAAAAAAAGTAAAACCAATGGGGCATTAGGAAGATCAAAGAGAAAATTATTTGGGAAAATCTTTCCCAATACAATACAATACTAATCTAAGGATAATACAATACAATCTAAGGATAAGATTCCTCTAGAAGGGCTTCCTTAGATAATCATTAGTGCTTGGGTACAAGCCAAGACTGTTAGGTCCCAACAACACACCTGTAACATGCCTCAAGTGTTGGTAAAAAGCATTACCAGCTGCTTAGGATAAGGTTTGAAATTATTGCTTTGGGATTTGGTTGGTTGGTTGGATTTGTTTTTCTAATACAGAGGAAGTTCAAAATATCTGACATCCCAAATCCTTCCTATGTTATTTTTGGTACAACTTTAATCAGTAATATTTTCAGTACAACTTTAATCAGTTTCATTTATACAACATTTGTGTTGTACTTCATCTGACTGAGATGATCCTGTCAATTGATTCAAGTGCTCTATGATGCCACCAATTAACTCAGTCTTCTTTCCTGGGTTGTGAGATACAAAAATATCTACTCTTGGGGGTGGCATAGTTGGTTGCATGGCTTTATGTTTGGCTATTGGTGCCTTGGGTGAGCCTTCCTGGGGAAAAAAAGTGGCTTTCTGACATCCATCTGCCCTGGAATTTTGGTTCACATAGTGGGATCTCAATCCATGATGGGTTAATGCCAGCATTAAAATTGTATTAATCACACTCAAGAAGGAGCCTGCATTGACAGATTGAATAGCCTCTCCCTCTTACACTCTCAGTTCAGTAGAAACACTTGCAGTGGTCTGGAGGATTACAAACATCAGATTTTCAATGGAATTCCACTGAAAAATTTAAGATACAATTCCAGACTGAGGACTGTCAGGGAAGCCCCTCAGCAAATATTTCCAGATCCATCAGAAGAGTTCAATGCATGGATGTTTGCTTCTAGTTTGAGAAGATCTTTGTCCAGGCAAAGATCTTTGTGTGCAGGCACTCATGTGCTTTGCTGATGAAATGAGAATTTGCAGAGATGTGCACAGCCTGTCTCTGTGGATAGGTAGGTCAGGACACCAAGGCAACTTTTCCCTCTTGAAGGTGCAACAAAAGTACTTTATAACACAAAACAGAGCTTCCCAGCCATCTCAAAGCCCAGGCACTTTCACTTGTTCTCACAAAATTTATACTTCTGTCTGTTGTCAGAGTCACATGGAGAGACCAAAGCAGAATAGGAGAGGCTCTTCTCCATATCTCTCCAGTTTGACCAGAGTGATGACAAGCAGCCAACCAACATTTGAGCAGGCTGTGATGAAATTTCCTGCTTGGCTGTGCAGTCTTTCTCCTTGCAGATCAGCAGCCACGCTACAGGGTCCTCCTGTGACCCGCAGCTCCTCAACTTCAATTCTCAAAGGTTGGGTGGCCTAATTAAAACCCACAGAAAATGAGAATGCTATTTTGCACACTGCACCTCAGCCTACAGGCTGGTTTGATCATTCCTACCACCTTTTCCACACTTCCAGTATCTTTTCCACATCCATCCAGCATAGGAATGGTTACAGGAACACAGCTAAGAAACCCATTACAGGAGTGGTGGGCCCACTTGCTATTCCCTCTTATCTTTCCAACAGATCCAGTCCTTTCACAGAGGCAGGAATCCATCCCTGCTATTTTTCCCCCCGGAGCAGTCTCCTACTCCAGTCATCGAAATGAATATGCAAGGTGGAAAGATTGCAGCCCGGTGAAAAGCTGTGCTCTCCTTTGCATCCCAAATAACCACTGATCTCTCTGTAAAAATAACTTCCCAGAGGACTGCATGAATTCACCGGCTGGTTTGCATGCAATTAAAAGAAACCCAACAACAACAAGAAAATCCCCTGTATTTTTAAGACAGAGCTATTTTTCATAGCAGAGCTTTAAAAGTCCTTATAAATGTGAGATGCCAGTGGTTTCTCATGAAGACAAAAGATCCCGGGGCTTAGCTCTCTGCTGAGAGGGGAGGAAGCGCCAGGGTAGGAGCGAGGGAACATTCAATCGGGCTGCTGTGACAGCTTTATAGGCCAGATACAATGGGCAGAGCCCGGCACTGATCAGCCCCAGGCCGGCGGCTCCGGGCTCGCCGCCGCCTCCTCCCCGCGGCTCCGCCGGTTCCTCTGCCCGGCCCGGCCCGGCCCGGCCCCGCACACCTCTGGGACACCCCCGCCACAAAAAGCGGCTGTTTAGCAAAACAAAAGGCCTGCCATAATCTACTTATTGTGCCTCATTAGGATTGCGGGCGCCCTCTTCTAATGGGAAAGTTATAGGATCAAGCCGGCGGCGCGCTGCGGGGTTACCGCGCCGGGTAATAAAGACATTTTTTTCCCCGTTCATGTCCAAGCATGACAAGACACATCGGCTCGCTCCCGAGAAGCCACTTGACATCTTCATTGTTCTACCTTCGTCGCTGAACACTTTTTTTGCAGCGTTTCTTGGGGTGAGCTTGGGGATCCCAAGCGTGGCTTTTCCAGGGAGCGGGGCTCGGCTCGGGATTTCTGCCTGCCCGCTCGGGATCTCTGCTCATTTTCAAAGGAGAGCCCTGGGCAGATGTTATCAGGGATAGTTTATATAAATCCGAGCCTAGGTTAATTCAGAAAATATGTCGTTTCTGCGACAGCTGCGAACCACACAATGTTATCGTGCTCCTGATATGCGGGCGCTGAGATAACATGACAGTCCCTAGGTGATAGGGTCATATCAACCTTTGATGCTGAAACACATGCAAATTCCCCTTAGAGTTGGAAATGCAGTGCTTCTGGGGGCTGTTTAAAGAAGACATTGTTCAGATAGTGTTTCTCACTGAAGCTGCAGTTTCTTATTTCCAAAGGAGAGGAGCCAGCTCTGTTGGATATTACAGAAGCCCCTTAGAAACATTTGAGAGAGAGCTGAAAATTAACCATTATAGCCCAATTTAAATGGATTTATGGAATGTAAAATAAAACAAAAACTTGGCTTGTTTAAGAAACTGTAGAGTCAAAAATCTGATGCGCTCAGTAAATACAGCAGCCAGAGTCGTGCTGCAGAAAACATTTATGAAGCACTGAGCATTTGACTTTTTCTTCATATGTAATTTAATTCTAATGGACCATTTTGTGTCATCAGTTTTGAAGTGAGAATACTTGATGAAGTCTTCAGGGGAAATGCTTAAAAAAACAGTGACATGGTAAGGACATGAGGGTTTCAAAGCCCTTCAGCAACCTAAAAAGGCTTTAGTCCAGAGCACTTTATTTAGGCGAAACACAGAGGTTTCCAGCATCTGGACTCAGACTAACCACACAGCCTGCTTCAAAAAACATTTGAAAGTAGATCACCCTTGTAGGAAACACATGTATTATTTAATGGTTCATGACAACGCTGCCTTTCAATTTGTTGAAACACATTTGAATCAGTGTTGAGGACTATCACACCCAGGGGACACAGGGGAAGGAATTTTGGATGGTGCAAGGTCATTTTCTGCTTTGCCTGAGATAAACCTCCCTCTTCCAAATGCCCTAATCTTTTCCTGATATCCTAGCGCTTGCATAAAATCACTATGGCTTCTTAAAGACAATGAATGGTCAACATTTGTTCTGCTCAAAGATAAATTCAGTTTATAATCTCATCTGAAGAGGAGCTATCTGTATGATGGTAAAATAAAATAAAGTTTTAGACCATGATATTCACATTGGATTATGTTTATACTGCCAGTGCTCAGGTCTCTGAGCCCTGTCAGGGCTGCTGCCAGGTGACACATAACCCAGCTCTTCTAACCATGTGCTAATAATGTTTGCTCTCCAATAAATGCAATTTCAAACACAATCTGTGCTTACATGCATGAAGTGCACAGAGCCTTCAAGCAAAACGTGTAGGCAGCAGGTATGGCCTTCCCAGGAATGCAAGGAGGAATGAAGAGCAGTTCTTTGGAAGCATTTAGTGAAACAGCCAAAGTGGGAGAGCAATAACTGGTGAAGGACTGCCAGGGTGTGTAACCTGGGAAGACACTGCCCTTTTGGGCAAAGCAGATGTATTTTGCAGAGCTCTGGGCAATGACAAGTCTTGGAATGTCACAGCTAATGTTTCACCCAGCAGCCTGCAAGGAGACCAAATTTCTTGGAAATACAACATTTCTCATGGATGTCTCATAAACAAATTATTCTTGCTGCATCCACTGAGCTGTCCCTTCCTAAGAAGTGCAAATACACAACAAAACCCAACAAAAATGAAGTCGAGCTGTGGTGGCACAAAGACCAATGCATGGGTTGAACCTGGAGTGATGCCATTTTCCTTAGTCTGTTGGTAGGGAGGTAACAAATATCCAGTTTCTCTTGTGTATCAGCAGCTTTGAGGCCTCTTTGTAAGCAGAGCTAAAGTCAAGTGCATCAGTAATGCCTGTTATTGTGGCAGACACCACAGAGAGAGCATTAGGAGCTCCCTCCTCACCCAGGGAACACAAACCAGGGTGTGTTTATGGCCCAATAATTGCTTGTTTGTGTAAAGTAATGATGTCCCTGTTTGGCTTTTAGACCAATTAGTAGAATAAAGGTGGTAAAACCACCAACATAATTAGTCTAATGACTATAAACCACTGACACTAAGTGTAAAATCTCTAGCCTTTTTGACACCCCGGTTTTATAGTGCAATATCAGGAGGGTAGTAACGTTTGCATGTAGGGGAGTTCCTCTGCTTTTGTAGCTGACTTTGAATGCCCCTGCACAATCTGATGTGTTTCGATCGCCTGGGGTGGCTGGCTGCGGCCTCATATTAAAGGAAAGTTGCCTCTGCTAATTATTCTTTGTACTGCTTTTCTCCCTTGCTAATTAAGAGTGGCAGAAAAATTTGATTATCATGTTTTCCTAGTAGTTCAAAAAAGACAAAATCGAACCTCTACCCACCCCAGCTGCCCAGGCTGAAACAGATGCTGCTCCTCACATCCAGGGTTTCATTGCTTTATCAATATGTTACCAGCTGAGATTGCCAGGGACCTGCTACCAGCAGTGGAAGGCATTAAAAATCAGTCTTCTAGTGCCAGCCACAATGCCAGGGCTGTGTTTGGTGGGTAGACAGGAGAGTTATCTGGATGTGCAGCTCCATCTGAAAACATGAACAGCTTCGCTGTGGCACCACAGCTCCCTTCCCAGTGCAGTTCAAAAGTGACTGGAGACTGGGAAGGCCAGGATTTGCCCTAGGGTAATTATTCACCTGGAGACTCTCTTGAAAAAAGCAATGCAAGTTCTTTTGGGGGTCTCTCCTGCTGGTGTGAAAACCTCTTTGGTTCTTTCAGTGCTGGATCCAGCCTGTGCTGGGGAAGCTGTGCTACACCATCCCTTTGTGTTGCACTTATGGCAGCAAAACTGCTATTATTAAATCAATCCTTCTCCAGTGAGCTGATTTCTGCTGGGAAAATCCACTTTTCGATGCACAGGAGCAGCACAGCTGGGAGACCATGCTTCATCACCCAGTGGCACTGAGTGCTTAGAGCTGTGAAGTCCCATGTACCTGCCACAGAGGTGGAGACCTCGTCACAGTGCACATTTCACAGCACAGCAGAAATTTTCTTGTGTGTTATTCAGTGTGTTGTCTGATCACAGCCTGGGGCAGCTGGTGGATACCTCAGATTTTCCTCATGAATGTGGGGGATGAAGAGGCACCCCAGCCTCTATTTCTGAGAATCCCTGAATTTCCCCTAAGATTCTGGACATGGTCACCTTTACGACCTCTGCTTTTGCTCCGTTTCCACACCTCAACACCTGCCCTGGCACAATCCCCTGAAGAAGGTGCTCTTGCATCTGTTTAAGGCCATGGGGGAAAACCAGCTGTCTCATTTTAGGAGAAAAGCAATGGCTCAACTCAACCTGTTTTTCAGTCCCAGGGGACTCAAAGGGCATGGGGACATCTGCAAACAGCAGAGAGCCTTAATTCCCAGATGTTGGTTATTGCACTCACTCTGCTGTCCAGCAATCCCACCAGCAGGATTTGGTTTCCTCCTCATCCATTAGGGAAGATGGTCTGTGGCTGCCTTTGCAGAGGAGCAGAATAATGAGACAAAACAGCAGGGACCTTTCACGTGGCAAATTATGTAATAATGCTTTAAAAGTAATTTTTTTCCTAAGGACCCAGGTAATTAAAAGGAACTGGGAGTGGTAGCATTTTCACCATAAATTTGAACTTCTCAATGCTCAGAACTCCCTGGATTCAGGTTAGTTTTGCTGATGGTTTTTAGAATTTTTTAATAGTTTCAACAGATGTGAAAACCATAATTTGTTGAATTAAAGATGACAGTAAAGAGGATATCTCTTGCTCAGAAAGCTCAGCTTTGGGGTTTTGAAGCATTTATCTTTTAGCAAGAAGTCCATCTTTCTTCCAGCCTCTGCTGAAGCTCAGCCCTCATGCTCTCTTTCCATGGCTTATCTAAAAAAGGTTCTGCCTTCCTTCACTCTTTTCAGATCAAAGGGACCATTATCAGTTTACAAAGCATCCCTGTTTCTTCCTGTCTCCCAGCACCTCTGTCTCACTAACCTTCCCTCCAGGGTCAAGGGGTTGGGACCCAGGCTGCTGGGAGCACTGGTTCCCCTTGAACCAGGGTGGCTATGGAGGTCTTCTGCACTGTGAATTAGAAAATCATGCCTAAGTTTCCTATTCCCAGAAAAAGTTGCTTAGTCTGATGGTACAGGCCACCAAACATTTCTGGTAGAGGACCACTGAACCCAGCAAGTTCCCAAGGGATTCAATTTGACCCCCTGTCCTTGATTTGCACCGGGGGAAGAAAGGGGGAAGAAAGGAATAAAAGGCATAAAAATGTAAGTTAAAGACAGAGTGTCACCCTTTGCTTTGAGTTTCCTGCCTTTTGTCAGGCTAAGTGCTCAATGCCATTTAAATGCAAGTTTTCCATAGGAGAATCCTTCCCCAGCCAGACTTCCATGGAAAGTTTTGCAGTGCTCATTGCCTTCATTGCAGCAAGTTGGGGAGCAGCTCATCCAAAATCTCCTGTCATCAGAGAGTTCATCTTGGGGTTTCATTAGGGTTGGCTGATGTTTCCTTTAGGGCTGGAGCAAAGAGAGGAAGAAGCACTTCATCCTCTGACAGGCTTTGTCACACACACATTACTTAACCACTTTCTGCCTCAGTTTATCTGCCATTCAATGGTTAATGACTGGTGTCGTGGGGACATCACAAATCATAACATTTCCAAGTGCCTGAACATCCCTTGTGGGTTGCACTTAGGTTGGAAAAACTTCTTCAAAAATCTCTTTTGCTAATGCTGCATTTTTTTTCCTTGCCAAGATGGCCAGATGGATCTTAGTTAAAAAATAAAATTAATATTTTTTTTGCTAGATTCTCATTACAGTATGTTACTGATAGAACACTTGCTTCTTAAATATTTTTTCTCCCTTCTATCTATCCTACCCGTCTTGCCCCTAAACAGATTCTCAATTAACCACGAGAACAGATTCTCAATTAGGAATGGGCAAAACTCACAAGCTCATTTTTACATATTTATATGGTTGGTCAATGTTTTTCTGTCTTAGATTATATTTCTCATTGGTTTTAAATTAAATAAAAGCATCTGCTCACTGGAAAAAAAATCTTTCAGCACAACTGAAGCTACAAACCCGTCTTGTTCTTTGGCAAAATATGTGCTATGTCTTTTTTTCTGTTGGTGGTGACCCTAATTTTTGACCTTAATTTTTCCCAGAGGTTATTGAATCCTGAAATTTTCCAGTGGTTTAGTAAGGTATGAGGGAAGGACCCTCTCTAAAAGCCAAACACATGAAAACAAGTGAGACTGCAGTTATTCAAGTGCAGACACCTCTGGTTCCCAATCCTGCATTGACAGGATATACCTGATTACACCTGGTTTCACCTGGAGAGCACACAGGTTATCCTTCACCTTTTAGGCTTTGGTGGAAATCTAGAACAGCTTCATCAAACCAATGGAGCTGTATCCAGCGAGGCCTTGCGATTTTATGGCTGAAATTCCTGCCTGGGAAAATCACTGTGATTCATGCCGTGACTTGGAAACACAGTGGGCGTGCTGAAGGGCAGATTATCCCATAAAAAAACCCAAATGGTCTCCGTGTTGGCCACTCATTCTTTCTAGTGGTGGCTCTGAGCACAGTTCAGGGAGGACAGAGAGGGATGGATTCACCTTCACCATGGCTGAGCTCCTGCAAACCCCAGGCAAAGCTGGTTTCTCTGGAAGCTGAGGTGAAGAAAAGTTGGGTCTGCCCAGGTGAGACCATTCTTCCTGTTGTAGTTTCACACTTGAAAACACAGCCCTGGCCTAAAGCCCATTTTCAGGATTCCAGCCTGTCCCAGGTCAGCCCTGGAGCCCCAGGAAGGTGGGACAGCCTGTCCCTCTGTGCGGGGATCTGTGCTGCGTTTAAGCACCGGATTAGCTGCAGAATAGCTAAGCTCCTATAAGGCTTGGGAAAACATGCTGCCCTTCCATGCTTAGTGGCTTTGCTGGGCTCTCCTGTCACTTAGAATGAATGGGGAGAGAAATCATTATTTAATTATCTGGGAAGCCCTTTAAAAGACTAATCAGCAAGGAATTTCTCTCCAGTAGTAACAGCTGGCTCTCACACTATGAGTCACAAAGAGAGATATTAAAAGGCTGTTTTTCTCAGTTAGTGAACTTATTAACTGTGCTCTTCTCTTTTATAGAAATGCTGCTTTGTTCTCTAACAATGGTCCCCAGCCCTTGAGAAACATGACAGCATGCTGAAAGGGATGGGGGCCTGTCTTACTGTAAGCTGGGGTTTTACCTAGTCCAGGATCTCACACTTCAAATGCCAGTTCTGCTTTTTTGAGGGGTTCAAATGAGGCTCTTCCCTGCAGCCAGGTGGCAAAGAGGTCTGTCATGAGAGGAGTCAAATAGAGGATGCACCAGGAAGGGGCAGAGCAATTCGTGCAGTGACAGTCAGTAATTCACTTCCCTGATGCCCTTGCAGCTAGGGAAAATTGCATCCAAGCTGGAGAAGCAGTGGTTTGCCTCAGTGCTGTAGGAATGGCAGAGAGGAATGAGCTCAGAGTAGTGGGTTGGGCAGGATGAGATGAAAGATATCTCTGAATGACACTGGGACATGGAGATAGAAAGGGAAGAGGTGAGTAGGCTGGTCCTACTCAGGGTCACCAAGTTGAGAAGACCTGACCCAGCTCTGCCCAGAAACCTCTCTGCACCAGCTCCCCTCATGCCAGTGCTCAACAGTGGATTCAGGAATGATAACAGCCACAGGGCACCTATTAAACCTCCGTGCAAGGAAGTGGTTTTAAGTTCAAGTGGCATCTTAAGTGACATTAAATGAGAGAAGCCATGTCTCAGGCAGTGTAATTCCAGACTACCTGTCCCTGTCTCTGGGTTTACACTTTGGGCACCGGGTTTGCTCTCCTCTGCAATCTGGAGTTGTGTAACAAGCACTTCAAGGCTCAGCAGACCCCATCAGCCCCTCCAGCTCTGTCAGCCAGACCCTTGGCCTTATCAGAGCTTTGCAGAGGGAAGAGCTGCCTTCCTTCCCTGGGCCCATCAGCCCTCAGAGGGTTTAAACATGTATCTCTCCAAACACAGCTGGTCCAACAGCACAGTGTAATTGCTGTGAGAGTGTGGGGATGGGGACCAGACCCCCCCAGGAAACTGGGGCACAAATGACTGGAGAGGTGCTGGTTGTGTGGGAGAGCAGATGGGATGGGACCAGGGGAGTGCTTGGCTCTGGTGGGGACCTGAGGTGTTGGGGTGTGCATGTGTGGTTTTCTACCTCTGTGGGTGGGAAGGAAGGACTGAAGGGGAATGGGATTACAGTTTGCTGAATACCCATTCCTGTATGCACAGTGATTTGTTGCTTAAAATTTTTCTTCAGAAATATTTTTCTTTGTGCATGGGTGTCGTGGTTTTAAACCAGTAACTAAAAAAACTACTTATTTCTTGTTGTGAGATATGGATTAAGTAGTTTTTTTAGTTACTGGTTTAAAACCACGACAATGGGTAAAAATTTCAGACCCCCAAGAGAGACTTCCCCTCCTCCCTCCCTCCATGATCAAGTATTTAAATGCGAAAGATATTTACAGGGTCAAATTGAATTCCTACTGTTTGAGCCAGTGTCTCAGCACAACAGAGAGGAAGAATCTCTGTCCAGGTGACATTGGGCTCTCTGCTGCAGGGGAAAATGAGCAATAATATTTACCTTGCACAGACAAAACCAGAACACAACCATCCTCTCCTCTTCTGGGGCCCTTGCTGAAGACAGACGGCTCAGCAGTCTGGCAGTAATGGATAAATCTCAAAGGACAATATTTCAGCTTATATAAGGGGATGGGGCTTCCTGCCAAGTGAGCTTCTACAATTTACATCAGGGAGGATTTGGCTGGAGATAAATCAGGTAATCATTCCCCTGGAGGAGCTGCGGTACCATCAGCGCTCACCTGTCTGCTCGGCATCAGAGCCAAGCCCGTCCTCCCTCGGGCAGCTCCAGGTATGAATTGCACATTTGGGGTGCTTTGGGAGAGGGAGGCCCTGGCAATGATGAGAGGCATTGGCAAACTCAGGCGTGCATAAACATTGGAGAAATAGGTGTTTAAGTGGAGTCTTTTCCCTTAGAGAGGGATCCATGTTCAGCTCCCTGCTTTACTTCTTTTTTCTGTGTCATCAGTCTCTTGGTCTTGGTCTGCTGCCTGCCAGCACCTCCTTCAGTCTCCTGGCCTGTAGGTCCAGAATTAAGCAGGGCTTCTCCTGTTTGTCCTGTCTGTGCAAGAGATGAGATGGAAAGCAGGGCAAGCAGTGAGCAGTATTTCCATCTCCCCTGATTCACATCCCTGCACAGCTGCTGCTCTGGGGGAGTACACATCATTGTTGTGGGGCTGTGCAGGTTCACCTTTCCCTCCTGCTCCAGGACAAATCTGGGAGAGCTGGTGAGTCGGAGTTGTCTGCACCACAGCTTGTCCTGGGGCTGCTCTGATGGAGCTGCTGGGGCCAGCCCTCCCTCAGGGCACTGCCTCCAGCTGCAGCTTTGGGAGCAGACACACATTTCCAGCTCCTGGCTGTCTGCATCTGTTCAGGAGCAGGATTTGCTCCCAAGATTTTGCCCATGCATCCACTCAAGCTGGTAGGGTGCAAGCCACAGAGCTCTGGTGCAAACACAGCCCTGCTTCTTTCCTTCCACCGAGCAGAGCTTTCCCTGCAGCTGCTGGATGTAGCTGAGGCCCTGCTGAGCTGAGGCTCTACCTGATGCTCATGGGGAGGTCTGCAGCAGCCAGAGATGGAGCTTCCTCTGCCTCTGCCCTGCATGCCTGCAGCTTTGTTGTATAAATAAAAAGCAATTTGCTCCTTATTGTTTGTATTTTGTTTTCATACTCAGTGGTCTCACAGCATGCAAGGGAGGTACACACATGGGGAGCTCTCCAGCATCCCAAGGGAGATCAATAAACCTCTAATCAGTGCTCTGGGAAAGATATCTCCTCTAGATTGCTTTGGTATGTGTATGAGGGAAGTATATGATGGTGCCTGCTTAAGAAAGGGCCTTGCTGGAGATCCCATTCCCAGATCTCCCAGGCTGTTTTAAAAAACAAGGAGGAAAAGGTATATCAAGTTTTGCAAACTGCAGCTTGATGCACAGAGGATTAAGAGTTCAGTCAGGCCACCATGAACTGGTTGTCTGCTGCTCTGAACAAGACTGGGAGTTTGTCAAACATCTGAAGGGGCCCAGCACATCAAACAGAAGGTTTGGAGCCATTTGTGTCACCTGGGGACTAGAAGGATCCTGAAGACTGTCTGATGGCACTGGATGCCTGTGCATAAAGAACTGAGTCAGTGTCAGAGGAGAAGACTGAGACAAGATCTCCTGCATCAAAAGCTCGTGCCTGTTTCTGCAAAGAGCACTCACACCACTGGACACTTTACAATACCAAAGCATTTCTGGCCTAGGCTGCTATGAAAGCTCCTTGACAGATAAGAAAATATGTCTTTATATTTGCCATTTGATTATGAAAGGAGACATTTTAGTCAACATTTGTCAGCCTGTCTGATGTATAAATAGTGTTCTATTCTGTTATACTGCTCTTATTAGTGTCCTACAGCCTGTTTGCTCACAAACAGCAGAGATTACTTCATCTGTAGGGAAACTGAAGCTTTCTTTTTCTTAATTGGGCAAAATTCTTGCTGAAGTTCTATCAAATTGATGGGTCCCAGCTCAGGTGAGTGTCTGGGGGGCAAAACGGAAAAGGGATCAGACACAAAAGTATTTCAGAGCTAAATTCAGAAACAAGAGGATGGGGTGGCTGGTGTAAGGGTCCAAGAGACAGCCACCAAGCAGGGGACACTGGATCCCAAGGATGTGAGCCTGCTGCAGATATGGGTGCAGTTGCAGCAAAGATGTTGAAGGTTATGATATTTGTGAGATACACAGGGAAGGACCAGCCCTGGAGCACTGCTTCAGCCTTTCTTCCCCTTCCATCTGCTTTTGACACGTGCAGTGATTCCTTGCATCTCCCTGTCCTGTCCCAGCACCTTTGCCCATCTCCTCTCTGTCATGGGAACCTGCAAACCCACCAGGAGAAGTGTATGAGCAATCCTGCTGGGATGATGGGCTAGCTGATGGTTTTTCCACCCTAGGTAAATAGATGCTTTGATGCAGGAAGGCACTTTGGGGCTATGGTGACCTTGGATGTGTTTTGACTCCAGTAAGTAGCTGGAGGCAGCTGTGCCTCCTGGAGAGGTGATGTGCTCTGGGCTGCATCCTCACCTGACTGTGTCCTAAAATAGTCCTGCTGATGGGGATTCATGGGAGTGCTGTCTGCCCTGTGTCCTGCAGCATGGAGGGAATGTTTGTACAATGAGTGTGTTGCTGCACATCCTTCACCTCAGATATGGTCTGCAACACCTCAACTGAAACCCAGGTAAGCTCCAAGTGACATTGTGGTTTGTGGCTCTCAGGTGTTACAATAGGGATTTACAACCTTCAGCTACACTGGTGCTGCCTACAAATTCCTCTTTGCTTTTCCTCCTGGTTTTTGCAGTGTCCAGCTCTCTCTCTGTGCTGCTGATGCTGAGGATGGATCTGATTTGTGCTATGAAGTGTTGTAAGCAGTGGGGACTTTCAGTGCTTCAACACAGATATAAATCTTCCAAAGTCAGAGAGATTTCCAAATTCCAAGTAAATGGCTGGTGGCTCCCATTTCTGCAAAAACAAAGCCAGGCACCAAAAGCACCTGTTTAGGAGCAAAACACAGAGCAAGATCTAAGGCCATGGCTTGATGCTATTTCTATGCCTTCTGCAACAGCTCAGTTAAAAGGCATTTTTTCAGAGAAAAATGTGACACTTAAAAGGTAACATATTCTTTTCACCTTCCAGTTTCCAATTCAGTTTGTAACTTAGCCCCCAAGAAGTGATCAGGGGCTGCTTTCTTTTCAGCTTAAAATCTCTTTTTTCATGCACTGGTTGTCAGTGCTCCCGAAAAGATTAAATAAGGCAGAGGTAATGTAGATTTAAAGAATTTTCCAGATGAAGTGCCAGAGCACTTTGAACTGAAGAAGAAAGAGGTTGCTGTGAGGGGACTGGTTGGTGCTGGGGGGAAGGCACTGTGGAGCTTTGCTCAGCACACTCTCTGTGGGTAAATGTGCCAGGGATGTGGAGCTGTGGGGGCTGGCAGAGCACCACAAACTGCTGTGGGGCACAGGGCAGTGCTGGCAGTGTGCTGGCCAGAAACCACAAAACAGCACTGTGTGTCCACTGATGTCCCTGGGGGATGGTCCTTCCTCAGAGGTGAGCTCTGCTGTCCATGGCTGGGGGCTGGAGGAACCTTGCTCAGCTGCAGTGTTGCTGTCACACGGAGTATGAGCAGTTCTGATGGGGCAGGGGGGCCTCCACCCCCCTGAGCCCTTGCCCAGAGATCCAGCTCTGCATAAAGAGCAAAACCCCACTAAGGGGAGGTAGTGTGGGAGGAAAAGCTGGAATTACAGCAAGTATCCTTCCTGTGTCTGTTCTGTAGGTTTCTCAGGCAGGGAAGGGGCATTGGGCATCACCAGAGTCAAGTGTTGCTGCTACCACCAGAAAAAGAGGTATCAAGGGCAATTTCTCCTTCTTGTCCTCCAAGGGAAAGATTCCACCCTGCTTCAGCACTGAGGATGCCTGGGAAGGAAGATGAGCTGCCACAAAGGATAAATTACACCTGTTGTCTCCAGATGGATCAGGTCTCTGACTGATGATAGCAGCTCATGTGGAGGAAAGTTCCAGGGAGATTTGTGGAATCACTTGCTCTGTAATGCTCTCAGAAGATGCAGAGTTACCTTCTGGCCATGGACAGTGAGTGGAGGGAGTAGTGGGGAGAGGAACAGGATTTAATAAAAGCAATAATATTAAAAAAATCCCCTTTTTATTTCAGTAACAGTTCTTCGAACATTCCCAGACCAAATTAATTCATGAAAAATTCCTGGCAGGTGGGTATGAATTCCATAGATAGGTGAAAAGAGATTTGGAGGTAGTGAATAAACAGTTTTGAGTCATGCAAAATGGTTCTGGAGTGGGTTGAAGAAGAACCCAGCTCCTCTCTGGTTGTGTTTTCCATGTGCCTTTTGGTCTTCAGGAATACTTTGTTCTCTGTGAGTTTTGTATATTTTCTCAAAGAATCTTTGTTTAGAGAGCTGCAAGACAGCATGGATAGCCCTCAGGAGCACTTTAGGTATCCAGTGCCATGGAGCAGATACTCATCTCTGCCTGTTCAGGCTTGTTCACCCTTGGGGGTACGTGGGTGTGAACGTGTGGGGCAGCACAGGATTATTAGGGAGCAGAAGGTAACATCAGAAATACAAGTCTTGACAACAACTCAAGGGCTGATTTTCAGGTGCTCTGCACCTGCAATCAGCTTGCTTCTTTCAGAACCCTTCTTCGCCCTCCTGGGCAAACTTCCAGGGTGGCTGCTGACCTGGTGAGCTCTGGTGGAAAACATTTGTTTTGAAATCTAGCCATGGTTTGAATTGTGAGCTCTTGGGAAGTTTGACTCTTGATGCATAGCCAGATCAAGTACAAAGACACTGAGTGTACGACAACAGATGCTCATACCCTGCTTCTGCAGATGTACAACACTGAGATACCTGGGATCCCTTCATCAGTTTTGGGTGTCTATTTATTTTTTATTTTATTAAGGGAGCATCCTATGCTAGTGGCAGGTGTAAGATTTTGCATTGTGTTTGGGCTCCCAGCACGTAGATCATGCTGAGCTCAGTCTTCCTTCGTGACAGGCAACTCTGCAACACATGTCCAGTCCCAAAGTCACCACTGAACAGCTATTCCACATGTCCACCTCCATGGGATGAAAAACGTTGCCCTGCAGTAATAAACTGCAGACCTGCAGTCAGAGACTCAGAGCTGTGCTGTTGATGGAGGATTCCTCAAGGGCATCTTTGATCATGGCACAAGAGAGAAACTGTGAAGTAAAATTCCCTCTTGACTCTGCAGGAAGGCTCACAGCCCTTACTTCAAACAGAAGGAAAGAGCCTCTCAACTCCTGCCAGTCTGAGCTGAGAGAGGCTGACTCCTGGTCTCAAATATGGTGCCAAGTGTAGTCCTGAGTGGGTGATCCAAGAGGGTGTTTGACACCTCCATGAGGATCAGTCCCTCTTGTCCTTCCCTGCTTCACCTTTCCAGCTCTTGTCAGCCCCAGGTACCTCTGAGGAAGGTGAGGAAACCCAGCAAAAAAAGAAGAAAGAAAAGCTCCTCATGGGTTCTGGGGACACCCACGGATATCAGGAGATGATCAGTCCCGTGTGGAGAGGGACATAAACCTGCCTGGCCACCCAACAGCCCTTCTCAGACACATGAACTAATGGGGCTGTCATGGGTTTTTCATCATTTTGAGGCAGAAATGGCTTGATTTTTAGGGTGCTGAGCATCCAGACCCACGGAATCTCAGACCCAAATGCTCTGGGAATCACTGCTGCTTCACAAGTGCAGAGCAGGCAGCTGCAGGCAGACAAGACTGAGGGCAAAAGTAGGGTCCTTTTCAGCTGTAGTCTTAAAATATTGCAGCACAGGTTGGATTTTGTCCCTGGAAAGGGGCATTGCACACTTCCTTGGGTACCCAGGACCAGATGGTCACATCCTGCTTTCTCTGTGTCCCCTCCTCAGAGCCTTCATAAACACAGATGTTCCTTCTCCTCTGACAAAAATCATTCATGAAAAATTCAATGGGACGTTTCTTCCCCCTCTTTCTCCCTTTCGTTTTTGTTGTATCCTTGACAAGCTTGAACTCCATAGGGGGGGAAAATAAAAGAGCAGCCCAGCCCCTGGTCCTCCCTGCATCCTGCTGCAGTGCCCATTTTACATGGTACAAAGGTCATTTAGCATAGCTTGGAGCCCTCAGCAAGTTGCACAAGGCAATTTCATCTGATCCGTGATGGAATTCCACTCAGCCAAAGTCCTTATTATTATGCATTTTTTACACATTAGGATTTTCCTTTTGTTGGCAGCCAGATCTCTTCATGAGGTGTTAAAAAGTGCAGAGGGGCTCTCTGCTCCACTTCGGGTAGCTAATCCTGCCTTTAAGGCTGGGATAACTGTTTCATTACGGGATGGGCTCAGATTTAGAGCCACTGATGCTTGCTGACAAGTATCTCAGAAACCAGCACAAAACCTGAGATGGAAGAAAACCCATCTCTGCTTCTCGTAGGACAGCCACAACCCAGTAAGGGCCGTGAGACTGACTGTAGTTTCTTAAGTTTCTTTTCTCTTTCCTTTTTTTTTTTTTTTTTTTTCTTCTTGAAGTTCTAGCCCCTAATTTTCTAAATGTTTTCCAAGCTGGCAAACATGTGATGACTCATTTGCACCTGTGAAAAGCAATCCTCCCAGTTTGATGGATGATATTGCAAACTTTAAAAAATAAAGGTTAACTGGTAAAGTTAAATAAATAGATTCTCTCCCAGCACCGAATGGAGCGATGTCGCAGGCAGAGCCAGCATTTGCTTCATGCCAATCACAGCCACGTGCCTCTTGAGTAGTCAGAAAAGCAGCTTTATTAAGTAGTGTGGTCCTCAAATAATAATTAGATAATACCTGAGCCTAAGAAAATATGTAGCTTTTGTTCGTAGCCCTCATAAAATAATACTGAGTTTTATTACAACGCTTCTGGCTGGAAAAATAATCAAATCCAGTCCTTCAGTCAGTGGGATATTTCAGTGATTTTAAACTGGTTTGACTTTATCACTAAAGATGAATTCAAACAGGAACAGGTGCAAAGAAAAGCAGCTAGGATGGAGGATAATCGAGGCCTGGAAAGCCTGTTTTATGAGAAAGGACTAAAAGAGATTGGCTTGTTAAGCCCAGCAAAATGAAGGGAACATGACTGCTGTCTATAAATACAGCAGGGATGTAAATACAAAGGAGGGAAAAGAGCTATTAAAGCAAAAGGCAGGGTTGGCACAAGAACAAATGGCCATAAACTGGTCACTAATAAACGTAGCCAGGAAATCAGAAGATGTTTTTGAGCCACCTGAGCAGTGCTGCTCTGAAACAGCCTTCCAGCAGCAGTGGAGGGAGTGAGGGCTGGGCTGAGCTTGGATGGTGCCTGGCCAGTTTCTGGCAGGGATGGCATGCCCTGAGAGCCAGGACTGAATCCAGAGCCCTGGGAGAGCCCTGCTGTCCCACCTTCATCTGTCAATGCAAATGCTTCATAACAAGTGGGGGATGGAAGAAAAAAAGATAGAAAATTGTAACAATGTTGGCCATTTGCTGGGAAAATATTGCTTCTGGGGTAAATAATTTCTAATTGAATAGAAATAAACAGTGAGAAAAATTCAACCAGCAAGATAAGAACAGATAATGAAATGTGTGGTAGCAGTAAAACGTTTTTCTCTGGTTTATATAGGAAGCAGATAGAACTGGCATAGCTAAATGAATTGAAACCTCATTTCTTGGTGGCAATATGAGTTTTCTTCCCTGAAATATAACAAAACTCAAAGAAATTATACAGGAGAAGATCTTGTAAGTCTGGAAAGAGACCACCTCAGCTGCTAGCAATGAGCTGATAGCATTTGGTAAGTTATGAAAGGATAAACTTAATTTATCTCTTTCTTCCATCTTCCCCATTGAAAATATGGACAAGGACTTCCCTTTGACACACTGCCCAAGGAACACGGGGAAGGGGTAAATTAGTGCAACTATTTAATTCCCTTGCTGAAAGTGCCTTTTTTTCCCTTTTGATTTAGACAAACGGAAAAGTTTGAGTGAATTCAGCAGTCTGGCACAGTCTCTGGCTGAAGCTGGTCTGCTGCATATGAAATCCTTAAATGGATTTTGGCTCAACAGAAACACACTGTTTTTGTTTTGTGAGTAAACCCCAAGTGTTATTTGGAGTCATCCTCTCACAAACACAGGCACAGAGCAGTGTGTTTTGGTCAAGCTGATTCAGTTCCTGCCTCAGCAAAAGGATTTTAGTTAATGGGTTTTTAAGTGATCTAATGTTCATCTTGTGAATGATGAGAGGATAAAAAAAAAAAAAAGGTCCCTGTTCTGGTTTTATTTACAGACCAGAAAAACCTCTCGTATTCCATGGAGAGGGAAATAACTGGGAGGAGACCTTGATCCCACTCTCAGCAGCTCCTCTACCGAGTCACTGACTCTGTAAGAACAGTAAATTTCCCTCAAGACATTGTTTCTACCCTGTTTTTCTGGTTTATCAGGTACCTGTCCAAGTCCTTTTTGCAATTAAGAACACACTGGTCCCCCTTCAGTAATAATAAAGGCAAAGAGAGGTAATGCAAATAGTTACCAAAGGGGAGTAAAGCAAGCATGACGCTTCTAAATAGACGAGTAACCCTTGGTCCTGCGGCTGCAGCCTATCAACACAGGCACACATCAATACCAGTCAATGCTGTGCCAGGGGCCAGCACCCAGCACTGTCCCACAAGCCATTACCACTCCTACTTCAGCCACCCAAAAGTGGCCCAGGTGTCTGCCCTGGCTCCATGATGCACAGAGCCCTTTTTCCTATGAGTCAGTTGTTAACTCCGGTAATGCCATGGAGAAATTACACAGACCCAGCATTAGTAACCAGGTAGTAACCTGTTCCTAATGGTCCAAATGCAAGATCAAAGGTGTTTAGAGAGGCATGGGCAAGGAAACTGCTGTGTTAAAACACAGTTAAAACTAAATGACAACCCATTGCTAGGAGACATTTGCTGAGAGACATTTACTCAGAGGCATTTACTGCATGTATTAGCAGGGGTAATGCAGAAAGGACAAATTCATTACCTGGGTAATGATTTTACATTACTATTTGCATTCAGAGAATTCTCTCCAGGAACCATTTTCGCTCTGCCCATATGTACATACTATTATTTCTCCCTGTTTGCATTCAGGAAAATCAAATCTGCAGTGAAACTTGAGAGAAAGCTAGACAGAACACAGAGATGTGGCAATGGCCTTCAACTCTTTATTTGCTAAAAAGTGGGATGAAAGAGTACTCTAACACACTTGCAGACTGGGTAGCTGTCAGAAGAAGTGTAAAGAAGCACTGGTGTTATAGGTCTGCAAGCCAGGTAAAACCTCATTGAGGGTTTGAGGGTGAGGAGTTCACTGAAGGTTGTGTAGTAATTGTGGCGTGACTTGCTTAGTCCCATTGATCTGAAAAATGCTTTTGAGTGAAGAAATCACCCATATGTACTGTACAGAGGAGAATAACTTCTGGTTTGTGAGTTTCCTGTTGGAGGCATGCACTGATAACATGCCATGTGAATAAATTAATGATTAGTCTGCTGCAGGAACACTTATTGATCTGGTTTGCCTTTCCTTTCTGTCCCAGAAACGCCCTTGCTGCTTCTGCTCATCCTTTAAAATGAAATTCTTTTAGACAATGGAAATCCTCAAAGTTCACCTGAACTTGAAATTAGACCTTTTATGACAAGGCCATCATTTAGAAATGGGACAGGGTGTGCAATTTCAGTTAGAAAGATAGAGAGAAGGTGGATAGGATGAGAGAGAAAAAGAAATAAGAAAGGAGGAAGCTGGAAGGAAGGAAAATATATAAGGATGGATCAAAAGTGACAAACTCAGATCCATTTCTGGAGTCTGGCCTATCCCTGTGCCAGCTCATCTTCAAATAACCAATTTTTATGGAGTGAATTGATATAAATTGAAATGAGGCTCTTGGGTTGGTCACAGACCCAGGACGGTTCCATGACAAAGTGCAAATCAAGGTGCAAATTCAGATTTCAAGTGTCCTCAGATCTGGGTGTGTTTAGATGCACAGTTTGGCATTACATTTCCAATACTGAGTTGCCTGAACAATCACTGAGCCTCAGCTCAGAGAGTAAACACTTTTCTGCCCAGGCTGTGCTTTGCAACTGCCCCATGCTGATATGGCTCCCCTTGCTGCCAGCAAATTTCTTGTCCTGTACTGAGGAAGATCCTTCTTCTTCCTCTCTCAGCCCTTATCCCACAGCCATTTCTCTGCCTTGAAGCCAGGAGGAGCCCATTGCAGAGAAGGTGCCTGGCCAGACACCCTTTGGTGGGCAGAGAAGGATCCACACATACCAAAGTACACCCAAACAGCTTTTTAGAAGTGGTGCTACACCAAAGGACTTGAGCCTGAGGATGGCAGAAGTTTTGTTGGCTTCAGTCCAGGTTTTGTTTGCAGATCACTCCTGGTAATTCCTTGTGGCCTATTTTGCACCTTTCAGACCAAGACTCCTGAGGTGGAGGATTCTCACTGCTCTGGGCACGAGGCTGGCTCCACGCATTGCACACCTTGCAAAGGTTCAGAGTGAGCACATCAGCTCTGTTGGTGCCTGTGGCCAGCCTGCTGAAATATCTGCCATGAAGGTGTTCAATGCTCTGTCTCGTGGGCTGGGGACCTGCACAGCCTGTCCAGGCTGGAAGCCAGGTGGGAGAACAGGGTGATGCTGCTCCAGGGTCTGTTGCCATGAGATGCCAGCCTAATGTGGCACAGATGTCAAGCAGCTTCTGGACTTACAGAGCTTCTTGCTTTGTGTTTCAGGGCTTCTCACTGTACCCAAACTGCACTACTAAAATAGGTGTCTTCTGGCTTGGATATGACCTGAAAGTAAACCTAGACAGTATGTTCAGACCACCAGAGCTCAGAGGGCTACATCTCCAATTCTGATCTTTTTGTTATCTATTTATTCCTCATATACAGTAAATAATTTCTGCCAGATGCTAAAAACCCTTTGTGTTATCTGAAACTTAGAAATCCAACAGAAAGGAGGCTGATAAATACATACATGCCTGCTCCTAGATGATTATTGCAGGGACCCCCAAATTTCATGCTGCTGAAATGTATTTAGACATGAATATCAATTTGAGACTTCAGTTCTGATCATGCTAGATGACTCTTAACAACCATGACCAGCCTCTCCTCAAATCATTACCATTCGTATAGCCACAAAAGGCAAACTTGATGAGAGAATGAGATGCTAGTAGGGTCTCAGGCTAAGCATACAACAGTGGGATAGCTATAAATGAACCTTTTCAACCATAAATTACATGTGGCCAGTAATTCCCTTTTCTCCCCTCTCCCTCCCTCCCCATCCTCCCCCTCCACTCTGAAAACCCTGGGACAAAGGCTTGCCTCTCTGAAGGATGCCTTTCTGGAGGATTAAGCAGCTTTTGTTGACAAAATACAAATTACAACTCCTTTGCTTGGTGTCCCGCCTTCTCAGCTGGGCTCCAGTCCCTGAGGGACAAGGCTCTATTACCCCTGCGTAGATGAAGAGCTCAGAATAGGCAGATGTAATTATTAACACCATTCAATGGAGTGTCTTTCTGAATTATCAATTAAAAATCTCTACTGTTTTTTCCTCACACTAAATAGAAAGCTGACAGCAGTTAATCTATTGTGCAGCAGAGCTTTATATGCATATTTAAACAGTGTGCTTCTCTGCTTTTTTATTCCGGGGGCAGTGTGGGGTGAGAGGGACTCCCATGAGGTAGCACAAAGAGCCCTGTCATTTGATTGAGAGAAGAGTCTTTGGAAAAATATTGTCGCCTTCCACCCTGGCAAACAGGTCCCGTGGAGATATCCAAACAGGCCCGAGATGCCCGATATTGTGGGAGATGACAAATGAGCGTTCCCTGCTCACGCACCAAAGTGCGTCCGAGCAGCTCCTTTGACGTGCTGCTATTAAAATGCAGAGTTCACGGGCAACAGACACATGAGCATGGAGAGAAAACAGAAATTAAGCAATGTGATTAAAACCAACAGCCACGCCGAGCCGGGCTGCCAGGAGCTGTCAGCTCTTGGCTGAGGGGGAAGACTGATGCACCGGGTTCTGGGGAAGGGGCTGCGAGCATGGCTCAGGAGATCACGGGTAGGGTTTTGTTAACCCTCCTGCTGCCCCACAAGTATGGCTCTGGCTCTCACCAGAATAAACTGCCCTGCAAACCTCCCCAGACAGCGTGTTTCCACTCTACTGAGAGCTTAAAAATTTCCATTGGTGGCACTGGGATGTTGAGCTACTGCTTATTTATTATCATGTACCATTAACCACAAGTCAGCATTTGTCAGCTCCAAAGTCCAGTCCTAACATTCCTAATAATAATTTATTTTTTTTCCTCAAATCCATTTTTTTTTTCTCTTTTGGGCAACTTCTCTCCAGTGATAAAGTAGGACCTACTGCTTGCACAGAGCAAACTCCTGATATATGAGTAAATGATATCTGTTTTTTTCTTGTTTGTATTGTGTATGCCATCTTTTTTCATAGCTAGGATTCCCACCAAATCCACAAGCAGAGTGAGACAAGCTTTTAAACACTGGAAAAGTAGCATTATGCATAGCAGGAATTTCAGTTCAAGGGTTTCAATTTCCAGAGCGGTGTCAACAGAAAAAGCCAAAGACAAAAAAACAGTCCAAAGAAAGACAAAAAAAGCCAAATTTGGGAGTATCACTGGTCTTGGAGAAGTAGAGTTAAAAATGTTATATCAGACAGAAACAATAATAACTGCTGAGGAATTGGAAAGCATTTGGGGCTGGACATGTGCCTTCAGCAGTTTAGAAGCTTATTTTATTAGCACTTAAGTCCTAGAAGTAGCACTGAACTCTTGACATGTTGGACCACTTCCACCTATTGCCTAATACAACCCCTATTCTCTTTTTCTAGCTCTTCAGAATTACCTAAGAGCATGCAATACCTGGGATGGCAATTTTATTTTCCTTTTTAATGATTTAACTCCCCTTGTCCCAAAAAGCCAGACCCCAGTAATGGACCCTAATGCACATGTAAGTGTTTCCAAGCTGCACTGCTCTGCTCAAAAGCCTTTCTCCAAGATGAATAGCATTTGAACTTTGTCCAATTTTTCTTATGTGGTATGTGCCCTTTATTTACTCCGTCATGTATATCTCACTCCATTTAAAATATTCACAGTTTGTTTTCAGAGCTATCTGGCTGGCCTTCAGTCTGGGTTTAACAAATGTTAGATGTTATATTCACTTGCATATATCAGGTTTTGTCATGAACCAGAAGGGGAAAAAAGAATCAAAAAAAATTGCCTTCACCATGATTTAAATAACATGTTCAGATCCTTTATTTTTTTGTTTTAAATGCCTTCATCTCTTGGCCTTATAAGGTGCAGACTGTCTCACACTGAACTCTAGCTGGGTGGCCTCAATCAGCCAACAGCCCTGCAAGCTCATCCCATTAAAGTCATTATGTTTACTTCTTATTTCAACAAACTAACCTGGATTTTGAGGCAGGAAAAATTGAGGGTAGAAATTCTAGGTCCATTTCAGAGAGAAAGGGTGTGAAATTCAGTTGCTGCTGGACTGCAAGATTGAAGCTCTCTGCATTTGCTGTTAAAAATGTATTTTTTTATTATTTTTGCCCTGGTAAGGGCTGTCCTTTTTCTTATAAGATCTAAGGGACCAATCAGTTCGTATCTGAGTACCATCACTTGGAGCACCTCTGGCCCTGCTCCGTTGTTCCTTCATAACAGCCCTGAAATGCTTTCAGTGGTTGGGAAAACTGAGGCATGGGCACAAAGTTGCTGGACAAGTCAGGGAACAGACTCTTGTGAAGAACAGTGCACTGGAGGGGGGCTCAAGGCTCCTGTGCACCAACAAGTACCACCTTTCACACTGGGGCCACAACCTTGCCTCATGGCACAGGGGATGCTTCTGGTGCCTTGTAGATGTAGGGAGACCCTGATCCTCCTCCCAGGAATTTGTAGTCCAGGAGTCAGAGAGAAGGGAGCAGAACCTGCTGATAACAGGCCTTGAGGCAAAAATGCCAGTGCAAAAGAAGATGATAGAGGGGAATGCAGTAGTGAAAACAAAGAAATCTGGGTTCCTGGTAGAGTGCCCTTGTGGATGGGCTGGGATCAAGGTCCTCAGTCCCATTGCTGAGTGGCTGTGCCATCATGTCACTTAATTTCCCCATAATATCTCCTATTTTCCCTGGGGCAGGGGTGAGTTCCCAAGGCAGTCCTGAAGAAAAGAGCCCTCAGCTGAATGGTTCTCCTAGATTGCATATAAAAAGCCAGGAGTGGAAGCTTGGAAAGTGTGAGGTAATCCCTTCAGAGCTGGACACTGTGACTTCCCTCGGGCTGTCACCCTGTGCCCATTTCCCTCCTGTCCTCCAGACAAATAGGACAATAAAAGGAAAATTGAGGAGTGGAGTTGATGGAGTGCCCAAGTACATTCCCAAGATACTGGGCACTACAAGGGCTTTTCAAATTCAGCTGGAGAGCAGCAAAGCAAGAACCAGTAAGAAGAAGCTCAGCCTAGAATTTCAGGGCAGTCAAATTCACAGGGGAGATAAAGCATGGAAAAACAATTAAAACGATTAAAACAGCAAAGCTGATTAACCCCGAGCACAAAATATGGAGGGGAAGCAAGACATTTTCAAATCTATTTCCAAATTCTTCATTCAGTCAAACCCCTTTCTGGAAGGCATGTTTTGATCATAATAAAAGTGATTGTCTCAACAGAAGGAAACCAGGGTGAAATCCCCATGGATGGTGATTTCCAGTAGACCTCCCCAGCTGAGTAAATTGATCTTTTTGAATTTAACAATATCCTGAGCTCTTCATTGTCGAGATTTATTTTTACAAACTCAGTCCTGTCAGTTGTGTGGCAAGAAGTGTCAGCAGTAGCCTGGCAGTTTCTGGGAGAACTTTCATCCTTCTGTGTCTCACAAATGTCTCTGTGCACAGGGAGCAGGAGAAGAGGGAAGGAGAGAGTGCTGAAGTCACTCATTCCACGGAGCTGGAGAAGAGTCCCAGCAGTGTCTGGTGGAAGGCTGCACCCTGCCAGTGCTTGCAGCCAGGAAGAATTGCTTACCATGCATTTCTGAGGTGAAATAGCAAAGCAGCAAATGCAAATGGGTGAGCTGGATAAACAAAAACATCCCCCAAAGCAAGCTCTGGGAAAATGGATTCAGGCTGCTCCATCCCAGGGCTGTAGTCTGCATTCCTCCTCAGCAGCAGGAGCTGGCCTTGCTGCTGGCCGTGCAGGAGCTGCGTTTGGAGAGGCTCTGCAGCCACTGGGAGGAATGTGCTCATGGACCAGCTCAAACTCTGTAGAGCACCCAGCACTTCTGCAGCTGGAATGAACATTGATGTACTGTTTGTGGCTGTGTTATGAGCCATGATCTCATGCCTCTGCCCCGTGGAGGAGCTGCCCATCATTCACCTGTTTGACACCTAAGTTAACTGATAGTTCTTGAGGTCCTTGCAGGCTGAGGTAGGATCAGAGCAAAGGTCTGACCCTCCATAGCCACTCATCCAGTGCGACCCACAGCTTTCAGGAAACAGAATTTTCTGTAACAGGAGCCTGACTCTGGACTTTTGTTTTGGTGTTGGACTGCATGCCCCCATTACAAGGGAAAACAGTTTTAACCTGAAAGAGACTTGATTTAGATTAGATATTAGGCTGAAATTCTTTCCTATGAGGGTGGTGAGATTCTGGGAGAGGTTGCCCAGAGAAACTGTGGATGGTCCATCCCTGGAAGTACTCAGGGCCAAGTTGGGTGGGGCTTTGAGTGAACTGGTCCAGTGTAAGTGTCCCTGCCCATGGCAGGGGGGTTGGAATGAGATGATCTGTAAGGTCCCTTCCAACACAAACCATTCTATGATTCTGTGACATGCATGCTGCATACAGACTGATGGACTTCTCTCTGTGAGTGCCACAGAAGATGTAATTTTCCAGCTTTTGTTTGTAGATGAGGTGGTGCCTGTTTGCTCCGTGCAGAGGTGCCAAGCAAAGGCATTGCTCTGGCTGTTCCCAGGTCACTCACAGATATTGGGAAGCATATCCATAGCCACAGCACTGGGTGTCACTTTGCATCCTGCCAGTAGTTGTGTAATTGTGTGTCTCATGCACCAGAACTGGGTTTCCTACAGTGACCTTCCAAACAGCAAGGCTCAGAGGTGTAAAAAGTGATGTTATAATGTGTTGCTGTTTACATGGCAGCTTTATCACTCACATATCACTGCTGCTTGAGAAAAATCCAGGCTGTGCATTCCTTGATTGCAGCTGTTGCATACTAGGTTTTCAAACTGGGACCATCATTGAATTACACATTAGAGCATTCTTAATGCTCTCAGAACTTGCTGTTGTTAATATACAGGTTTTTAAAACATGTACAGATTGGTATGCATATAAACAGCACCTGTAACAGAGGCACATGTACAATTAGTGTCCTCCCTGTGCAATTAACTTCAGATTTTCCCTGGATCTGCTCAGCATTTTGGAGTACCATTAAAATCCCAATCCTGAGCCAGACCTTTAGATCCGAGAAACTCACTCAAAAATGTTGACCTGTCACTGTAAAAGTCATGCCTTTAAGATCTGAATCAACATCTGAGCCTCAGCCTCACACATATGGACATTTCTTTGCAGTGTAAAATCCTAGATATCCCTTTCTTTTCTAACTGAAAGCTGAATTTTCATACTCATCGCTTTATCCTAGCTGATGGATCTTTAGTAAAACCACAGAACATTGTGAGACCTCTAGTAAGACCATGACATTTCTGTCTGCATGTATCTGTACAAGCATCTGACTGAACTGAAATCACTAACTTCTATGAACATTTTATGACTGTTTTCCTACAGGCGACTACACAAGAATTCACCTTTAAAAAAACCCTAAAAAAATAAGCAGCAGTTGCAAAGAGGAGGCTGAGAATATGAGCCATGATGCTTTAATGTTTAGAATTCAAATAGTAAAAGTTTGTTGCTCATGTATCAAACATCTCATGACTTTTTAAGATAATCTCAGGATTTTGTTAAGAATGTTTATCTATGACTTTTCTAATATGAAGTGGGCAACCTCTGAACTCTGAAAATATAGAAGCTATGACAGCACCCAAATAAGTGGTCACTTCAAACATGTTTTATTCCCATTCTGTTCAGTGGTTTTCTTTGGGTACTCATATTTTTTTTTTTCAAATCAAACAATTTGTGTTGAAGAGATTGGAGGCAGAAAACAAATTTCAGCTTGGGTGATGGAAAAATGACTATGCTAACACTGCCAGCATTTGCCACTTCTGTTTCCAAGTGACTGAGACTTTCCAGAGACAGAGCACCCTCATGCTGCAGAGAAACAGCTTCTTTATCCAGGCAGCTTATGAAGTAATTGGAAAAGAATAATGGCATTGCCTAGAAGGCTGCAGATCAAGTGACACAAGCCTTGATGCTGCTGCTCCTCTCCCATCTACCCTCCTATCCAGGACCTGGAATGATTTTTTCCTCACAAGCAGTTTCCTATTTCACTGGCAAGTTTTATGTGTACAACTGAACACAGGCAAGCTTGTAATCATCAACTGTCACATTTGGAAATTCCTCTTGCTTTCCTCATTCAGCTTGGCTTTTAATTTAGAGGCAAAACTGTTTTCTATATTATTTATCCTAGGCAATTTCCAAAGTCTTCAGTATTCTGAACTCTTTCTAGGAGGTATTTCACATGACATTTATTGAAGCAGATTGGCCAAGATCAAACAAACATTATTACAGTAGCTGCATAAGTGTATTTATCATTAGAAAACACAAAATATTAGTTTTCTTTTCCTATCATTAAGTCTCACATGATTACATGTTGGTAATCTGTTGGCTGGAGGGGTATTTGACATGTGTCATTCCATGCTGATCCTTAATATTTTGGGTGATATGACACAAAAAACTTTTGTCTAGTCCTATAATGGTAAAGTGGGGCAAGGAAGTATGAAGGGATGGTTCAGTTTCTGTGACTCCTCCAAAACAGGTGTAGGACTTTTTGAAATTCAGAGCTGATAGATACAATGCTGTGGATGTGAAGCCAAGTGCTTTCAGCAGAGCTTTTGTCTTTCTGATGTCTGTGGGTTGAATTAAGGCTACAGCAGAGAAATCAAGTTGTGTGTGGAAGTGTAGAATGGCTTTGGCCATTCAGATGTCCGTGGTTTGAGCTCACACTGGGTGTCATGCTTGGAAAGGCAGCAGTCTTTAAAAACAGGCTTAAATTTCCAGGAGAATGTGGAATCAGAGGGTGAATGTTTGGAGCAAATGGCAGTAGCAGCAAAGACCCCACAGCAGGAGCTTTGGTGACAACTCTCCTGGGACCATGACCTTCACTGACAGTGCCATTGCTAAATCCAGCACCATCATTTGCTGGTGCTGCTGTGAATGTTGTGCCTGGATTGAGCTACCATGGCTGCAGTCACACCTTCTGTTGAGTTGACAGCCCTAAATTCACTGCTTTTGTGGATGAGACAGAAAGGACAGTCTATAAACACACACAGATCAGTGCTCCACCTAAAAGAAGAAATATCCTTTTCCCTGAAAGTAGTACAGCCTCATGACTCACACAGATTTACATTTATTATAAAACAGCAGAAATAATGCATAATAAAAGCTCAAGAACACAGGAATGATTTTATGAATACCCTGATATCCCACTATCCAATTTCTAAGCCATGGCCAGTAGCAGGTGCCTAAGAAAGGGTGTAGGAAAAGAGTAAGTGTAAACAAGAGTCAACAATTTGTACTTCAAGGACTTCCTCAGCTTAGTCACATCTTTGCAAATATGTAATGCTGGAATAGTCAAAGGATAATTGGAAGGAAATGGACTTCCAGTTGCTGGAAACATCCAAAGTGATTTGACCCCAGTGAGTCATAAGGTGAAGAAATTAGGTATAAAGTCCAGTAAAAAGAAGGTGAGTTGTGGATGTAGCATCAGCAGTGGGGGCAGGACTTTAACTTCTCTGCTGGGAATGGGAGCTGGCACCAAGAAAGGAGCTGCAGCCCAGTAGTACATCCCCTGCAGCCTCTGGAGACGGCTCTGCCAGGGAGAAAGGGCTAAGGGAACCACTGGGAAAATTATGTTGCATTTAATGTGAATCTGACAGTCCTCCTTCTTCTCAAATCACCCCACAGTACCATATATGAAGAGCCTCATTCATTTAGGCAAATGTAATTTAGTTGCTTCTTGGACTTGATCTTCCATGTTAAGATTTTCAGCTTTAAACTCAAGTGTGTTGGCCCATTTTTTAAATTCCATCTGTTGGGCCAGGTCTCCAGTCCTTGTCCCTAAACCTTACTAAAAGCTGGTGAAAAGCATTGATCCTGCCTGGTTGTCTGTAGCTCCAGCCATGTACAATCAGATGAGCCAAAATAAACACAAACTGGGCAACTATTCCAAGAATGAAAACACCTCATTTGTTGAACCTCCAGGTCTCAAAGAAGCTTTGTCCACTTCTACTTCAAACTTTCCAGAAAGAAAAACCAAAAGATCATGGATGTAAAATTCCAGATGGATTGGTGCAGGCTTTGAAAATTAGGAAAAAAAATGTCTGAGACTGGGAAACTACTGTAAGGTGAATACTGTTTTGGACTTATGTCTCTCCTCAAAACGGTCCCAAATATAGCAGCATTGGACAATATGATATATTTGGTAGCTTGAACAAACCTGAAAAATGCTGGTATTTTCAGGATTTAAATGATACATATTGCATTTCAGTACACTAGAAACACTGGAAGCATTATGAGACATTTAAATAAAACATTTTACTGAGTATTAAATGAGGAAGCATTCAGCTGGTTTTGGCTGGAGAGTCATGCATTTAGAAAACCTGAGCTTTTTTACACACTGTAATACTAGTTATTTGGCAAGAGACTCTCTAAACCCTCATTAGTAAGATTGCTGATTTGGCAGCAGTGAAATGTGTCTGTTTATGAGTAAATCCTCACATTATCTTTCTCTGCTCTCCTATTTTGCTTTTTTCCATTAAATATTTCTCTCTGGAGCCATTCCACCACTGCTTTCCTCTGATAACCCATTGGCCCTTCTAAATTCAGGACTTCCTGCAGGTGATGAATGCCTCCTTCTATGAGCTGCAGCTTTGAAAACATGCTGAAGTACCCATCTCCTTCCCTTTTTTAGTTCTTTAGCATTAGTCAAGACAAGACTAGCATCTGACACTTGTGTGTTTTCCCCAGGGATGATGTATAAAATTTGCTTGTTTATTATTATTTTTTAGGTCTTTAACAGTCCCTGTTCCTCATTGTGATGGATATTTCTGTCATGTTTAGGGCTATACAATGAGTTATTATTTGTTTTGCCTACCTATAACAGTCCTGGATTAGGAAACTCACCCACATGTGGAATCTGGATCTGGATCTCTTTAACAATAGTTTGCTGTGGGCTCAGTATTTCCTCTGCTTCCCTCTAGTTCTGTCCCATAAGTGGAAACATGGTAGAGGTGAAATGTACCCATAGAAAAGACTTTGAGTGGGATATTCTCCTTCCTAGATCCATGCTCCAAGATTTAAATGTGTGTCATTTAGGAGTGCTGTTTACTCTTCCACTCTGTGGAAAACAGCAATGGTCTTAGAATTATCGACCTAGAGGTGAAGTCCAGACCATGCTGGGTAATGTGAATTAACAGTCCCTAATTATGAATGTGGGAGGGGGAAAAAGCAAAGGTCATTCTGACCCATTCTACACCAAAAGCTTGGAGTCCGTTCAGAAAACTCCTGCCTACCAAGACCCACTGAAAACAGTGCTTTGATCTCTGTACAATGCACTCAATTAGAGGGAGGGAATTTTCAAACAAAAGCTTTTTGAAATTTCCTTTAGAATGAATGATTTTGAGGGTGGCGGAGGATGGCGGCAACAATTGAAGGAAATAATCGCTCACTATTTGCCCAGACATTTCACTAGAACATGAAAAGCCATGAGGAAGCACCTTTTGGGGTGGGTACAGGTACAAAGCTGCACACAACACACTGAGGTCTGTGTGGGTGCAGAGGATGATGAATAGCATTACACACGTGGCTTTGTACAGCCCTTGTCCCAAAGTTTCACCCTGCAGAACTTGCCTTCTCCAGCAAGGTTAAGGCCTGCAAGAGCTCATCTGTAAACCAGAGTGGTTCTTTCTCAAGATGAATTCATCTACCAGAAGTCTCACATTAGCTGTGAAAAGGGGCAAAGCCAGATACAGAGATCACCTGAAGCCCGAAGCCCATGGCATCACTTCCACTGGGAGAGCAGAGCAGCTCCTCTGATGCCCTTCTAAGGCTGTGAGGAGCTTAGCCTCCCAGCCTGGACTGCAGGACACTTAACAGACCTGGGTTATCCTCATAGCTCATCATTTTTCTTAATTCCTATTTGTATGCTGCCTCACTCTGACTCTTTCTAATGTCAGCTATGCCAGTTTCAACACTCAGTTGACCACAGCCCTGTGGAAGTAAGATTTTCCATTCTTTCCTTTCTGTCTTTTGATAGTATCCAGTAATTTTAACAGCCATAGATTAAGTCAAACATGAGCCATGGGACTGTGCAGTGCTGTCAGTTGCTGTAGGATGAGGGACAGTAGAACACAGCTCTCCTGATCTGGCAGCATTTCACAGTAGGATAACTGGAACAGTGCTGGTGATGGCAAAATCAGTCCATATGGGTTTAACAGCATTTTCCTCAAAGGACATTTAAATCTATGTGCTGAAATGGAGTGGGAAGCTCTTCAGAACGAGCACACAGAGTTCAGATTAAGGTTTTGGCTGAAGAGTCGTGCATACAAGTGGAATGATGTTATTTGCAGCAGATTAACAGAATCTAGGGGCAGGAGCAAGCCTGTGGAGATACGTGGCATCCATGTCAAGTCTTTTCAGAAACTGGGTTACAGAGAGGCCTGTGGGAAATGTTGTTTATGAGTAAGAAAAAGGGTTCCAGGGAAATTTAGGCCTTAGAAACTCACCTACAGCTCATGCAAGGAATTTGGTTTCTGTGAGAAAGTCTGGATGTGAGGAGCGGAACAGTGGTGGTGTTAATGGGGAACAGCGTGACAGCTCTCCTTCCACCCAGCAGCTTGGAAAGGGAAAGATGATCTGGAACGTGCTGAAATCCAGGACACAAGAAGGCTGTGAAGACAAACCTCAGCTGGTGTTCCTTGTTGAGCATTTTAAAGCCAAATCTGAATGCAATCTGTAACTGGTTTACTGTGTGTCTGTAAGTCCTGTCACCTTTTGAAAGATTCCTACTCTCAGAGTGTGGTTAGACATGGTGTTTCACCAAACCAAGATAAGGATCAGAAGAGGACATGCAGGTGGATTGCAGGTAGGAGTGGTTGTAAGCAAACTCATGATGGAGATGCCTTGATTGCCCTAAACTCAAGACATTTGGCACAGGGAACCTCAGCTTTCCCTCCAGAGAAAGAGTGGCATTTCAGGGTCATGATCATCACATCCCAGTTGTGGAGATATCTCCTCAGATCAGCTTCCTGAGATGCCTGAAGTTGGCTGAGATGTGTGTGAGCCTTTGCTGCCGGGAGGAATCGACCCAAGGACACAGCTCCTCAAGCAGTGGTTGTATCAAATGAGAGAGGAGGTAAAGAGCAGAAAATGTGATAGAATTAAATTTCTGGGAGGCATCCTAAAGTGTTTCTCCAAACTCACAATGCAAAAGCACTGTGACTTTCAGGGGAACTGGCATCTAAATAAAATGAAACACTATCTTCTGGTAGGTGAAGGCATAAGGCACTGACTCTGCAGGGAGACGCTTTGTTTCTATATTCAGAAATTATATTCCTAGCAATAATGAAGATACCTGGGTGTAAGCTACATATCCTAACAGCAAGTATATTTGGAGGGGTAGTACTCCCTGTTAAGAGATGAAGTCATTCCTTAACTATTTCAATGCAAAACGAGTATTCTGAGAGAGATTATTTAAAATTTGCCTGTAGTCATGATTTAATGCAGTTATCTCAAGTATTTGCCACTGGCTACTGTCAGAGTCAAGATGTTGGATAGATCAGCTTTGGGTCTTCTTTAAAATGTCAGCTTCTGTATTCTGAGGATGGAGGAAGGCAATCTGTAGATCTGTAGGTTGAGATATGCATAAGATAAATACAATTTTCATGTCTTTCCTTTATGCCTCACTGACTTTGCTAATGTGGCATGAAGAACAAAGGCTATCTAAGCTTAGATTCAGTGTTTCAAAGTCCAGCTGCCTTTGCTGTCTGAGAGGGGCTAAAGTGAACTGTAGCCTGTATTAGGATCTTGAGCTTTTGTTGAGAAGTTATTTTACCAAATCAGTGCATTCCAGACACTGTCTCGATTTAGGTGGAATTTCATCCATCCATCCATCTGAACAAAAGGTGTGCTCTGACCTCCACAGGCTCTTCTATCCCCTGTATCACACCCATATCACACCCATATCACCTGTGTTACCCAGGGAAGTGGGAATCTGATACCTTTTACAAAGTCCCAATAGACACTCAACATTTTCCCTAGGGGCTTTTGTTCCTTAAGGTTTGTCAATCCATGAAAGAGCCCCAAATCACTCACTTTTATTTACATCCTTGAACAGAGGATGCCACTCCAAGAGCAAAACATGAAATGTCCTAACTCCACAGAGCTTACAGTCCCTGTTTTTATGATTTAATTTTAGGTTTTGGCTGATGGGCACAGTCAGCATCAAAATAAGAACCAAACAGGTTAAAACAGCAACCCACAGGAACACAAACAGAACCTGACTCTGTTTTGTTGGTTTTTTTTTGAAGCACAGAGACTCCAGTAATTTATAATAGATGGAGTTCTTTTGATCTCTGTACTATCCACTTAAACTTTTCTGTACAGTTACTCAACCATACAGGCCATAAGGTTAAAGGAAGAAGATTTCCATGGTCAGATGGAGCAACAAGTTTTTTTGTTTGAGAGTTAATTCTTTTTACATGAATGTGATGACAGCAAGTTATACAAAAATGTACCAGCTCATGCATTTCCCTCTCCAATCTTTGATAGATGACATATGTTCATATAACCCAGCTGTTATTTAAGTAAAACTGCATGTATACAATATGTCAGAGACAACACAGGCCAAAGTCTATAACACAACTACTTAAGATATATAGGCTAAAATCTGTATTTTGTCTCCCAAAATCCTATATCAAATTAAACTGACCCAACACAAACCTCACAGCAGTGTCCTTCAAAATCACAAGAAGATCAGGGTTCAAACTGACACTTCTGATTTTGATGGGACATTTCTTGCCCCAGTACAGTGCCAGTATATTTTTTTACCCTAACTGGGAAGTGGGTTTTATGACTCTCTGTGATCCCCAGGGGAGTCCTAACCCTTGCAATAACAATATTTGTGCTTAGCTGTGTTGGATCTGGGACCTGTTATGACTGGGCACAGGAGAGTGATGAACACAGAATCACCTGCAACCCAGCCATGCTAGTACATGCCAAAATTGCTCTTGGACATTGAGATAGGGAGCAGCACAAAGCTTATCTGCTTACAGGGGCTGGGTTTAGGAGCCAGCAGGGAACTTTACAGCTCCTAACTCCTGTCCAGTTAGGGATGGGACTGTTCTTCATTTCTCACCAGGAGATAAGGAGTAAGCCAGGGATAGACACATAGCTCACATACTTAACAAGACATACCCACCTAAAACTGAAAATTGATTTATTTGTTGCTAGGACACAGGGCTGGGTCCTGACTCTTTGGTGTCCCACTGCTAACTTGTTGATCTCAGACAAGGCACTGTGTGTTTCCTGCCCTCATTTGTATCATCTCCCACCTCCTCCCTTATTTTAAAAGGGTAAAATGCTACTCTGCCTTGCTATTTAACACATAGGGCTCTCAGGGGTCTGTCTTTCTTTTTGCATACCAGCCCGCTGTGTTTACATCAGGCCTCCAGTGACCATCATTGCAGTGTCTACATTAAATCAAGATGCCCTCTCTTCCACAGATACCAGCAGCTCCACTTCATTAATCAATTAACCTGGGAGACCCAGGAATGCAGCTGCAAAGACAGCACGAAGATTCTGATTTTTCAGATGAAAGAGTTAATGAAGAGCAGCAACATTTTTGAACATACCAAGCCATGATAAATGGATGTAGGCAAACACAGGTCTTGACACTCTCTGTCAGCACACAAAAAGGGCCTCACAGTATTTTCTGATTCACAGACCTGACCAATCTGCCACTCCATGCTGCCTTTGAGTACATGAAAATCCCCACTCACCCATCTGCTGTGAGAACATGTGTGTTGAGGGTTAGATAGGTGAAACATCTCATATCTGTCAGCAATGTCTGCAAACTGAGCGTGGAGGACTTTGTGAGTGATTTGCACAGTTTCTGGCTTGAATAATGTTAAGCTTGAAATGTCTGCAAGCAAGTCTCTGCTGCTGGAAAAAAAAGAGTAGAAGCAGGTAAGGAGACAGAGTGCAAACTGCACATGGAAGAGATCCTGAGTTTTGTCATATCAAAACAAGCGTTGATATAATCCAGCAATAAGTATTGTCAACATAAAGAGTCACCTGTAAGTGGAGCATCTCTGCTCCACATTGTGAAGCCTTCTGCAGAATGGGAATGTCCTGATGCTGGGCATAGAACAACAAAAAACAACAGAAGAGTCCTTTGCCAGCAACTTCAAATGCAGCCCCAATCAAAACTCCTCTCAGGGAGGAGTTTTCCACATTCATCATCTGGCTTATCAACGCTGTCTTGAGCAAAACCTAGATGCAGGCTCTGTGAGTGCCAGGGCACATGAACAATGGTTGAAGCAGGGAGGGCGATGATAAGAAGAGAGTGCAAAGCACATGTTTCAAGTTCTACCTTTTCAAGCAAGTGTTGGGGCCGGGGAAGCTGAGCTTGGGCTGACTGCCAGCATTCCCTGCAATTTAATCCTAGCCCTTGGAGGAACAAGCTGTTATCCTCGCTCCATGCCAGTGTCTCCCCCTTATCTCACATTCGAAATTCTTTAACCACTTCAAAACAAAGTATCTCCAAGGAACACTTCAGAAAATGTGTTTTCTTTTGTCTCTTGAAAACACTGATGAGAAGAAAAGCTCTTTTGTGTTTTGTGTAAGAAGCCTTTCAACGTCTGGGCTCTAAGTGCTCTCTTCTGTTCATTCACTTTCCCTGAAGTCTCACCGTGTAAGAGGAATAGTCCTTTCCACACGGAGGGCTGAAAATCTGAGACAGTGAAGAAGGGGAGGCTTAGGCAAGGGATGGAGCATCAGGTATATAGAAAAACATTAAAGCATCACTAAGGGGCTAAGGAAGGCCAGCAAATGTGCCTGAGTGGAGCCAAGACACACCTAGAGAACCAGCAGCTTTGTTTCCTCCTCCATCCCAGCTGTTGTAAAGGCATTCATCTCCAACAGCTCACAATACAAAGGGATACTACTAAGCCTAAACACCAGGGAATGATCCAAAAGGTTTGTGTGCACTCCTGAAACCTGAGGGAGAAGAGTGATGAGGGACTTGGAAAGCTGCAGAGGCTTAGGGAGAGAAACATGGACTAAAAAAGTAGGGTTTGGCTTTAGGAGTCCTGAGAAGTGAAATTGAATCCAGATCCAGGAGGGGTTCAGGGCTGCCTCCCAGTTGTTTTTATAGACTTTCTTATTAAAAAAAACAGTGGGGAATTTGTCCTGCAGTAGTCAGTGGGAGCCTTTCACCGGCCTTCAGGGTGGGAATGTATCAACATCGAAATTACTCTGCACTGGGCCTACTGCAAGCACAGCCCTACAAAGGATAATATGAGCAAAAAGAGGGTTAACCCACCTCTGCAAACTTATTCCATGCCATAGAGATGACTAAGACACAAAACTGATAAAGCAAATATTGCCAGTGATAGCAGATAGCCATAACGCAATCTGGCCAGCTCTCCTTGGACAAGGAGCAGTCTGCTGCAGGAAGACCTTGCTTTGGCTGCCCGTGCTCTCAGACTCAAATTGACAGGACTTGGCTCTAACCAAGGGCTGTAGGTGTGGAAGAACATGGTTTGTGTTTCCAGTACCCTCAGGAGTGCTCTAACCCTGCCCAGTTGTGTGCATGTTCTCTTGATGTCCTACTCTGGCACACTGGGGACAACAAGCATGACCAATGGTGAATTCTTATCTGTCCAGTTTCCCAGCAAATTTTTTTAACCATGCTCCCTTCTAAGATGTTTGAAAACAACAACTCAGATGAATACTAGCCCTTTGCAACTTAATGTTCCCTGTGGCTTCAGTCAGCATCTGTGGGCTACTTAGCTTCCTGTTTCTTTCTCCTTAACAGATTTTTCCTGCCTAGCAATAATTTGGATTCCTACCCAGAGATGCCATGGGAGAATCTTAAAAACAGAATCTTGAAAATATCTTTAAGGTAATCATAGATGTTGATTTGAAGAATTTGGTATGGTTCCAATCAAAAAGGCAGGGTTTTTTTCCAGAAATATTTAGGTGACAGTGTTCAGCTTGTGCTTCTTGTTGAAGTTTGGAACAGATTTGCCAAATCATCCTGTTTGAGACTCATACTCAGTGTTATGGAAGACTGTATCTGTTTCACGTGATTGCCAAGTGGTGTTTGATGCTGGTTCAGAGAAGAACTGTGAGAATAATCTGAGGGCTGAGACTGCATTGATGCTGCAATGACTTCACAAAAAACCCTCCCAAAACCTCAAATCAAATGTATGTGCAATGTTTTTCTGCAGTTTTCTTCTCCTGAAACCTCCTGGCTCTTAGAGGTAACTAACACAAGTTTAAATTTCTTAACCTTAGAAAGAAAAAAATGTTCCTCCCATAGGTGACAAGTTGTATGCAAAGTTCTGTCCCACGGTAAAAGTTTATGTCTAATTTATAAAAGACTGTGCTTACGATTCAATTACAAAATCACAGCTTAGCAAACATGGTCTTTATCTGGAACGGCAAAGTGGCTGAAGTTTAATAACTTTTTGGGCACAGTTCTTTTTACACTCTTTTTTCCCCCTCTGATGATTTTAAAGCCATGGATTCTCACCCTGTGAGCAGCCCCTATTGTGCTCTGGCAGAGGAGGGCTTATCTCCCCGAAGTAGGCGTCACAGAGACTGTTTACGAACAAACCACACAAAACTTGGCTAAATCTTAATGGGCCCATTTACGCAGTATCAAGGGTGAAGTAGACTTGGACCCCACAGCATGTTCAAATTACATGGCTTTAAGTGAATTTAGAGCTTGTCAAAGGAGTTGGTTTGACAGCCCAGGAGACTAAAATCCTCTGTTTACCTCCTGAGCAGATATCACATGGAGCATTCACAAGTCCCCCTCTGTGCTAATCCACAGAGGATCGGAGCTGTTGCTGCTCCCAGCTCCGCAGCCTGGCTCTGAACCCCAGCCTGCAACAACCTGGGCTTTTAGCTCTGGAGGCACCTACTTCAATCCCAGTGTGTCAGCCAAGACAGGGGCCATAATAAACTTCCCTAACGTGTTCCAGTCCTACCCCAGAGAGCTCCTTCTGAGGGCTGAACAACTCTGCTCTGTGCCCAGTGAGTCAGATGGCACTAGTACAGAGAAGAAGCATAAAAAAATCCCGACAGCTTAGGGATAAGATCACAATGGGCAGAAAGAAACAGAAATGGGAGTGAAAGAAAGAAAAATGAAAATGAAATAGCAGGAAAGGTTGCCCTGCTTTACATTTTCCAAAGCAAAGTTGTGCAGGCAATTGCACTCAGGAAAGCTTTCCATTATTGGATCGAGGAGATCTCTACAACTTCATTTTCATTCACAGCAAAAGAAGACCAAACTGTCAAGTTCCCTTCAATGATGGAATAGTCCCCACTCCTCCTCCTATGAAAATCTACAAAGACTTTTTTATCCCAGGGTTTGGTTCTTTTGGAAGGAGACTAACTAGTTGTGTGTTGGCCATGAAAGTTAGAAAATTACCGGCCATGTCTTCTGTTCAGAGTCAGAGGGTAATTTTTGGCAATTCAGGCTAGAACCAGAACAGTTGTTAGGAAAAATGTTTGCTTTGGTGACAAAAGGTGGATTCAAGGCAGAGGGGCATGCAGGGAAGCTTTTGGGGTGATCCAACTAGCAACCAAACAGACAGTACCCAGACAGAAGTCCTACATTTTACCGTATTACCATATTAGTACTGATATTCAGGTCCAGATGAGTTGTTAGATGGATGAAAGGATGCTGCAGGTTTCTGCAGGTTTTGGGTTGCATACATAGGAAGACTGACTGAATTATATGGTTTCCAAGCTGCCATTGCTTGTAAAAGTCCAGGTGTAGCTCTATTGCCTGTTGAATGGTGGGGTGAGAACTTCATAAGTTTTTTGTGCAGCTCCTTTATGTTAGATGGTTGGTTTTTCACTCCCTAATGGCATGGGGCTAGAAGCTGTCTCAAATAGGGGGAAGTGTTTCTTTGTTTTGGCACTTGTTTTCAGTTCACAAGCAGCCAATGGAATTTTCCTCTGGCTTTTCAAAAAAATTCAGGCTCACCTTTGGTCAGAAATGAAACATGGAAAATTTCAGCCAAGTTGGTTGAATTTTTTTGGAAGTTCCAAGTGTATTAAGGAAAAATGTGTGGAGATGGTTGATAAATAAGAGTATGCAATGCAGATGGGGGAAATGTCCTTCACCTCCACTGATCAGAGGAGGCAGATTCATATGATAAACAGCAGGAATTTCACTGTTAGCGTAAGGATGAGGATCACTGAGTGCAGGTCTGAGAGAGCAGATCACTCAGCAGCTCCAGATAACTGCTGTCCCTTCTGAGCATCAGACAGTTTCTCTTTGCTCAGAGGTGATTTCATGGCAGTCAGTGAAGCTTCACCAGCCTAAGGAGAAGCAAACACAACATGCTGTGACAGAACTGTGCACTGAACCAAGCCCTATTTATTCCCATGGCAAGAATAAACATGAAGTCTGGAATATTTTCGCTTCCTGCTCCCCAGCCCAGTTGAGTTTCTTCTTTGGGACTTTTATTGTTTTCCCTGTATTTGAACTGCAAAGAGGAAGAGACAAAAATATACTTACAGGAAGGCAACTCAAAGCAAAGAAAAAGCACCTCTAACGTCTCTCATTGTGCAGGTGTGATTCTGATCTCACCGAATAAATCTGGAGTAACTCTACTCAAGTGAATGGATTCATTCTGGAAAGTCAGAAGTGAGTCCAGTCCTGTATGTTTTGTTTTGCTGGGAAGCAGGGTTTTAGAGCAAGCATTAAACCCATTTGTTTAATGAAAACCCTCTTTCTTACGCTGTAATCATGGGCACCTCTCACTTTTAATTGCTTTTAAAATGCTGGACTGCAGCAGTAATTTTATATCTTGGCTCCGTTTGGCCTTGATTGCATCAGTAGCAGTTGAGAAGTGAGGGCTGAATAGCGTTTCACTGTTTGGTAAAATAATTACTGCTCTGGCTCAACATTTCAATTAATCCTTTCAGTGCTGCTGGAAAATGTTTGTGCCTGTGAGTCCTAACCACATATTCAGTGTAAGGATCCTTCCCATTCACTCTCAGATGGTTTTGCACAGAGTCCCTCATGCAGCTGAGACAGTGACTGAGTAAAGAAATGAAGAAAGGATTATAAGTGTGGAAAAGTGGAAAAAAAGGCCCATTTGGAGGCATGTCCTGCAAGTGGGGAACAGATGCTATTTCACATTGTGTGGCAGAGAGGAAAGCAGGTAAAAGTGTCCTTTTGAAGACCAGAAGTGTCCTCATCTGGGCTCAGGCTTGGATCTCACAAGCTTGCCATTGGTCTTGGAATTCCCACAGAACTGCTTCCACTGAGCTGGGGCTCCTCAGAGGTCCAGCCTGGTGGGACAGGGGTGAGGTGTGAACACAGGCTGAGAAAGGGCAGGCTGCTCAGGCTGGAGAAGGGAGGGTTGTGTGGAGACCTCACAGCAGCCAGAACCTTCCAGTGTCTGGACAGGGCCTACAGGGAGGCTTCAGAGGGACTCTTCATCAGTAACTGCAGTGACAGGACAAGGAATAATGGATACAAATTAAAAGTGGGGAAAATTAGGAAGAAATTCTTTGCTGTGAAGGTGATGAGGCACTGGAACAAGCTGTGGCTGCCTTTCTGCTGGAAGCTTTCAAGGCCAGGTTGGATGGGGCTTTGAGCAGCCTGGGATAGGGGAAGGTGTCCCTGCCCATGGCAGAAGGGCTGGAACAAGATGATCTTTAATATCCCTTCAAACCCAAACCAGCCAGTGATTCTGTGATTCTAGGACCCACAGTCTAGTGACAGGTGTGTAAGAAATGCAACAACAAACCCCTAAATCCTCGGTCCCAGACAGCTGATGGCAGCACACACAGGGCCTGAGCCAGGCAAGGGACACCACTCAAGGGTGTTTGTTAGTCCCAAACTGCTCTCAGATAGACTTGGATCGTGTGCACCTTCTGCTTTCCTTGGCATTGTGGTCCCTCCCTGAGCTTCTTGCTTGCCCAGGACAGCCCTCCCAGGTCCCCACATTACACTGGGGCTTTCCCAAATGCTGGTGCTTTCCCATCATGAGCTCTGCAGAGCAACAAGGCACTGATCTTTGAGACAGCAGGAAGTTTCTCATCACTGCAGAAAGCTTGAAACTGGGAGAAAATGTGGAACTCTGTTTTAGCAAAGAAAAAACCCTATGATTTTTTTAAAATTTCAATCTCATAATTTTTCGTCCAGTAATTTTTAGGCTTGGCTCACTCTCCTTCTGTTCTCAGTGTTAGTCAAATTACATAAATTGACTTATCCAGTAATAATTATCTCCATTTCAGGTAATTAACACAACAGGGTATAGGAGCTAAACCATTGCAGTGAGATTAACAGCAGTAGTGCAGAACCAAGCCTTACATCTGCCTGAAGTAAGGGGAAAGTGCTGGAAATAATCTTGGGATTTTATTATGTCTGTGCTTGTGACCTCTTTGGAGAATGCTTGGTCTGGAGAAACTGGAACATATGAATATTCACAAAGTGACACTTGAGCAATTTTTTTTTTTAAAAAAAACTGATCTGAAATTAATTTGAGGAGAAATTAAAAAAAAGGTGGCATGTAAAATACAGGGCTTTGATCAGAAACAGAAATCTCAGCACAATCTGACTTCAGCCTCTTTCCTCCACAGCAGTCTTCAATGCATGTAAGAGTTGCTTGGCCTGTTTGTGATCCATCTCTGGTTCATGGGAGCAGCACCTTGTCCAAGGGAAGCCAATTCTGCCTCAGATGGGAGAGCTAAGGCCAGGAGAGTGGACACTCCATTTTCTGTCTTGTTAGTGAAGAACCCTTTATCAGGAAGACAACAATTCTGCTAGCAAAAAAAAGCTTGTGTCTCTGACTTTATGATGTGCCTGTGACAGGGAAAGACAAATTTGGCTGAGAATCCCTCTGTGACTTGGCACAGAGATCTGACCTTACTAACTTTGCATAGCCTTGGGTAAGGTGGAGGAAGAGTCCTGCTGCTGCAAGGAGCAGCTCATTGCTCCAGAGATGCAAATAGACAGCAGTCATGGATGTGGGTCACACTACACAGAGTATCACACCTTGAAGAGTGAATTTTGTAATTGACAGACCATGAGCCACCCTTGGGCTGAAGCATATTCTCCTGAAACATTTGCTGATTTTTGAGAGAGAACAAAGTCAAAACAGCAGAGCTTTCACAGTCAATTTAACTTTTTTTTTTTAATATTGGAGTACTATCCTTCTAAATTTTCTGAGTCAATTATTTGCTGCTAACTGTTCACTCGGCTAATCCCAGTACAAGGCAACTTTCATATTGCCTTCACAAGAGTGCCAGCCTTGTTCAGAGCCTGTCAGCACAAGGGATTTCTGTTTGTGAACAAAAGTCTTTACACATTCTGGCTCCGAACGTGTGTGCTGTCCTTTCGAAGCCAAGACTCTCTCCCCGTGCCAGTCTGTGTTTCCAAAGTTGTTCTGTGTCCCCTCATCACCAGCCAAGCTGTGCTGTGCTACTGAACTACGTTTTTGGAATTGCAAGGAGAGCTCGTCTAGAGGGGGTTTGAGGACAAACTGCACAAGCTCTTGGCCAAATGTGTCCCAGGCAGTGCATGCCCGTGTCCACGGGGAAGGTGCTGCTGTGTGCAGATGCAGAGGGATCTCAGTTATGTCAGCTGTGAGGTGCTGATGTGCTTCCCTGCTTCTGTCACACAGTTTTGGGTTTATTTTGGTGGAAATGAGAGCAGGAGTTAGCTTGGCTGCTGCCCAGAAACCTTCCTTAGCTCTCCGTGGATGCTCCTCCCTGGGAAGTCACAGCTCTGTTTCCAAAGGAGCCCGGCACTCCGGCACATCATTTCTCAGAGACACAGAGACACGAAGTCGCCTGTGGTTGGAGACACGAGCGAGGCCCCACATGTTTGATACATCAGTGAGGTATCAGTGACAGCATCCACCAGCTTCTGGATGAGGCTCAGCAGGGCAGAGGAGCTGCAGACCTCACACTGGCCCTGGCCACACAGTGCTCATTTTGGAGATGCATCTGGTGATTGCTGTGTTGAACTGACTGATAATTCAGTATTTCCCGGAAAGATGTGTTGGTATAAAACATCTTGCTCATAGGATGAGCACTACCTATCATTATATTTTATTGAGGGAATGCTGTGAAAGATTCAGAAAATCTTTCTCCTGGATGTTATTTCCTATAAGGGATATAAATTCCAGTTGTAAAACCAGTGCCCTTAAAGATTCTGACTTCTTTGTGGGGCTGACCACAGAGAGGTCTTGTGAAATATGATACATATGAGATTTAAGTAGGAAAATACCAAGAACAATTCTAAATATACTGAACCAAGAAGCCTTAGCAGAACTGCTGTTACACTAAAGGGCACTGAACATCAGGATGGTGTAACATGTATTTTTTTCACCAGCAGTCTTTTATCAGATAATTAATAAAGAGCTGTACAGTGTTACTGCTGCTCTGTCCTCCCCCTCACATATATGCCCACGTTCTCTGCTGACATACAGGTTTTAATCTCAAACTGAAATTATCATTAACAGTGATGGGAAGATAAATCAAATTAGTTTTACTGTCATGTGTCTTGCACATACAGACGTGAGAGAGGTCTCTAGAACCCCTCAAAACCTTTTTCTTCTCTCCTGAGCAGTGTTTTAGAATTTACCAGTGCATTGAAGACACAGAATTAATGAATTACCTTATTTTTTCCCCTCTATTCTTCCTATTAAGTTTGAGAAACACTGGGCTTCACTGTAGAAATTGGTAGCATTTTAAAGCAAGTACAGTCTCTGCAATTTAGTGTATTGCTTACACCAAAGTATTACAAGATGTAAGGACCTTTTGGATTTTCCCAGTGGAGATATTTCAGAGATGGCAAAAAGAACTCATCATTTCTATAGCCTTGAAAAGGACTGAACAGCTCTTGCATACTTCAAAAGAGGAGACTCTAGATTTAAAAAAAAAAAAAAAAAAAAAAAAAAGATTTGTATCTATACCAGCAACTTGGTGAAGAAGAAACATAACATATTTGCAGAAAGGCCACTTGCCTACGACTCTACCACCAGAAGTGCCAGTCTGACAATGCTGCTGCTAAATCTGGGGATCTTTGACTGAAGAATCATTATTATTCCTGCCAGCATTTTCTGAGGGAAATAGTGAGCATGGCCTTAGGAAAGCAGGTAAATGGGAACACTAGGAAAGTGAAATGATCTTGTAGAAAAGATTGTACCTGACTGCTGTGCTGGGAAATGTAAGACCAGGCCAGGCCAAGAACGCTGTGATATCTACTGACTGAAATCACTTTGGTCTCACTGAACCACAGAAGGAATGTGGGAAAGCTGCTTCAAGCCTCAGCTCTCCACAGTGTCTGTATGGCCCTGGGCAAATCCCTTCTTTGCTCTGTGCCATGGTTGTTCACCCATGAGTGGAATCAAAAATACATTTACAACCTCTCTGCACATGAAGAAATAACTACACTGAATTCTGAGGTACTTAAAGAAGGATAAAAAATTGATTTGTTTTAGATTTATACCAAGACCAGGGAGATATCTTTTTCAGGACAATACAAACCTAATTTTTGAGGCTATTTAGCAAATGAGCTTATCAATTTTTAACAAAGTCAGAGGATGAATTCCTAAATCAGAAATGGCACCGATTAGAATTATTGCCTACACAAAGGAAAAGGCTTTGAGCAGCATGGTCTAGACAGTCCTGGACCTAGAGATTTCAATACAGAAACAGGCCCAGGGACAAAAGGGGACCTTTAACAGTTCTCTAATGACAGGTTTATTCCCTTCCAAAAGCCCCAAGCAAAAAAACCCAAAAAACCCCCAAAAAACCAAAAACCATAAAATCCCAGAAAAACCCAAACCAAAAAGCAAGAACTGGAAAAAAAAAATCTTAGAAATTCTTCACAATATGCCTGGTTATAAGCTGAGAAAGCAAAGGTGGAAAAGCCTTTCAGAAAAGTGAGATAGAAAAGTGTTTCAGAAAAGTGAGGAAGAGAATGAAAGTTCAGAGAATGAAAAAAAGCTGTGCTGAAGTGTGATATTTCAACATTAATGCCACTGCCACAAATTAGTTTTGTCATCATTAAGAATTCAGCAAGAGGTTAGAGATGAATTATAATAATGCAGCTACATGAAAGGAGTTGTTTTTTATTACATATTCACCTGAATTTAATTTTCTCCTCTGCCACAGTCATCCAGTAGACAGTTCTCTAGGGGAATATTTATATTTTGCCTTTGAATGTACAGGAATTCAGTAGAGGCTGGATTTATTTATTATTTTAAGGTGAATTAAAAAAAAAAATCATGATAAAACATGGTATTTCCTATGTTCTCCAGTGTCTGTAAGATCTGTAGCCATTCTGGAATGATCATGATCTCCAGGGACATACTAAACAGTGGCGTTTTTCAGAATAACCTTGTTTTTCTTTACCAAAATCTTCTTTGAAGACCAAGTTGTTATCTCAGGAGTTTATTCCCCAGAAATCACACTTAGAAAGACACCTGTGTCTTTCTATCACTTACATAGTACTGGGTCTTAAACTGAGGTTGGTGGAAATGAAAACCAAATTAGGTGCATAGATGAATGAACACAAGAGATTCTACTTTTTGGGCTCTGTAGTTAATGTAATCTAAAACAATAATTGCTAAACCTCATCAGGTGCTTGGCATTTACTCCTGCTTGGTGGAGATAAAACAAAACAATAAAGGAAGGTCCCACCACAGGAGCAACACTCAGATTCTGGAGAACTAAATTCAGTTACCTGAACCAGCCTAAAATGACCTTGGTAGGATGGTGTGATCAAGCCCACCACAATGTTTAAGGTGTTTAAATTCCCTTTGAAATCTCTGGTGTGGTCAGAGGTCTGTGATCTCATGTGTCATCGCTATAGGCTGCTTCCAGATATATGTCTTAACTCCCATTTTTCTCAGGAAAATGGAAATAGCAGGCACTCCCTTCTAGGCAATAAAAAAAATCCATCTTGACAAGCTGAATAAATAGTGATATCCATAGTCAGTGATAACTAATCTCATTCTGTAAACCCAAAAAAAAGCAGCCTTTGGGAAAGGAAACAAGGTAATGGGAAATGGAAACCTGACATTCTCAAATTCTTTCCTTAGCACTTGCATAGAAATCAATCCCCAGCTATCAGACAATCAAGTGGATACCATTCCTGATACTGCAGTGCAAACTAACATCTCAGACAACCCTCCCACTCCCCAGAGCCAGCTGTTGAAAGTTTTATTCTGAGTCACTCACAACATTCTGGTGAGGAAGGAAAATACAGTAGGTACCTCCATTTTACAGATGAAGTACAAAACCACCAGAGACTCAATTCCACCAGAGGAAATTAGAAGCTTATGGGCTGTCCAGGTGTCCCTGGAGGAGCATTTGCCCAAAATTCAGATTCCTACCAGTTGTCTGCTGCCTGTGTTAGAGGTGGCTTTGGATGCCTCAATTCCTCCTTTAGCATGTAGGAAAAAGTTTTTGCACAAATCTAATCCAAAGGTGACTTAGTATTAATTAGATGTCTCCTATTAGACCTATCAGTATTTTAGTAATTTTCTTAGATGTGTTCCTTACCTTTTCTGAGAAAATGTCTTTCACTTAGGGCTTGCAGAACCATGAGCATTTGTAGGATATTTATACAAAAGACACACCATTTAGCAAAAGAGGATTTTCTGTTTGCCTGAAATTTGCACTCAGTGGAAATGACATGCTACAAATCAAGTTATTTGGTTCCAAGTGAAACAATCTTTCTAATAAAATACTACAATTTAGCTTAAATATAAATCAATTACTTTTTTTTTTATTCAGATAAGGTAATAATTGCAATCCTTTCTACATTTTATAGGGCTTCTTTTATGAGCCATAAGAGGAACAATTTTTTTCACTTCATGATGCAAATACTTCAAATTTTTTGAAATAGCTCAGTGACTTCTTTATTGACATGTACAGAATTTCTGGAATCTATTAATGTGTTGTTGGACTCTTTTCTCATTTTCACTGTTGTGTACTGAAGCCAAACTGAGAGCAAAGTGTTCATTTAGGTTGGAAATGAAGCAAGGCAAGTTTGTCCAGATACATGAATGACTAATTTTCTCCTAGAGGAAAATATAGCCGAATAACTGAGTGCCCTGCAGTACTCTTCCTTTATTTCTGGAACTAAACCTGGATTGGAGTGATTTGTGAGACTCCTGCTCATTCTGGATTCCAGAAATGAGTTGTTCTAGTACCATTTTGAATCTCTCTGGAAGGCAGATGAAAGCCTCAATAGAGCAAACTCCAGCCTCTGGGAAGATCTGCACATTTATTCAGGAATTTGGTACCTGACCTAAGCCTAAAATATGTAGGCAGTGAGTGCTGTTCTCATTGAGAGAGATCAGTTAAACCTGAGCAGAGCTCTGAAATTCCAGGGTTCAGCCATTGAGTTTCCTAATTACTTGGGTTTTGTTATTCTTTATGTCTTGCCAGAACCACAGCAGATGAAGAAAGTAAAATTTCATCATCCTAGCAGTTGAGTGAACACAATTTCTGCATTTATCAAGTACCAGATAACTGACACCAAGGCAAACAAACAGGCAAATATGAGTATGTTTCTTTATCTTTCGGCTCCCTCTTTACAGATCTCCCTAGGGCAGAAAATTTATGAAAGCTAAAGTGTTCTCACAAGGGTTTTTTTTTTAGCTCGATTAATAGCTCTTTAGAAGTCTCCTTCACCACAGGCTCCTTTGGACACCAATGTTTTGTTGAACTTGCACACCCTTCCTCTGAAACGGAGGTTACTCGATAACCATCCACAACACTCCGTGCATTGATGAACAAGAGTGCACAACACCAGTCACAGGCTTCTGGAAGCGTATCCTCAGCCAAATCATGAACAAACTCCTGGGTAAATATTCATCAGCCTTTCTCTCTTATAAGCTTCACTTAAAAATCATCTGAGATTGTGAAATGCTGCATTAAGTCTTATGGTTCTGGCCAGAGCTTGATGCTGTTGTGGCGTTGAAGTGTGTCACAGGTAAGGCTCGTTTTTCACTAAGCCAGTCTACCCTAGAGCAGGAATGACAGACATGGACTAGACAGAGAGTGGCTGCCTTGAACTCCTACATCAGTAGAAATGTTGATGCTGTACAGAATGTATGACACATCCTCTGGGCAGCAGTTTCAATTGAGAGACAATTGTATTTTTATGTTCAAAGGTGCAGCTTTAAAGCCTTTCTTCTTAGGGCCTTTTTCTTACAAGCGTCTCTCTCTTGTAAATAATTTCTACTTCCCCCAGATTAAATTAGTTGTCCTGCAGAAGTACCTGACTGGTATTTGGGGTGGGGGGTGTGTGTGGCTGTTTAGATGAAGTCTCCTATGTTTGGAAACAGTGCCCCAAAAAAGGGCAAGGGTGAAGTTACTTCTAAACCACTATAAACACACTATAGTAACAAGTGTAAAAGAGCCACAGGGATGAACAGACAGGGTATGTCAGTGGGAGTGAGCATTAATGATCAATTTTTTGTCAGCCTCCTTACTTTCATTACAAGAGACCCTTTCAGAAACTTTTAGCTTTGTTTTGCTGTGCAGAAAGTAAATCAGCAGTCCTGGGGAGCCAAACCCTGGAAGCAGTACTGAAGTGGGAAATCCAAGGAAATGGATCAGAGAGGTTCTCCAGAAAAAAGAAAGCTGCTGACATAGAGAGGGAGGGAATTATTTGCTCTTTCTGTGCATGCCTAGTAGAAAAAGGATGGGCTTGAAGTGCAAAAATCCAGGTTAAATTGTTGTTTTCTCGGCCTTGGTGAAGCCAGTTACCCAGCAAGGCAATGGTGTTCTCATTGCTTGAGCACCAAATATCACTGTCTGCTGTCATTACCTACCTCATTGCTGCTACCTCCTTCCAGAGCAGTAAAGTGAAGTGTTTCAGTACCAACAAATCAGCTAAAATGTTCCTTCAGGCAGAATATGAGAGAATACTGAGTTTAAAGAATTTTTGCCTGTTTTGCTGATGCCTGAAAAAAGGCCAGTGAATTCACAGCTACAGACTTGCACCAAACTGCACAAAACTTGTTCTGCCACCTTCAAAAAAATCCTGGCTTTCTCAGAACCATCCTTCCAGATTTGCCTTGCTCCACTTCAGTCTCTGACAGTTCCCTTTAGTTCTTTGCTGTTCCTTCTTTTTTTTCTCTCACTCATCTTTCTCTGCAATTTTAACTCTTGGACTGGCCACTCTACCATATCCCACAGAATTTGACTGCACAGTATTTTGCACCTTACCCCTTAAACAAAACCGTGAACACGACAATGTGGCATTTTCCTCAGGGGAAAAAAAAAATATTTTAAAAATCTGTTTTTTTAGTTTCCTTTGGAGAAAACTTAAATAGAACAGGCCCTTGCAGTGGGAGGAGATGTTCTCTAGCTAAGTCATACACTCTTAGACCACACTAGGTCTCTGAACCAAGACCTGGGAACAGGATCTCTGGATTAGGAAGCCACAGGAGTTGGCAATGCCTGGCTTACCCTTCTGCCACTGAGCTGGAGAGCCTTGAGGACCGTGAGAGCACAGGAATAGGTCTCTATTTTGGCAATCATTGGTTACATTGGCTCCTTGAGGCTGTTGGTAGCTAAGGTGTAAGGAGAGAACAGCTTGTCACATGGCAGTACCAGAGCTGAGGAAGAAAAAACACTCCACAGAGGATTAAAGTCTCCTTTGACTGGTTTGTTGTTTTTTGGTTTTTTTCCTGGAGAAAATTGCTCACAGGCAGAGGAAAGCTGATGGCAGCAGACCCCGGGACGGCATCTGGGCCAATCCCTTCAACACCCCTCAGACCTTCATCAACCCTTAACTCAGGGAAAAGAAACTTCTCCAAACTTACCTAACAGTGAGCCAATACAATGGAGGTCACAAATAAAAACAATTAATGAATAGAAACATTAAAAGAGCTGCTTTGAAAGACACCAACTACTTTCAATAATTCAGTGAACAGCTGCAGTGGCAGTATCACTGCATAAAGGCATTTTTTAATGTTAGTAACAGCCAGTGCAAGGAATTAATGCAGCTACTAAAGTTGCTTTATTTAGAGAGGTGAAACAGCCAATTCTAAAATGAGCACTGCTACACACGTTTTGAAAAGTCTGCTGTGAGAAGGAAGCACAAAATTGCATCCTGAAAATGAGAAGCACTCTGAAGGCAAAATTCATGGTAATGTAAACTGGAATTTTTCTTCAGTGAATCATTTAAAATGAAACTGCTCCCTTATCCTTATTCTTCTCAAGCTGCTGACATGCATAAAAATGTGTGTTTGACCAGCAGCTTATTTGGCATGTTTTCTCCTTCCGTAACGAAAATGTGTTATTTCTCTAAACAATATGCCACTCAATACCAACAGAAGTCTCCTTAGCAGATAGGACACAGTTGCAAGGTTCAACCTGTGCCAGGGTTAGGATCTAGAAAGAAAACCCTGGTAGACTCAAGTATTTACTTATTTAGCAATTCTTTCCAAGGTCATATTTTTAAACTGTAGGGGAAACCATCCTGAAGAGTAAACTGAGTGACTGGGAAGTTGAAGCACAGAAGCTTGCTGTGACTGAGTTAGTAATGCTCTCTTTAAACAGTGGCCCCACTGAAGAATTGAACTTAAGTGCCTCGGCACAGTAAAGCCTATGTGTTGTTTTTGGGAAGCATTTTCAGCTTAATAGGGACGAGGTTTCCTTTATGCCTGATGCAGCAGCACATTTCGCTTCACAAATTTTCTTTTCCACGCATTGAAGCAATTAACTTGGAATGAATGAGATGCCAGATGAATATTACTGCCTTAAGAATCAATAGGTGATTCTGAGGTGGCTCTGGAGAAAAGAAGGGTCTATATTAGCCAGCTGTGCATCTTGACATCTTGCCAAAGCCACAGCACCTCAGCAGTTATCTCAGGAGCACTGTACCCATGCCTCTGTGTGCCCCATTTCAGCAGCAACTTGTGCTCTCTTTTTTCCCTCCAGCTGTGGTTCATGGGCAAGGAGCGGTCACCTTTTGGGTAAAAGAGCAGAGCAGAGGCTTTGCAGGTTGGTCTAGGGATGTGCAGAGTGCATCCCAGGCATGGGCTGGCAGCACGAGCAAAGATGGTGTTAATTACTCCCAGTGCCACCACAGAGTTTACAAGTCCTAGTGAAAACTTCTCACCTGGTAAAGCTGACCCTTGTCTAGAAAACAAGTCACTGCTGCTTCCCACAGCTGGTATGAAAAGGAAAGTGATGAAAATTCCTTTACAGGTGGTTAGAAACCTGCTGTCCCCTCGGATATCACAGGTGCACTTACAGGTGCCTTGTTCAGCTCCCTGACCTCATGTGGATCAACTTCTGGTCCAGTGAGGTGGCCCCTGAAGAGAGGTGAACAGAGGTCTCCTTTTAGGTGCCTTCAAGCAATCCTGGTGGGCAGAACTGAACAAAGAACTATGTTTTGATGCTGACAGCTCACTAAGCATGTCTAAAATATGCTGATGAAAACCAGTGTAGAAAATTGTTGATCCTGATAAAGCAGTTCTTAAGTGCAGAGCTGGAAACTCTTCTAAATCATCCTTTACCTGGAGGATAATATCCTAAAGGATAAACCTTTTCTATTTGTAGGATGTTCACTTCTGGGGATGTCTGACCTGGAAAGACAGGATTGGATTAAACATGAGACACATGGAGCAAGGGGCTTCTCTCCAAGGCACTGCTCCCAACCAGGCAATGGTAAAGGGACAGATTGGAATGAGAAACTTACTCACCACCTGAATATTTGCCAGTGAATAGTTAAGGCCACGAGAGGCTGTGACAGAACAATGAACCTCCCCATGCAGTCTGCTGAGGTTATTTTCAGCACATGTCAGCACTTTAGAGCTGAAGTTTGAAATGTGGGCTCTTACACCATTCTTGCAAGACATTTTCAGGAAGCAGGTACTTGTCACTGTGGTTACGTGGTCTACACGAGCAAAGCCTCATACTCACTGGAAAAGGGGTCCTGTGCACTTCTGACAGTCCACCTTAGGCAGTGGGAACATCTCTCTTCCAGGCTGGAGAATATCACCCTGTCCTTGCATACCCTGGGCAAGGTGGTGGATGGGGTAAAGAGAGAGGGAAATGTGCAGTGAGCCTTGGCTGTGCTGACTGCCTGTGATGGCTCAGCTGCATGGGATGTACATCCCTGGGATAAAATCATGCAGATCCCTGTCTCTTTGGGGAAGAAAGTAGAGAAAATACCACTAGTAATACTGCATCTGCAGCCCTGTTGAATGAGGACTAAGTTATGGTGAAATGGGTGGCTTTTTGAGCCTAGGGTTTTTGGATATATAAACTTCCATGTGATAATTCTTTAATCCAGAGCACAGCAATAAAAAGGGTAATTGTGCACATTTCATTTTAAGCATAAATCTATTTTTTCACTGGCTTCTTATTTTGACCTTGTAGGTTTGGCTGTCTGTCAGAAAGTGCCACATCCGATCCTACTAATTCTTTTCTTTAGGTCCTTCCTGTCTGAGAGCTGATGTGGTTTTGGTGAATTCCTGCACAAATTCACTTCATACAGTTTGACCCTCTGGCATTAACAATAAGCTTCCTCCTAACAAGGAAACCAACAGAGTTACAAACATATGCCTTCACTTACACACAGGTATGCTGACACCTAAAAGTCTGGATTTTGGTTGCCACACAAAAGCAGTTCTGGTTCTCGAAGGTGTTGGGAACAGGGGCTCCTATGACAAGGCTTGACTTCAGGCACAGAGGATTGAAAAAGCTGGCATAATAGCGTCATCATAGAAGGTGACAGCCCTGAAATGGTGTGGAAATAACCTTGATGTCCTTGTTTCTTAAAACAGCTTCCTTCGTGTGAAGATTTTCTTCTGGGATTGTATGAAATACTCTTAGCCTGGACTGAATTATTTTCTTTCTGAGGATCAGACATTTTGTTTGTTTGTCTTGGGGTTTTTTTTGGCTTTTTTTGTTTGTTTGCCTCTTTGGTTTTTTTTTTGTTGTTTTTGTTGCTGCAGTTTTTTGTTGTTTTTTTGTTTTCTACTGGAGGGAGCTATTCTAGCACTAAAACTGAATAAAATGCATTGTGCCAGATTGGCATCAGTTTTGTTTTAACAAACACTTCAGTTATACTTAATTTTATGGTTTTTCTTTGTCACTGTGTTTTCTCAAACACTACAGAGCTGCATTCATTTTAAATGAGCTCTAAAGCAAAGTGAACCAACAAGGATTTACAGACGTGTTTATGACGGAAGCAACGTTGTAAAATCAGGACTGACACAGCACGGAGCAATATCTGGGTTGTACTGGATGTGAAGATTCTCTCCCATGCCCTCAGCCTATAAATTATTGCTGCCACATCACTTCTGAATGAATTAATCTGATCAAATCAGGTGTTTAGAAGCTGAAACCTGGTAGTTCTTAGGTCAAAGTATCTTTTGTATCAAAGTATAAAATATATGTTAACCACTTTTTCTTATCCATCCTGAAAGTAGGTGGATGTGTTGTTATTAAGAGCCCTGGGTTTAAGAACTCATCTGAGATGTACAAAACAGAAAACTATTAGAAAGGGAATGAAATGTCTGGCAGTGTGAGGGGCAGGTGCCATACCATGATTTCTCCTTTTTGAAGGAGACCCCTTCCACCTCCAGTCTGGTCCCTAACGTGCAGGAGTGCTGACTTTGTTCCCAGTGATGTTTGTAAATATGTGTGCACATTTATAGTGCATGACCAGTGTTGTTTTTTCACTTTTTTTCCTGCAGCCACTGCTAATTGAACCCTTTTTTCTGCTAGAAATGTCAGTGACACTAGTCTTTCTGCAAAGAAGATGGTTATAAATTAAAGATTTTCAAAATCAGCTCTGATGCTGAAGAGGTATCATGGAGGAGAAATGAATTAATTCATGAACAGACATGGGATTCTATTTTCCTATCACAGCAGTAATCCACACATGATTCAAATTGTGAGGCAATGACATTCACAAAATATTTAAAAATTAGGAATTAATTTTTGGCACTTCCAAATACTCTGTAAGTTTTTCTGAATTCTCAGAACTAGTATTGGAAATTGGAGATCTGTAAATTAACTTCTATCATCCCCTTTTTTGAGAAATTGGAGATCTGTAAATTAACTTCCATCATCCCCTTTTTTGAGAAAGAACTTCTGATGCACCCTGTGTTTCTAAAAACAAATAGTGCTCTGCTTCTGGTACAGATTATTGCTTTAGAAATGTTTTATCAAATAATAAAATATACAGTCCACTTTCATTAGTTGTGTGAAACAAAAATTGTTTCAGAAATGTGTAGGCCGATTAACATCTGTGCTAATGTGGAGTAATATGGAGTTTTAGCCAAGAATGTGAAAAGCAAGTGTTCACATATGTATTTCCAATACTTTCTGAAAGTTATTATCTCCTAGTGGCCACTATTTTACATCTCATGGCTCCTATTGCCTCCTCCAACCCAATAGATCTGAACATCTTCACTCAACAGAGCCAACACCTTATTGAAGAGCCGAAATTTTCACATCAGAGCTGGTGCTCCTAAAGCACATAATAAAGCTCAGCTGAAATATAAATCCAGATATTGGACAGATGGCTACTCCACATGAAAGTTTATTTTCCAGGAGTTTGCTGTACACTGTCCATGGATACTCAAAAGAGTAATTTCTTGATATTATGATGTTAGCCCATCAGAAATCTTCAGAGTTTCCATCTCACTTGCTAAACCCTATGAATCCATTTAGCCTCCTGCTGACCTGTGTTTGTGAATATTGCAGGGTGAATTTCATCACATGGCTGGAATTTACTATCCCCTGAGATGTCAGTAGTAGACTTTGAGTTGTCCTATTTTAAAGTTACAAGATTCACTGACATTGAGAATAAACTGGGATGAAAAACCTTATGTCATTCCTCACAGCTCCTGAGAAATATGTCCCTTCCCAAGCCACTTGACATCCAGATTTCTGCCCAAGGTGCTTTTGATAGACACTTTTTTTGTTGTTGTTGTTGTTTTGTTTTGTTTGTGGGGGTTTTTTTTGTTGGTTTTTTTTTTTTTTTGTTTTATTTTATTTTTGTTTTCCCCTTCATTTGAAAATGCTGGTTTGTCAGATTTGAAATTTTTAATGCAAGGTCCAGGTACATTTTTCTCTGTGTTGGGGATAAACTTTCTGAGTAAATGGCAAGACCAGTCCCTGCCTCCTGATCACACTGCAGCACTGCCAATGACACAAAAGTAAAGACCTCACTTATAATGACAGAGAACCAGCCCCTCAATATATCTAATTCAGATCAAGCTGTGAAGCCTAAATAATCTGTGTATTAAGTGACCTTCAGGCTGTAAATCATTCCTGTTGAAGATACTGCTGAACACTCCTTGAGTGGAGTCATACAGGTGGTGGGACTGAGAAAAAAACAGAAAAAAAATTAAATTATTCATTTTCAGCCCCAAATACTGCTGACTCTTGTCCCAGTGCCATGTTGCCCTTGTCTGTACATCTCTTTACATGGCATTGGAAAAAGAATGGATCAGATGTTCTGTTTATTTATTTATATGGTGATGTTTTCTTATGGTACTCTCTGGGGCACAAAAAGCAATGTGTGGGCTTGAGCAATCCTGTTGATTGACATCTCTGCATAGATTTCTATTCAAACCTGCTGAGACCTTACCTGGATTTTAGAGGACTTGTCAGAAGCAGAGCTAAACGTCAGCATAAGATTTATCAGCAATACAAGTCCTAGCAGGCAGATGAGTAACTGAAGGAACTCAAGTAAAAGCAAAAAAAGTATAGACTGACACATTAAGAAAATAATTAGAAAAGCTGCACTGGATGGAAGACAACTGGTGAGGGACATGCTTGTTCCAGTTTCTTTGAGGCATGAAGCACCAGCTAGCAAAAAAGAATATTTGCAGATGAAAGAGTTTGAGGATTTTTCCTTACTGGCAGCTCTGATCAAATGCATACTATCCATCAAAATACCATATATAGAGACCAAAGAAGCACATTATGGGAAGGCTAAGCAATGGAATAAGAGAGGCTGTCAGAAGAAAGAAGGCATATTCCTGAAAAAGGTGAAGCTGTGTTCGGCTGAGGAAAAAAGAAGATAACTATTTTCTGTATATTAAATATAGAGGGCTGTGAGACCCTAGAAGAAGTTTCCCAGAGATGCTGTGGATGCCCCATCCCTAGAAGTGTTCAAGGTCAGGTTGGATGGGGCTTTAGGCAACCTGCTACAGTGGAAGGTGTCCCTATCCAAGGTAGGAAGGTAGAACTAGGTGGTCTCTAAGGTCCCTTCCAAACCAAACTATTCTATCATTCCATGAGTCTATGAAACATGCAGATTCAAAAAGAGAAATCTAAAAATTAGTTTGGAATCATCTTTAAAAAGGGCATGAGGATTGAACAATAATAAATTACCTAGTTATATTATGAATGTCTTGCAGAGATTTTGCAGACCAATAGACAGTGAAGTTGTGAAAATAGCAATGAGAAAAAGCAACAGAGCAAAAGAGAAATGAGTTTTTGTTTTCCATATTTATTCACCACGTGGTCTTAATGCATATTTTGTCTGCCTCATCTCCAAGGACAAAGAAGAAATATCAGGAGAAACAAATGGTCAGGATCACATATTGTTCATTAAATGGGTTCTAAAAAAGGCAAGTTGGAAATAATGGATCTTCTGGCTGTGGAGTGTGAGCTTTCATTTAAACCTGCATTTTAATAAAATTCTTCAAGTGGAAACATACAAGTTTGGGTATCAATCAAGTGGCAGAGTTTATAATAAAGAAAAAGATCATGAAACACGAGAAGATAACCTTTATTAATTTATGTGGGAATAATCCAAACGGCTTCTGTGACAGCTGTGTTCTTTGAGGGATTCAGGGGGCACATAGACAAAGGAGAATTGGTTGACAAAGTCTAACTGGGTTTCTTAAACAATCAACAAAGCCCCTCAGCAAAGCCTGTAGAGAGCCTGCTGTGAGATAGGTAAGACCTTGATACCTGGGTAAAAGAGAGGAAACAATAAGTAGGAAATAATGGTCAGTTCCTGAATGTTTGCCAAGAGGCTTTCCAAGTAAAGTCTGTTTGTGCTTGAGCTGTGCAACAAACACATGTTTATATCTATAAATGAGCTCCATGTCTGGTGAAAGCACAGACCTTGCTCACCAGCCCAGACAGGACCACTCAGGGTAAAAATGAAAGTTCACTATGAAGACATGCTGAGGCAATAAATCAGCGTTGCAAAACTGATGAAAAAATTCCAGATGGAATTCAGCATTGATAAATCAGAGGTAAAGCACCTAAGGAAAAAAGCCTCAATTAACGTGCCTAATGACATGCTCCTCAGATATGCTCTTAGCCATTGCCCTTTAAGAAAGAAGCAGACAGTTCTATAAAAAACAACTTAATATTCTGTGGCAGTCCAAAAAAAAAATAAATCTCAGTTTGAATTTAAGAGCTACTTGGAGAGGAAAACAAAAAAGTAAAAGGCCTTATGCCACTTTGTAAATCTATGGCATGAACACATCTCCAACAGTGTACACCAGTCCAGAGTCTCCACCTTAAAAACTATGTGCTAAAACTTCTATTGCAGCTGCAAGTGGATGTAGACAAACAAGACCTGTAAATGGACATCTCTTATTAAAATAGCTAGTAGAATAAAAGAAAATAAACATACAATAGGGTACACAAACCCTTTCCAGATCTAAAATAAAAAAGAAGCAAAGAAAGTGTCTTATTCAAAATCTAGTTTGGAATTTTTAGCTATAGATCTAAGTCTAATTTTCAGAATTGCAGCTATCTGAAAACCTTCTATTGCCCAATGCAGACCTAGAAAATTATAAAGAAGCTTTCAGGGTATGGTATAGCACCCATTCAAAGGTGGAATAATCACCTCTGATAAATGAAGTTGAGAGAGATGTAGAGGAAGCAATTAGGAAATGAAAGGTTGCTTATTTTCTAGTACAAGATTCATGGAAGTCAACCATGAAACTAATAGGTGGCAGGTTTGAAACCAAGAGGAAGAGGCATTTCCTCATACAACACTGAGTTAAACTGTAGATCTCTTTACCACAGGATGTTGGGGAGGCTAAAAATCTACAGAGCATCAAAAAGTGACCAGACCAAACAGATCATAGAGGGAAAACCAACCAAGAGCAAGAGCAGCAGCCAGTCACTTAGGAAATCCATAAGCCACTGTGCTCTAGAGCTCGAGGAATTTTCAGGGAGGCACAATGATATTTTTATTTGGTCTTTTTATGCTTCCCTAGGCATCCAAATAGCACAGTGTGTAAGGAAGATCATTGCCCTGACCCCATACTGCCTTCTGAATGTTCTGACACCTGGGCTGGGCAGAATGCATCACAATCAGGCTCAGGAGAGAGCCCTAACCCCAAAGGTGGAGCAGGAAGATGATTTAG